>NC_073630.1:56911785-57220178 GCF_029407905.1 Bubalus kerabau
GCACATTATAATATAAATGATATCCTCCTAGAGACTTTTCAATTTAATTTTGCCCTTAAATATTTGGTCTTTTTTTAAATTTTTCATTTAGGTTTTCTTACATTGAAAAGTCTACTTGTTGATACTACTTCATATAGTTATATATTTTACAATGACTCACAAAACACAAAGCTTACATTTGGAAATTGTCAACTATGACTTATATCATGTGCAAAGTAGTCAAGTGACCAATAATCCCATTAGGCATTCTTATTCCTATTGTACAGATGATAAAATTGATATCCAGAATTATCAAGGTGCTTAACAGGTGAAGGAGCTGAAGCTGCAATCCATGTCTTTTGATCAAATACTTTTACATTTTGTATTTTAATAAGATTTTATAGCCTCCTGCAGAATAAGAGTTGTCTATATGTAACCTTAAATTTTCTCATGCCAATGGACAATTCAATTTAAAAATTGAAAATGTGTCATTATGTCAACAAATAGAGAAGTCAACATGAGTTATAATTTTATGATTTTTAGTCAATCATAAGTCAGTGATTTGATGCTTAAAGTATCCCTGAAAGAAAATGAGGTTTTTTAAAATCATTAAATAGGTCCTAGGAAAAGAAAGTAGGATTAAAATAAGAGCATTAAAATGAAACAAAAAATAAAGCAAAATTAAAATGTTGTTGTGTCTAATTCAGTTCAGTTCAGTCGCTCAGTCGTGTCTGACTCTTTGAGACCCCATGAATCGCAGCAAGCCAGGCCTCCCTGTCCATCACCAACTCCCGGAGTTCACTCAGACTCATGTCCATCCAGTCAGTGATACCATACAGCTATCTCATCCTCTGTCATCCCCTTCTCCTCCTGCCCCAAATCCCTCCCAGCATCAGAGTCTTTTCCAGTGAGTCAACTCTTCGCATGAGGTGGCGAAAGTATTGGATTTTCAGGTTTAGCACCAGTCCTTCCAAAGAACACCCAGGGCTGATCTCCTTTCGGATGGACTGGTTAGATCTCCTTGCAGTCCAAGGGACTCTCAAGAGTCTTCTCTAGCACCACAATTCAAAAGCATCAATTCTTTGGCGCTCAGCTTTCTTTGGCACTATGAAAGAAACTTTCATATCCATACATGGCCACTGGAAAAACTATAGCCTTGCCTAGACAGACCTTTGTTGGCAAAGTAATGTCTGCTTTTGAATATGCTATCTAGGTTGGCCATAACTTTCCTTCCAAGGAATAAGCATCTTTTAATGTCATGGCTGCAATCACCATCTGCAGTGATTTTGGAGCCCAAAAAAATAAAGTCTGACACTGTTTCCACTGTTTCCCCATCTATTTCCCATGAAGTGATATGACTTGATGCCATGATCTTAGTTTTCTGAATGTTGAGCTTTAAGCCAACTTAGACTAACCTAACATGTATAATATCATATAAGAAACGAATCGCCAGTCCGGGTTCAATACAGGATGCTTGGGGCTGGTGCACTGGGATGACTGGTAGGGACTGTACGGGGAGTGAGGTGGGAGGGGGGTTCAGGATGGGGAACACGGGTACGCCCATGGCGGATTCATGTTGATGTGTGCCAGAACCAATACAATATTGTAAAGTAATTAGCCTCCAATTAAAATAAATAAATTTAAATTAAAAAAAAAAACTGAGACATAGAAATATAGCAGGATTCTATGGTCTTTTCTGGGATTTATGAAAAACTTAAGAAATTATAGCTTTATTATAGCAATGAAGTTATTCATCAACTCAAAATAATGAATTCACCAACATATCTCATTTCTCAAAAACTTGTATGCATGCATTTTTCTATATAAAACAAATATAATAGACTATGTTTCTCTTGAGAGTTTTCATATGAAAGTTCACTTATTTTAATATCAAGGATTTTTAACTTTACCTTCCAAAGGAGAATTATTTACATTTGAGGGTTTTTTTCTTATCCAAATTATTAATGCTGTATCCCATAACAATAGTGTGATTAACTCTACAGGTAAGCCCAGAACTGGTCTGGTATTGATAGGCACTTATAACCATCTGCCTAAGACTCAAGAATAATAAGAATTTACCACTCAGACTCCCCAAAGTAATTTCTAAGATTCATATCAAGTACATCATTATTATAAAGTAATTTCTCCAACACTTTACATTTTTAAAATAATCTAGATAAATTCAGTTCACTAAAATTCCACTTGAGCCTATTTAATTTCCTGTGATTTGATTATATTAGCAAAAGGATTTTGTTTGGGTTTGGGGGTTATGCTTGAATAAGGCTCAAGTTAATCATTTAGGTACTTAAATGTTCTTAACTCAAGGATATCCCCTGATAGTCATTTCAAGAATAGCTCTATAGTATTCTTCAATTCATCTATTACACAATTAATGAATACAGGGAAGTTTCATTCCATTCAGATTTTTTTTTCTATTTTGTCACCAAAATTCATTCCTTGGGGCTATTTTCATTTATAAAAGGCCTATAGACTGCATGGATTGAAGACCTATATTTCTCAGCTAAAGGTCAAAGGGTGTTAATCACAGCTTCATTATTGTTCTCAGCCTTCATTAAGAGATGCCATTTTAAACTGATGGAAAGCCCTACTTAATCTGGCTTTGTTAAAATTATTCAGGTAGGTTATCAGGATGAAAGAGTAGGGAAGCTAGGAAGATGCCTTAGGGAGAATGTGCCCTGATGTATCTATCTTTCTGACTCTAAAACCAAGGTAACACTGACAGATCTTTGGAAAAAGAAAGTTCAGACTTAGTATAAGGTTTTATTTTTAAACATTAGAATTTGATGGTTTCAATTACTGAAAGTTAATGAAAGCGCAGGCTGTTCCAAGAGGATTTCAGAAAGGATGTTCCATTTCTTCAAAATTTCTATCTAATATTTGACATGACTAAGATCATTCAGATTTGTGCTGACTGCACTTTCTGGCATTCATCCATCAAAAATATATTTGTGAGATATAGCGAGTACCTATGTTATAAAACACACTTTGAATTATTAGTATGTAACTAGACACATCAACTGGGTTCCCCAGACGGCACTGGTGATAAAGAACCCGCCTGCCAATGCAGGTTAGATAACAGACAAGGGTTCAATCCCTGGGTTGGGAAGATCCCTTGAGGAGTTCACAGCAACCCCTCCAAGTATTCTTGCCTGGAGAATCCCACAGCGAAGCCTAGCAGGCTGCAGTCCATAGAGTCGCACGGAGTCAGACAGGGCTGAAGTGACAGTACACATGCAGACATATAAACTACCTAATTCATGTTAATACAATTATGTTCTAGCCACTCAGAACATTTTGAAACAAGCAAAAAAAAAAAAGAAGCACTAAAGTTTCAAGTATCTTATATCTAAGTGTGTATATATTAATAGACATTCAATTCAAGTTAAACACATTCTTCATTGTTATACTATAAAAACCACTTTACTATACCCTGAGAGGCTATAAAAAGATATTAAAACAGTTCTGTTAAGTTGATTACTCTTTGAACACAAATATACTTGTAGTATAAAAGCAGGCAGTGTATGATGCATTATTTTGGTGATATACCATTTTATGGAGCTGCAGAGAAATGTGTTGTTAATTTTTGCTGGAGTCAGATACTTTACACATAAGCACAGAATGGGTCTGGTATTGATAGGCACTATTTTTAAGGAGGTAATGAGTCAAATCTTAAAATATGAGTAAAGAAAATCTTAATGATGACCTTGGTAGAATATTTGATTCTTTCAATAAAAGAAGGTTATGAATATGAGAAGATATTTGACAGCAGGCACGTGTAGTTAGATGTATGTGAACATCCTTTGCAGACTAACAGGTCAGTGATAATTCTCAATATATAGAATATGGGACGTACAACTAAGAGTAAGACAAATGGAGCTGACATTTTAATAACAACAAGAATAGTAATTCATTCAGTAATTCAAGTGTAAGTTTTTCATAATGAGTTATTAGGAGATATTGAAATATTTTATGCTGGGGAATGACATGACACTATTTTAGTTCCCAAATACTCACTGAGGTTGCTATTTGTAGAGAGTATGGGAGGGAGGTGAAAGTGAAGACTGAAAGAAAGATCCGCTTGGATGTTGCTGTATTCAGTTGAAAAATAAAGGTAACGACATAAAGTAGTTGCAATGTTCATGAAAAATACAGGCTGTTGAAAATAAGGTTAGAAAGATAGGACCTGGAAATTGATTACATGTGTGATCTCAATTATTGGAAAGTTATCATTCAAATTAATCCTGCTCTATTATTTGTTACTATTTCTTTTATGGAGAGATACTACTCTCCCTTTTCCTCTACCACATCTCTAATCTTGTATTTCTAAAGAATAAATCTCATTACATAAAAAATTCTAATAAACTCAGAATTGAAGAACAAAAGGAAGACAGTAAGATTGGATCCTTGGTGCTTTTTTGATCATATAAATAGATTTTTAAAACTCTATTCATAGCTATTGAAATCATGAGCCCATTGCCATTACTGAGAGTTCTGTAAATGAAGGTAGAAAGTAGGATTGTTAATTACTTTAATTTCAAATATCTTTTTTCCCCCTGGCTAATGTGAATAACCATGTCAGAAATGATATTACCAATTTGCTTTAGGTTATAATGTATGTTAATTCGACATCAATACATTCATCAACCTGTCCTGACCAGTTAACAGCATATAAGCCATTCAGCATCTAAAACTAATCCTTTTTTTTTTTTAGTCCCATGGAAATTGCCTGTAAAATTCATAGGAAAATATTCTTTGTCACAAAGTTGAATGTGCAAGGATAAGTTTTGATATGGTGCCGATGTATCAAAATAACACATTTCATGCTGTGTGATAAAATTTTCACCACTGTCAACCTCAGAGAAAAGTAATATTTTAACAGGTTTACAAGAAAGCAAAACATGCTTCATTATCACTTTGAATATTTCATGAGATCAAAGGAAGTATGTTTTTTCCCAGAGAAAAATCTGTTTTGTTACTGAGAAAAACTTGTTTAGATTTAAAAAGGTCAACATTTCTGAGATAAATGTTATATTTTTACTTAAAAATAAGAATTTCTAATTTTTTTCAGTGTTAAATCCCACATTCTAATACATACAATAAAACTGTGTTTGTAAATATTCATTTTGAATTAATATTTCAAATGAAAAAGACTAATTTTTTTTTAAACACAAGAAGGAAAAACAAAATGTTATGATACAAAGTTAAGTTTGGTGTCAGGTACTATAATGTGTTGAAGCCATTAGAGTATGATATATCTCCATCTGCATCTGGGATCTCCCCATCACTACCTATGTGGTCTTAAACTATTTCACTTTTTTAGGCCATTGTATAGTCTGCTATGTTACCATCACTTTTAAACATCACAGACTGAGTGGCTTAAACACCACAAATTTATTTCTTACACTTCTGGAGGTTGACTGTCCATGATAAATGTGCTGGTAGGACTGGTTTCTTTTGAAATCTCTCTCCTCAGCTTGCATGTGGCCACTTTCTTTTTGTGTTACTACATGGTCTTTCCCTGTGTACGCATACCCTTGTTGTCTCTCCTTTTGTCCTTTCTTCTTCTTATAAGGACACTAGTCAGATTGGAAAGGGCCCATCCACAGGGCTTCATTTTAACTTAATTACCTTTTTAAAGCCACCATCTCCAAATATACCTACATTCTGGGGTCCTAGGAGTTAGGACTCGACATATGAGGGAAGAACAATTCAGTTCATAAGGGCCCTAATTAAAGGAAGCAGAGACATCATTGTAAAATAATCACACAGTTATAAGCACTGAATATAAATTAACTAATCAATCTAACTTGACAACTAATAAAATTAAATCAGACTTTAACATAACTACAAATATAATTTTTGAGAGATTGTGACAGACTATTCAGTCCAGTTCAGTTCAGTTCAGTCACTCAGTCGTGTCCGACTCTTTGCAACCCCATGAATCACAGCACACCAGGACTATTACTTAACTCTAAATATATATAAAATCATTCATATCAGCATAATATTAGAATGAAATAAAATGTCAACATCAAATGAAAGCCAAATTTGCAAGACTGAAATTCTAGCTCTTACTAAGACATATCTCCACTTGTCTTTCAGTTGATCTATGCATGGTTAGTGCCTCAACTCATCTATAAAGTTGTCTCTGTAACACACATTTTGTGAGCAATGTGTGTATCACTTTGGAGAAGGATTATAGTTATTTTATTGTCTGGAGAAATGAAATGCTGATAACAAACGTATCTTTTAAATAACAGATACATTATAAAGCAGATAGAGAAATATTCATCCTTTATGTGTTGAAGATAATCTGTAAGAAACTAGTTGCCAGTATAGTCTTAAATAGTGATCTAGTAAATATGCTCATGTCCAATATTACTAGTACTCTAAAATTTTTCAGGACAGACTGGTCAATTCATGGATGATAACAGTAACAAAAGAGACACACCTGTGTTAAAATGTTAGAAATTTTCTTATTTGAGGTTGATATAATTTAAAAAAATAAATCCATACTGATGGGGGAAAGCAAAGGAGAAGTATGCTATAATTTTTTAAAAAGTTATTAAAATATTATTTCTACAGACAGTAAAATGTAAAATAGCTTGCATGTAATATGTAGGATATCCTTCATATTACCTGCATGATATTTCAGATAGATGATAGATAAGTAGATTAATAGATATAGAGGTATACAGCTGTACAGGTGATACTTGAACAAGATTTTGAATTGAGGATCTACTTACATGCAGATTAAAAAAAAAAAATATGTTCAGAACTATACAGTCTGCAGTTCCTTGTATCCAGGGATGTGTAAAGTGATATGGAAGACTGTGGGACTTGAGAATCTGCTGATTTTACTGTGTTGGGGCCCTCTCTCCCACTTAAAAAAAAAAAAGGATCTGGCTAAAGGTTTATTGATTTTGTTTATACTTTTAAAGAACTGGTTTGTATTTTCACTGATCTTTTTAAAATATTTTTTAGTCTTCATTTCATCTATTTCTGCTCTGATCTTTATGATTTCTTTCCTTTACTAACTTTTGGCTTTGTTCTTTTTTTTCTTTTTTTCCTAGTTCCTTTAAATTTAGGGTGCTTATTTCCATTTTTCTCTTATTTGCGGATATAGGCTTGTATCACTATAAACTTTTTTCTTAAAACTACTTTTGCTGAATTTTGGATGGTTGTGGATTTGTTTTCATTTTTCTTAAGGTATTCTTTCATTTATTCCTTGATTTCTTCAGTGGTGCATCGGTCCCTTAGCAGCATGAGTTTTAGCTTCCATGTTTGTGGTTTCTGCAGGGCTTTTTCCCTTGCAGTTGATGTTTAGTGCAGAGTGTTGTGGTCAGAAAAGAAAGCTGCTTGATACAATTGATTTCAACATTCTTAAATTTATCCTGAGTACTTTTGTGGCCTGGCATGTGATCTGTCCTTGAGAGTATTCCATGTGCACTTGAAAATAATGTGATTTCTGCCACTTTTGGATGGAATGTTCTATATATCTCTATTAAGTCTATTTGGTCAAATGTTGTGTTTAAGGTCAGTGTTTACTTAAACTGTTGTTTAATGCCAGTTGATTTTCTGGATGATCTAAGACCCCAGTTTTTAAATGTGAGAAAGACACGAGATTCATGTGTTTGGAAATGCAAATGTTGAATAAGTGTATTCGTTGTTGTTCAGTCACTCAGTAACTCAGAGGTTGCTGAAACTCATGTATGTAAAAAGCGTATGAAGTAGTTTGCATCAAATATTCTCTCCCTTGAGAATTTATATTATCTTGACTGAGATGGACAAGAGACACATTTTTAAATAAATGTGTGTCAACATAAACATATAAGTGTGTATATATGAATGAATAATAAAAAAAATTAAGGTGCAGTAAGCATATAGAGTGCATAGACATTATTTACTTAAATCATTAATAATATTTTTTAAGCATTTAGGCCGTATATTGTCATCCTGCTTATTTAACTTATTTAACTTATATGCAGAGTACATCATGAGAAACGCTGGGCTGGAAGAAGCACAAGCTGGAATCAAGATTGCCAGGAGAAATATCAATAACCTCAGATATGCAGATGACACCACCCTTATGGCAGAAAGTGAAGAGGAACTAAAAAGCCTCTTGATGAAAGTGAAAGTGGAGAGTGACAAAGTTGGCTTAAAGCTCAACATTCAGAAAATGAAGATCCTGGCATCTTGTCCCATCACTTCATGGGAAATAGATGGGGAAACAATGGAAACAGTGTCAGACTTTATTTTTGGGGGCTCCAAAATCACTGCAGATGGTGACTATAGCCATGAAATTAAAAGACGCTTAATTATTGGAAGGAAAGTTATGACCAACCTAGATAGCATACTAAAAAGCAGAGACATTACATTGCCAACAAAGGTCCATCTAGTCAAGGCTATGGGTTTTCCAGTGGTCAAGTATGGATGTGAGAGTTGGACTGTGAAGAAGGCTGAGCGCTGAAGAATTGATGCTTTTGAACTGTGGTGTTGGAGAAGACTCTTGAGAGTCCCTTGGACTGCTAGGAGATCCAACCAGTCCATTCTAAAGAAGATCAGCCCTGGGATTTCTTTGGAAGGAATGATGCTAAAGCTGAAACTCCAGTACTCTGGCCACCTCATGCAAAGAGTTCACTCATTGGAAAAGTCTCTGATGTTGGGAGGGATTGGGGGCAGGAGGAGAAGGGGAGGACAGAGGATGAGATGGCTGGATGGCATCACTGACTCGATGGACTTGAGTCTGAGTGAACTCCGGGAGTTGGTGATTGACAGGGAGGCCTGGCATGCTGCGATTCATGGGGTTGCAAAGATTCAGACACAACTGAGCGACTGAACTGACTGAACTGAACTGAAGGTTTATATAAAAGATTGCATTGGATATGCCTTGCACTTTTGATGAAATTTCAAGTATCCTGATTTTTTTCTAAAATGCATAGAAACTAAGGGATAAAAAGGTTAAGTTGCTTGCCCAAGGCACACAAGCTATCAAAACACAGAGTGTGGGTTTCAAGATTTTGAAGCTCATATGTTTGAATATTTTCTATGTGGTCAAATTTATCCAATTATATTCATTTTTTAAAATTTTATTTTATTTTATTTATTTTTTGATATATTTATGTATTTATTTTTAAATTTTAATTGGAGGTTAATTACTTTTCAATATTGTATTGGTTTTGCCATACATCAACATGAATCTGCCACAAGTATACACGAATTACTAATTTGTGTTTAACTTTCTCTTATTTATAAATTCAAGAAAATCATATCCCTATGACCTATTCTTAACTTGGAGTCTTCACCATATGAACTCACATTTCAACTGTCAGAGTGAACATTTGGCTGATATTTATTTTAATTTATTTAATTTTCCTTCTTAAACTGTTCTGGTAAAAATTTTGTATCCTAACTGCAAAATGGTCACAGAGTCTATCAAAATAAGAATTTTCTATTGTAATATTACATTATAATACATAACTGAACAGTGCAGAATCACCTTGACTACTCAGTTCCTTCAGTGTTTTATTGATTTATTCAGTAGCTTATTATGTGAGTATTTCTAAGAAATAACTATTGTAGTATTGAAGCTTACAGTGAAATAAATAGTTAAATTCTATTTTAAATTATTTTCTTCTCCAAATCAGAAATTTCCACATTATATCAAAGGGAGTAGAAAGAAAAAGAAGATAGGTATAAAAACACTTAGAAGAAAGAAGCTTTTTTTTTTTTCCCTTTCCTTGAACTTCTATGATCTTTCTTTACATAGCCTTTTCCCAACTGTATCCAGAAACATCAATTTGTGTAAGCAAAATTCTTTATAAAGACTTAGATTGCATCTCTTTGTATTTTTTTAAATAGATAAATTATACATTTCATTGAATAACTAATACATTGTGAAAACAGTAGGATAAAATTGTTTCATCTATAAATAAAAAATACAAATTATTTATCTATAGCATGTTCCAATTTTTTTATCTTAGATATTTTGAATGAGATAAACTCAACATGTTAGAGAAATTTATTCTGCAAAGTGCTAAATATATGTATGTGATATAAATGTATATTCACACCCAGATTGGCATAAGAAGTTTTATTTTGTCACATCAAAATTATACTCTATTTATAATTAAAATGTCTACTCATCTCACTTTAAAAAATTGTCCATGCATCACATATACCTAGAATAAAAAAATATTTCTTATCTGATGGTTGGCTAGGCTTAAATAAACTGTTGACAATACATAAAAGTTATATGATGGTTTTATGTACTTAGGGGTTGTGAGAATGAATTTCTTAGAGATTAAAGATACCTATTTTCAGTTATTTTTCTTTGTTAACAAATAAATGCCATTCCAATACATGGGATTTTTCTGCTTAATATTCAGTATATTAAAATGGAAACTAATGGCAATTATTAACCTTTATATCTTATTAAAATAACTGTATAAAATAATGAATTCAGATTTTCAATAAATGCCTTTATTTTCAAATTTTTCTTGTAAGAAATACATGTTAATATTGAGCTATAAATACAGATGGTAAATTCGCAGGACTATTTTTTTTTTTCTTTTCTGATTTCCAGAACTCTCATTTATTATCCCAGATACCTTTCTTATCCTACCTATGACCCAGTTGTTGAGGGGGATTCATGAATATGTATTTAAGTGTAATGAGGGTCAAGTTGAAGCAAGGTAATGAACCAGCACTCCTGTGCCCTCACTCTTCTCTATGGGAGTCAATCATTTCTTAATGTGGCACTTTCCATAATATGTGGAGGTCAAGGGTGCTTTCTGCCTCCCACTCTCTGTCCCCTGGAGGTGCAAAGGCGAGGTATTGCCTTAACAGAATCATTTCTGCTGAAAATTCTTTCCATTGCATCTGAACAAACAGGAACAGATAAAATCATAGATATGCATGTTAAAAACATTTTTCTTATTCATAATATGATGTTTTGGATTACTCAGGTCATGCCTGGAATTTAGCTGTGAGATCAAAGTTACAATTCTTGGAGAACTTTGTATGAACAAGTTTTTTGATTTTTCATTTTTGTGAATTTGCCTTTGAAACATAATTGCTGCCCTTAACAGGGTACATGCCACTAGGGGGAAAAAAAAAAAAAAAGCTGAGTCTACCCAGAATCTTTTGTTAAGTTTTGGTTCAATTATCCCCAAAAGGTCTATTTAGGTATTAGTCTGAAGTAGTCCTTCTATATAGGAGAACACATATCAAAGACTCACCACGAGCTTCAAAATCTAGTCTACAGTAGCACATAAACACCCACTGGTCCTGTATATCAATGAATAAATTAAGCTGCTACTCTTTTAAAAGTAACTAAAAGAAATTCAGTTTTAGTATGGAAGCAGAACAGGTATTAAAACATATTTTCTGACCCATTACTTATCTGTTTTAATGGAGAATATTAATATTCAGATGGAATAAAAGGAATGAATTGATCCTCACTTATATTATTTAATTTTGAAAATATGATGAGTTTTCATTATGACTCTAAAATGGTGATTTTAATAGATAATGTCATTATAACTTGAAATTTTGTACCTTATAAAATGTTTCAAAATTTATATTTCTTATGTTTGATAATTCCTCCTCAAGCTACAGTTTCTTTAATACTGGAAAGTTCTACTGAAAATTACCATCTAAATACGAATGAAAACTGTGACTTATATACCATTAAAATTACAACTATTTTTGGAAGGGCTTAAAATAACATAACCAGCCTTCAGATTCAACCTTATCTACATCTGGGGTTGGTTGAATCTACAGATGTAGAACCTGAGAATATGGAGGGTCAAATTTGTGTTTCATTTTTTTTAAACCTTTACAACTTGTTTAGTTTTAAGAAGGATGTTTTTCCATGAGTCTTTTAAGAAACTACATATATATATAGCTATACCAATACCATATATACTATATATATATATATATGTCATATATATATATATATATGGTATAGCTAAAATGCCAGTACTCTAGTACAAACAGGTTGTTTGTGGATGTACAACCACTGTTTTAAAATTTTGTCTTCTTTCATTTTATAATAGTTTAAAATTCTACCATTTTGTTGCCATAGTTACAGACCTTGATGGAATAATTTATTTAACAGTGTTAAGTTTGACAGGACAGTGTTCCCAACCATTGTTTGTCAAACTTGTTTGTTGTCTTCAGTTTTCTCTTCCTTCTTTCATGTGTAATTTGTTATAAACTTTCAGTACCTCAGAAATGTATTATATTATGAAAAAAGAAGCAGTTGGGGGCAAGAGAAGGTCACCAATATTTCTATAAAATATACCTTGCAATACAAAGGTAAAATCTAATTATTTTAAGTGGAGGAAATATCAATACTCATTTAATTCATTGATCAAGATGCCATTTTGTCAGTATTTTGTCTCAAAAAGAATGAGTATTCAAGTTGCAAGCTGATGTCAACTATGTGTTTGCATTTATATGGGTATTTTTTTAATCAAAGGCTTCTATCATAAGCATCTAAATTTTACATGAACAAGCTTACCTTCTTATGAAGTTGTCAGAGCACTTCTTAAGAATCAATGTTCCTTGTATTTAAGCAAATATCTATCTGACATTCCATGGTAGTCTCCTAAAGCAGTAGTTAGAAATCCATTGCACTTGGTCTGTACAAGTAAGATTTCCAACATCTTATGTAGAAAACTCTGATAAACCAACGTGTTTGGCAAACTGATGTGTCCTTTGTTATGTTTGTATGGATGCTTTCCAAATTATTTGGACTAGAGCACAGAGAAGACTGACAGTAAATTAAGAGAGCCATAAACCAAAAAATCAGACTATAGAATTTTGAGTCTAGATTTCATTTTTTTGTATCAAATTTTCATTGAAGAATTAAAAATTTCTCCAACTTACTATATGTTCTCTGTCCAAGACCTAGAACTTTTAATATTTAAATACAATATTTTCACCTTAGGGCAAAATTAGAGTTGTCTGCTTGATACCCATCCCTAATTTAATATAAAATGATCATTTTTCTTGGTATTTAACAACAGTGTTTATTATTCTCATATTCATTATCTGTGACATAATTATAAACTCTTTGGGGATAGCAGTTATTTACTGTTTATTTTTATTGTTCCTAAATTAATAATAATTCTGCTGTTTTTATTAATGTATAAGCATTCCACTAAAATTTGTGAGTGAATGACTTACATTTATACACAACATATTAAAACATTATACATGGAATGTTTAGTCAGCAAATAAAAGTATAATTACATTAATCAGCCATGGTTAGGTATAAAGAGTGAAACAGTAATGAATAAATACAGGACAAAAACTAAAAGCAATACAGAACAAAAATGAAGAGAAATGATCATAGCAATCAGCAATGGGCTGAAGCAGATCGAGACTCTAGCAGCTGTAGCAGCAGCAGCAGCAATGGTCAAAAGTGGCAACAGGCACAGGGAAAAGCAACAAAACGCACAGCAGCAGGGCAGAAAAGACTCTACAGCACCATATAAGAAAGAGGAAAGAGTACCATAGGACACTCTTATCCAAGGAAATTAATGTAAGTAAAAATACATTTTAGTACATTTTAGTAACCAAGGCCTCAAGGCCCTTATCATACAGATTAAAAAAAAAAAAAAGCACATTTTTTTAAAAAGGGGTTAGCTGCTAAATAATAAAGAGCCATACATGCATTCATGGCTTCTCAGTGCAAGAATCTTGACCATTCATATGATCACACATCCTGTTTTTGAAAAGGAGACTGAAAATAGTGGATTTCTGAGATGATATAATATTAATACTCTCTCCCCCCAATTTGTCCTTTCTTCTTTCATTCTTTTTTCTTATTACAATCTTCTTTTCTTTCCTTATTTTTTAACCAGTGACTCAAAGGGGAAAATACACAATTCCTAACTCATTTTAAACAAAAGCATTCCCCCCCACCTCCTTCCCTTTTCTCCTCTCTCTCACCCAATAAAATTCTTATCAGAAGATATTCCATGGATTTTTAAACTGTATACTGTAGAAATGAATTTGGGTGAGTATTGGCAATTGTGACTGCTAATAAATATTTTGTAAACCTTCCTTTCCTGAGGGATAATAACTATGTGCCATTAAAACTGAAGAATGTATTCTCAAGGGCAAGCAGCAAGTAATTAATTTAATTTTTCTTAATTGGAAAATTAAATTAAATGTAACTACTCATCCCAAGGGTAAGAAAGTTGAAGCTACCTAATGTATTCATCAAAATATTGGAGTATCCAACACATCAGCCCTTATCTTTATATAAGATGTTTATTTTTATTCTCTTGTCCTTATAATTTGCCATTGTAAACCATATTCTAAATTATTTTTTAATATTCTTATTCTGTGGGGTAGGCAAAATAATAGCGCTCTCCCCAGGCCCCTGCCAAAATTCTTGCATCATCCCTGGTAACTGTGACTATGTTACCTTACATGAAAAGGGAAAAGTAAGGTTTTAGACAACATTAGTTTGTTAATCAGCAGGTTATTCAGGTGAATCCAAAGTAATCAAAAAGTTTTCAAGAGGGGAAGAGAGTGACAGAAGAGGGCAGAGTACTGCAAAGTGAGACAGATTATTGGCTTTGAAAATGGAAGAAAGTGAAAGTCTAGGAATACAGGCAGCCTCTGGAATGGAAAAAGCAAGGAAATAGATACTCCTGAAGAGTCTCCAAAAGAAATATTGCCACTATGTTGATTTTAGTCAGTGTGACCCATTTTGGAAATCTGACCTCCAGAATGACAAGATAATGTGACCTTAAATCACTACAAATTGTTGTAGCAATTTGTTATAACAAGCATGGGCACACAAGACAGTCTGTATAATGGGTTATTATGAACCCTAAACATTGTTGAGTAAATATGTAGATTTTTCTTAAATTGAAAATATAGTTGATTTACAATTCTCTGTTAATTTCTGCTGGACAGTAATTATTTTTTACTTTTGAGGTAATCAATCAGGCCTATAAAATAAAAATGTATTAAAGATCTCGTTTAAATAATTATTTGCTCTGATTATTATCACTGAATTTAACTGATATGAAAAGCATTGTTATTTTCATTGTATTTAGGATTTTCATGATTATTTGGTTGAAGCATAAACTCAAAGTTAAGATTTAAAGTTTTAGATTGCTAGTTGATTTCAATATAATTCTTCAATCATGTTAGTAAGAAAGTATCATCTTTCAAACTGAGATATAAAATTTAAAACATAATTACATTTCCCTGACATATATTACCATTTTATTAGGGAAATCTTCTTTAAGGAAACAAATATATATGAGATGATTATGTAATAAAGAATCAAAAATAGTTATTTCAAAATATAATAAATTAAAAAATATTAAAAACCAACGTAATCTTTGTTTATAGTGCTAGAGAAAAAGTTTCTATCCATCCATCTATATGAAAGTCAGTCAGTCATGTCCGGCTCTTTGGAACCCCATGGACTTCATGGGATTTTTTACACAAGAATATTGGAGTGGGTAGCCTTTCCCTTCTCCAGGGGATCTTCCCAACCCAGAGATTGAACGCAGTTCTCCCACATTGTAGGCATATTCTTTACCAGCTAAGCCACAAGGGAAGCATCCATCTGTGTATTGTCAATCAAATCTTATTTTTTTAACGTTATGTCAAAACTTTGTCTTCAATACGACTGTAAAAACATAATATTTTTCATGAATTTTATGGTTAAGATTATATTTTGTCTTATTATTTTTCACATTTTTTTCTCCTTATTTCTCTCTCTTGATTGCAATAATCTTTGAATTGTTCTTCCTACCTCTATTTTCTCTATGCCTATAAACATGAGATACACCCTGCCTGATATGTTCTTTCAAATTCATTTTGGGGAGTGAAGTCATTTACATTTATTAAAACACTGCTCAAAGGTACTTCTCTCTGTGAAAACTACTTTTCTAGGCCACTAAAGTTGCCACTGTCAATGCAAATTATAAAGTACTTTGATAGTATATTTTTACCTGGCATTACATTGTTGCTTATATGTAATTCCCCTTCCACAGAAAGTTAATTATTTTAAAGCAAGAATACAGCCCAGCATCTGGGACACTTTATCAATGTTTATTGAACATGTTAAGTATGTGATTAAATTCTAGGTGTGTGTCATTTAATCCAAGAGCCTGAATTTTTTTTTTTTTTTTTTCTGGTGAGATGTGAGGTATTGGCAGTATGATGTATATACTTCACTGGGTGTCCTTAACCACTCCAAACCAGTTAGCAGATAAAACTGGAAAGCCCTTGGTGACAAATTAATGTATTTATTAAAGAATCTCATAACTTTCTTTAACCTCCACATGCTGGGTACCCACTTAATATATGGTACACTAGAAGAAGCATAGGGAATAGTTCACTCTAAGTGGGATAATTCATTTTAACAGAAGGGTTTAAATCCCTTTCTGTTCAGTTCAGTAGAGCCACTCATCATGTCCAATTCTTTGTGACCCCATGAACTGCAGCACACCAGGCATCTCTGTACATCACAAAGTCCTGGAGCTTGCTAAGATTCATATCCATCAAGTTGGTGATGCCATCCAACCATCTCATCCTCTTTCATCCCCTTCTCCTCTGCCTTCAATCTTTCCCATCATCAGGGTCTTTTCAAATGAATCAGTTCTTTGCATCAAGTGATCAAAGTATTGAAGATTGAGCTTCAATATTAGTCCTTCCAATGAAAATTCAGGACTGATTTACTTCAGAATTGACTGGATGGAATTTCTTGAAGTCCAAGGGACTCTCAAGAGTCTTCAACACCACAGTTCAGAAGCATCAATTCTTTGGGGCTCAGATATCTTTATAGTCCAACTTTCACATCCATACATGACTACTGGAAAAACCACTGCTTTGAATGGATGGACCTTTGTCGGAAAAGTAGTGTCTCTACTTTTTAATATGCTGTCTAGGTTGGTCATAGCTTTTTTCCAAAGAGCAAGCATCTTTTAATTTCATGGCTGCAGTTATCATCTGCAGTGATTTTGGAGTCCAAGAAAATAAAGTCTGCCACCATTTCCATTGTTTCCCCATCTATTTGCCATAAAGTGATGGGACCAGATGCCATGACCTGAGTTTGTTTTGTTTTTAATATAAATTTATTTATTTTAATTAGAGGTTAATTACTTTACAGTATTGTATTGGTTTTGCCATACATCAACATGAATCTGCCACGGGTATACACGTGTTCCCCATCCTGAACCCGAATACTGAGTTTTAAATCAGCATTTTCACTCTCCTCTTTCACTTTCATCAAGAGGCTCTTTAGTTCTTCTTCACTTTCTGCCATAAGGGTGGTGTCGTCTGCCTATCTGAGGTTATTGATATTTCTCCCAGCAATCTTGATTCCAGCTTGTGCTTCATACAGCCCAGCATTTCACATAATGTACTCTCCATATAAGTTAAATAAGCAGGGTAACTATATACAGCCTTGACATACTCTATTCCCAATTTGGAACCAGTCTTTTATTCCATGTCCAGTTCTAACTGTTGCTTCTGGACTTGCATACACATTTTTCAGTAGGCAGGTAACGTGGTCTGGAATTATCTTGCTTTTCCAGTGATCCAATGGATGATGGCAATTTGATCTCTGGTTCTCTGCCTTTTCTAAATTCAGTTTGAACATCTGGGAGTTCATGGTTCACTTATTAATGAAGCCTGGCTTGGAGAATTGTGAGCATCATTTTGCTAGCATATGAGATGAGTGCAATTGTGTGGTAGTTTGAACATTCTTTGGCATTGCCTTTCTTTGGTATTTGAATGAAAACTGACTTTTTCCAGTCTTGTGGCCACTGCCTAGTTTTCCAGATCTTCTGGAATATTGAGTGCAGCATTTTCACAGCATCATCCTTTAAGATTTGAAATAGCTCAACTGGAATTCCATCACCTCCACTAGCTTTGTTCATAGTGATGTTTTCTAAGGCCCTTTTGACTTCACATTCCAGGATGTCTGGCTCTAGGTGAGTGATCACACCATTATCTGGGTCATGAAGATCTTTTTTTTACAGTTATTCTGTGTATTCTTGCCACCTCTTCTTAATCTCTTCTGCTTCTGTTAGGTTCATACTATTTCTGTGCTTTATTGTGTCCATTTTTGCATGAAATATTCCCTTGGTATCTCTAATTTTCTTGAGATCTCTAGTCTTTCCCATTCTATTGTTTTCCTCTATTTCTTTGCATTGATTACTGAAGAGAGCTTTCTTATCTCTCCTTGCTGGTCCTTGTGTCTCTGCATTCACATGGGTGTATCTCTCCTTTTCTCCTTCTCCTTTAGCGTCTCATCTTTTCTCAGCTATTTGTAAGACCTCATCACACAACCATTTTGCCTTTTTGCATTTCTTTTTCTTGGGGATGGGTCTTGATCACTGCCTGTTAACCACTAATCCTGTTTATATGTATTCATAATTTAAATGTATTTTCTTTCTTTCTTGGATGCTGAATAAATATAGAATAATCATAATATTTAAAATGCAATCACACTGCTGGGCATACACACAGAGGAAACCAGAATTGAAAGAGACAGTGTACCACAATGTTCATCACAGCACTGTTTATAATAGCCAGGACATGGAAGCAACCTAGATGTCCATCAGCAGATGAATGGATAAGAAAGCTGTGGTACATATACACAATGGAGTAATGGTAATAATAACCATCTTTCTAAATTCCATATATATGCATTAGTATACTGTATTGATGTTTTTCTTTCTGGCTTACTTCACTCTGTATAATAGGCTCCTGTTTCATCCACCTCATTAGAACTGATTCAAATGTATTCTTTTTAATGGCTGAGTAATACTGCATTGTTGAGGTATGGCAAAACCAATACAATATTGTAAAGTAATTAGCCTCCAATTAAAATAAATTTATATTAAAAAATATAAATAAATAAATAAATAAATGAAATAAAGCCTTGTCTCTTGAGTCTAGAGGACTTAAATCCCAGTCCTAACACTGTGTTGGTAACTCTAAGCAAGTGAGTAAACTTCTTGGTGACTCAGTTTCCTGAGAATGGATGGTAGGCTTTTCATGCTAAGCAGGTTTCAAATGCTTGGAGGTTTCAAAAAGGGGATATGCTGCATGCAGTCATGTTAAAGGAATAACTGCTATTAACATTGGTACTTCTTCTATTCATGTGTTCACTCATTTTAATACATTTTATACCTAGAATGGTCAAAGTACTGACTAGTAGTTTTAAGTTGTACACTAATTTGTAAAGATTTTAACATTAAAATAAATAGAATTATATATATTTTTTCAAAATCTCTTCACATTTCTGATTATAGTTGATTTACAAGAACAACCTTGGTTACCTTTAATTCAAAAATAATAATAATACTCATCTTTTGATTGAGTGATTATTGTTTTAGAGATTTTTCTGTGTTAAGACCTTTATATGCCTTTTTTCATTTAATTCTTCACCATAAAGATTATTTTAATTCTTATTTCAAAGTTGTAATAACTGGTGCTTAACCATATTAAACAACCTACATTCGAAGTGATGTAAGCAAGCATGATTCCCCTGATGATTGAAATGTAGGGCTAATAGCTAAGGACTATGAAATAACTCTTCAAGTCTAAAATGAGGTTAACATAAGCTAAAAGAGATTGTAAAACTGTGAAAGTAAAATCACTCACTTGTGTCTGACTCTTTGCAACCCCATGGACTGTAGCCGATCAGGCTCCTCCGTCCATGGGATTTTCCAGGCAAGAGTGCTGGAGTGGACTGCCATTTCCTTTCTCCAGGGGATCTTCCTGACCCAGGAATCGAACCCAGGTCTCCCGCATTGTAGGCAGACGCTTTACCATCTGAGCCACCAGGGAAGCCTACAATCTCCCTCAAGAACCACATAGAAATTAAGCATGACTAGTCCAACATATAATTCAGGCATACCAGAATACAGTTTTACCTAACTCTACTTTTGTTCATAATGTATTCCATTTAATAATAAAGTTCATTAATACCCTTACATTAATTGGAATACATTATGAAGAACAGTAGAGTTAGGGTGAAACTGTATTCTGGTATGCCTGAATTATATGTTGGACTAGTCATGCTTAATTTCTATGTGGTTCTGGAGGGAGATTATTTACAAGTGTCATAGACAAAAGGGAATCTTGAGTACTGTTTTATTACTATCTGGTGTAATTAGCCACTCCCAATATCTCAATGCAAAGTCTCTTTGGTAAAACTTGTTTTAAGTATAAAATAAACTTTGTAATCCAAGCAGGTTCACTCTTTAAAACCTTAAATTCCAATCTTGCCATTAAACAGCCACTGTAACCTAGGAGATAAACCACCTGGAGTATATATATTAGGAAATTAATAGTGTCTTAAAATACACCTACTCAGTCCATCACTCTATTCACAGAAATGCATGGATAAAAGAAAGGAAACCTGCAAAAATCAAAATTTCTGCACTATGGGATGCAACTTAGTAAATGTCATTCAAGCAGTATCATGGAATCAAATGAATAGGAGAAATATTCCTACTTCTTTGAGTAAAGCTAGAAAGGCAATTGTCAAAAGAATGGATGGTAAAATCTTTAGAATAATGCATTTTTGTCTTATTATTTATGCGTTTTGTTTGTTTGCTTTCATTGCAAATGTCATACTTTAGCAGTAGGCAGCACTGCTTACAGCCAGATATCAAACCCAAGTAGCAGTATTCTTTTTCTTCCAGACTATCTATGTTTCATAGAATAGAGAAAATATACACAAATACAGAGAAAGCAATACAGAATATTTTCAGTTATACACAGTCCATAAAACTGTGGTCCTTTAAGGCTTAAATAAATTTACTCAGTACCCGATTTTATGCATAGGTAAATGATTCTGAAATGCCTGGCATTAACCTTTTATGTTAAGAGAAATGCATTATCCAGAATAATAAACAATGTGGTGTAGTGGAAAAACACAAAGAAAGAAAACTCATTTATATCAAAGTCATGAGAGATGACTTTGTCCTTACTTTGTCCAAACTGTAAAGACTTTTGCCTTTATTTTTTGATTTTTAACTTTTGAAGCGTCACAAAACCCTTCCAATTTTGTAGTTTGGGATTTTTTGTCAATGTATTTACCACTATAATCCCTACCAGTACTTCTTTAATCCAGATTCTCATCAGACCTCAATTTAATTAGTATAATAGCTTTCCAATAATTATTTCTCTTGCCTCAGCAGTGATCTTTCTAGGATACAAATCTGCCACATTACCTCATCCTTATAAACATCTGATGACTACATACCATCTATGAAGGAATTCTGAATTTTTTAGTATAGCATGGAAGGCCTTCTATATTCCATAATGTTTCTTAAACCAACCACATGCCTTTTATTCTATGTCTTCTGTTCCATATTTCTGGGAGCAGACATTTTACAGTTTTCTTCTTTCAGATAACTTCCTTTTAAGTTTGACTGAGTACCTCTTAATTTTAAGACAACTGCACATTTTCCTATATGTATTTCTCATAATCTTATAGAGCAACCATTTTTGTAATGTTAGAGATTAAAAAATCAATCATAAAAATGCTAGGTTATCTACCTGAAGTTACACTGTTAACAACTGAGATTGTTTAATTTCAAATCCTATCTTTATGTACATTTAATTGCCCTAGAAAATTTTAATAGGACTGGAAACTAACCTACTGTATTTCTTCTAAAGTAACTTTGAACTTCACCTGCATCATCACAGAAAATGACCCAAATTTCTACTTGATCATAATATTATTTTTGATAGAAAGGACAAGAGACATGTGATACGAGTATTTGTGATTCTCTAAAAAAATAAATTTGAATTCAAAAGCAGGTGAATTTTTTTCCTACTTTAAAAATATCAAATACATATATTTACATGTATATACATGTATTACATATGTACATATAAATAAATATATAAATGAAATAAATATCACTTTTATATAACCTATCTATATATGTTCTATACAAATCTGCATATTTGATTACTTAATATATATATTTGCCATGTTGCTTTATCTTTATACAATTAGCAAATACATATACATATATATGCAACTAGGAAAATGAACATTCAAATATTTTATAAAGCCAATAAAATTAATTAGAAAGAAAACTATTTCATTTTTCTCATTGTATATTTAAGATTTCAGTTTTATATTTTTCCTTCTTTGCTTATATTCACATTTCTCATTTCAAATATAGTGCACCAAAAAATAATGTGTCAGTCTTCTTCCTTTTGCTCTCAAATAAATTATTTTCATTTCTCCTTCCCTCGTAGCCTGCCTTCTTCCCTTCTTCCCTTCCTTGATCTTTTCTTTCTCTCTTACTTTGAAAATGTGTGCCCACACTTTTCTTATTATTTGTTAAAGTTATTTACCAGCTTGTCCAGAAAAAGATAGGCATTATATAACAAAAATATAAAGCAAGTCAGGTTAGCTATCAGCATTATGAACTCTTTAAATAAGGTCCTACTCCAAGTATATACATAAAAAGAGCCAAAGACCCAGATTAGAGTGGAGTGAATATGGGCAATTAAGTGTTTTAGTGTCTTCCATTTTTGCTCTTTGTTCCTGTTATATGATATAACTTGAAGATTTCCAAATGAAAATACAGTAGAAGTCTGGGAGATTGAAACATCAAGTTCGCTTTTATTTTATTTCACTAGCTTAAAGGGAAACAATACTATACTGTGCTTTCCACTGATGGTGTGTAGGCTATTTTGACATCTTTAAGTCCCAGTAGGAAATCCTTTTTCTTTTGTTGTTTGTCGCTAAAATCAGCTCCCGTCTGAAGCTGCCAGCTTTTACACTTCTCTTCAGTTGCTACTATCCACCACTTGCCCAATTACCTCTTACTTCTTGTATGCAGGAACAATCTTGATCTCATGAACCCTTGAATCATTCTAAAAGCTATTGTCAGGACTTCATGGACATCCTTGTTCATTAAATAAGGGTGGCAGTATTCTGATCAGTCACAAGAGAAGGTGCAGCTTCAGTGTTTTAAAGACTTTCCTGAAACTGACACAGTCCTTCAGAATGCTCATCTGTGACATTAACAGCATTGATTCTTTAATTCAAAAAGTATGACCAATCATCCTTTTACCATTTGAATCCTGACAATTTGGCTGAGGAAATAATGCCAAAAAATGAGGAAAGCATGCCCTCAGGGGACTAAGAACGTAAACAAATATGTTTTTACTATAGGCTATTTCCGAACATTTTTCAGTTTACCAAGTTTGAAATACCACCAAATTAGTAAGCATTTGCTAAGACATTTTTTTCCTGCTCCATAAACCCTTACAATAATTACAATTAAATATGTGAAGGCTCTCAGCATGCATTTTGTTTCCAAGCTGTTTAGATATGCTTCCACTCTGACCTAAAAACACCAAGAAACCCTATTTTATTATGAAAAATGTAACCACCTTCCATTTCTAATACTAATGAAGATGAGACTATTGAAAAATATTTCTTTTCCCATAAATGTTGTAGTATTAAATAAACTTATATAAATATCAAAACAGAGAGTTCCCTGGTGGCCTAGTGCTCAGGATTCTGGGTTTTCACGGTAGTGGCCTGGGTTCACTCCCTGGTTGGGGAACTGAGATCCCCCAAGCCATGCAGTGTGGCCCCCCACCCCCTGCAAAATAAGAATACAAGTCAGAATTGTGTGTACATGTTCATTGCTAGGAACAATGGTTTCCAAATTTAAAAAAAAATAGATAAATCTTTATACATAAATCTAAGCAGACAAAACAAAGTATAAATTAAGAAAAAACTTTATCTTAAAATCCCTCATTTCAAAGCAAGTTAGTCTATGGCATGTGAAATATAGTTTGCAAAGCCAATTCTTCTCAATACATGGGGAGAAGATGAGCCAAGGGCGGACAGGTGTATATAGGGAAGACTTTTTTCTTATATCTAGATTTAATAGTAATTTAATTATAATAATTAAGATCTGGTCTTTAAAAAGTCATAGCATCATAGAATTTACTGGAAGGAAGCTTTGGAGGTCTATTGGTAGCTAGTGACATTTTCTTGAGGGTCAGATTTAAGAGCATTTAAAAAAAAGGACAAGATGATGCTTATGCCAAATTATATTCACAATAAAACTTCAAAGTCTAAGTATATTATCATATATTTTCTAAGTCATTTTTAATGTTACAAAGAAGGTCCTAATTTCTTTTTGTCTCTTTCTCTTTCATTTCCTTCCATGTTAGCAATATCCTGACACTGGATTTATTACAATGATATGTAAACCTTGAATGCCTTTTAGAAAAATAAACATTTTTGTTGTTGTTTATTTACATGTTAAGTGTCCTATTTACAACACATTTAATTTATTTTGCAATTAAGTATTGCAGTTTTATCTATGTGCTTGATTGTAAAGAATATATAAAAAATAGTGATTTTTAATATTTGATTGCATTGTTACTAACTAAAGAAACACATTACTTCTCCCACTCATATATTTTTGAAACTACTAGCTGTTGTGTAATAAATATGTTTATTCTGAATGCATTACATTACAGGCTTAACATGTATGTGCTTTTAATATGTTTCTTTAAGTGAAGTCGCTCGGTCGTATCTGACTCTTTGCAACCCTATGGACTGTAGCCTACCAGGCTTTTCCATCCCTGGGGTTCTCCAGGGAAGAATACTGGAGCAGGTTACCATTTCCTTCTCCAGGGAATCTTCCTGACCCAGGGATTGAACCCAGGTCTCCTGCATTGTAGGCAGACGCTTTAACCTCTGAGCCACCAGGGAAGCCTTTACTATAAATTAATAATATGTAAATTATAAAGTTTTATTTATAACATTTATATAATTTACTTACTGTATTGGATTGATTGATTTATATTGATGACCTCTCAGAGTGATCAAATGCTTAAGAATGAATTTATAGAAAGCAAAAAACCTACATAGTATATTTATAAGCCAACTGTAAATAAATTTCATATTGTAAGTAAATCATGATGATGTGAATGATGTTTCAAGGCAGTTCAGTACCCACTGTCACATTGCCATTTACAATTCTTATAGTACATATGTCCACTTCTTATATATACTATCCATGTTATACATACATACTGTCCATTTCTTCATTATTTATGAGTGAAATATTAATAGTTATTAAAGAATCAACATAAATCAATGAAGAGATTTTGAAGTGATATACCTTAATTCCTATGTTATAGTATACATATTTAATATTTTTAAGTTTTTAGGTGATTAAAACTTTCCCACATAGTAATATTCAAAGCTAAGAGACGAAAATATAAGAACATTTTATAAAATATGTATTTTTCAGCTCTATAATTTTTAAATTATGCAAAGCATAGCCTATTTAATAAATACATGTGATCCTATAAGTTTGTTTTATTCATCTTTAAAGCAATATATTTTGGTTATGAAGATTAGAAGTAGCATATCTATAAAGGAAATTAGTAAATTATAAAATATGTTTAAAACTAAACTTGATATTTCATTCATTCCAGTTTACATTATGTATTTTATTTTTTTTCTTATCTGCTTTTTTTTTGAATTTTATTTTATTTTTAAACTTTACATAATTGTACATTATGTATTTTAAAAAACTATTTTTCTCAAATATTTTTTTCAAGATTAAAAAAGAAATCAGCCCCAAAATAGTTAACAATGCTCCTCTTAGAACACCTGAGTTCTTCAGTAAGATTGAAGCACTATGGAGCTGATGAGGGGATATTTGAAGTGCCAATCAAGGAACTGTTCCCAAATCCTCCCACATGGTTGAAATCCTGCTGTCAGGAACATATTGGAAAGTTGTTCGTTCACTTGAGGTGACAGATACAGATTGTGACGAGCCTCATATTGGGACTCCAGCCCTAGGGGGTAACACAGAATGAAATGAGGAATGCAGAATTAATGGAGAAAAATGTCACTTGCCAATCTCCCTACTCACAACTTATTTCACTTTGGACTGCAGTTCACAGTATTATTTGGGAAATGAAAACAGGCATAGCTGAGATTTTTATGTTACATTTTATATTTAAATTCTCAAGGCATAGTTTTTGTATTTAATAATTAGAAGATCTAGTATGATTATTTTTATATCATTTAACTGCAGGTTTTTTATCTTAGTGAAAATCAGATTTACTCATTATAAACTGGAAAAAATTGAAAGGAGAAATTGTATCTTAAATTTGAACACTTACTTGACCATCTGAATATATCACTGCTTTGGCAGTGATAAATTAGTGTCTGTATCCATAAATTTATTTTTTCAATAAGACAACATAACTCTAGAGCTCTTTTTTCAAAGAACCTAAACATTTAGCTTCCCTTGTAGCTCAGTTGGTAAAGAATCTGCCTCTAATGCAGGAGACGTGGGTTTGATTCCTGGGTCAGGAAGAAACCCTGTAGAAAGAAATGGCAACCCGCTTCAGTATTCTTGCCTAGAGAATTCCATGGATAGAGGAGGCTGGCGGCCTACAATCCATGGGATCACGAGTCGGACACGGCTTAGCGACTAAACCACCACCAAACATACGCCACAGATTTACCGTCGAGAAACCACTTAAGTCGACTTCTACTCTAGTGTAAAAACGTTGTAAGACTTTAAAGCATCATTTTTGTAGAGATGAAATTTAAGTGAAAATAGTCATGAACATCGGAGAAGGCAATGGCACCCCACTCAAGTACTCTTGCCTGGAAAATCCCATGGACGGAGGAGCCTGTAGGCTACAGTCCATGGGGTCGTGAAGAGTTGGACACAACTGAGCGACTTCACTTTCACTTTTCACTTTCATGCATTGGAGAAAGAAATGGCAACCCACTCCTGTATTCTTGCCTGGAAAATCCCATGGACGGAGGAGCCTGTTAGGCTGCAGTCCATGGGGTCGCTGAGTTGGACATGACTGAGCGACTTCACTTTCACTTTTCACTTTCATGCATTGGAGAAAGAAATGGCAACCCACTCCAGTGTTCTTGCCTGGAGAATCCCAGGGATGGGAAGCTTGGTGGGCTGCCGTCTATGGGGTCACATAGAGTTGGACATGACTAAAGTGAGGCAGCAGCAGCAATCATGAACATAGCTAAATGAAATTTTTACAAGAAAAGTATAAATACTTAAAAACAACTTTGCCTCATAACAGTTAAAGTCGATCAAATTTCTAGCCATTCTATTAAATTTGTTAGTATTGGCCCTTTGTGTGTAAATAGGAAAAGCACTTAAAATCTAGAGATTACATACACACACACATACAGACACACACATTCTCATAAACTGTTACCAAGAAACTAGAAATACTGATACATCTCATGTTGTATTATACAACTGGTGAATATATCTTCTATTAGATTCCCAAGGAAAATTTGTCAAAAAATTATAATAATTAAGAAAATAGTGATTATATAACAGAACACAGAAAAATTTTCAGTGAATTTCTGAGATCATAAACTGTACTTGTACTGTAGTTTTATTTAAATACAATATATCTGGAAATTAACAATGTAAATTAAATTAGCAGTCCTCAATCATATAACAGGTTTTGTTTTTCATGCATTGTTTCAAGAAAGAAATAAATTAGAAGTTGAAACATATATGAAATCTGACTATGGAAATGTTTCTCAATTAAAAAAATCTAAAACTTGGAATGTTCTTATTGAAAGATAAGAAATTTAATTAACTAGTAATTATCTTTGAATTAAAAATGTTTTAAAAATTAAAATGGAGCAAGTAATAAAATTAAAAGTAAATCCTTTAATTATAGAATAAAATTAATTATCTGTTTAAAATGATGGAAAGAAAATGTTCACATATTTTAGAAGTTAAAAAGAGAAAGAAAAAGAATAGACATGGAAAAAATTTATATACTTTGAGAAACTGCTAATTTGAAAATATGGTAAAAATGAATAACATTTTTTTGTAAAAATTAAATCTTCTCATCAATTTGGATCACAAAGCATGAAGAAATATTTGGATTTATAACAGTTTTCAAGAAATATATCTTCACAATATACAAAAATTCAAAATTAAAAATTCAAAATGCTCACAATTATTTTTTCTTTACTATAATTTTTCCTACATTCATCCTATAGTGTGCATGTATGCAAAATATAAAAATCATTTTTCACTTTTTTAGTTGCCTTATGAAACAGGTTTTTAATTTCTTTTCATAAAATGTATCTGATAAATTTATTACTTACCCATAGATATTCAGTCTTGTCAGCGTAATACATTCCCAATAAAAATTAATTATCAACACACTCTTTGCAGTATTGACAGTTATACAAAACATGAGACAATATAATAATTTTCCTGAAAAATGGCATGTTTTGACTTTATATTCACTGATATTCTGTTAATGAGACATGTGACAAATGCTGATTTCTCTGCTACTTTTCATATAGCATCTGTCACTAGTATATTAACAATCATCATTTTTGACCTGGAGGCATAAGTATGTGAATTTTCTCAATTTATTATGGAACAATATTTTTTCTTCTTTTCTTCCTCCTTTCCTTTTTTCCTTCCTCTCTCCATTTTTACTTTCTTTCCTTCTTTTTTGCCAGTAGACAATGAATCTCCCTACCAAGGAACTTCTTTACTGGAATAAATGTGTTAGATGCTTTTAGAGCATATTGAATTGCTTTTCATAATAATGCATTGCTTTATATACTAACTGATAGTAAGCTGAGAACCACAACACATTTAGAGGTAGTGGCTGGTGGAAGCATGAAATCCAAAGAGGGTATAAAGAAAGCAGAATAATTTTGAGCCTAGGAGCCTAGGATTCCGAAAAGATATGAGTGTATGTGTTTATATATAAACACATATTAACAAAGAGAGAAACATCTTGTTTAGTATCATTGGTAGACTGTAAACTCCTGGTAATTTTTCTTAAAACTCCTACAAAGTTCCTTGTTTTTCCAGATTACTATGTTAGAAATAGGCATTTATTTATCTTAGGTATTGGATAATTTTATGTATCATTTTGTGTATATATGATTATGGAAACCACTAAAACTGACTAACAGGGGCTAAAGTAAACTTATTGTTGAGAATCAGAGTGAGATGTGATGAAAGGAAAAGGAGTGAAAATTTGATGAACCCAAATCAACTTTGTACCCAATCAACTCAAGACAACTCAATCAAGTCAAGACAATAATAATCTGAAAGTTATTTTAAATTAATATCTTAGAGAAAGAAGCCTTGTCAGCTAAGGATTAACCAAGTATAAGATATTCAAAATGGTTATTAATATAATAACTTATTTTTAACCTTCTAAAATAAGTAAGACTAGATATAATCTGGTAGAACAAAGTGAATTGGTACAATAAATCAATATTCAGATGAAGGCTTCTTATATAAATTGTTTACACTGATTGACTTTCTGATGGATTAATTTTACTTTGTGTCAGTGATGGACACAAAATTGATCAGATTCTACAAGCATAAATTTTAATTGGACTAGTGAAAGTGTGCCACAATAAAAAAAGTTCTTCTATAGTACCCCACATGTAAATATCAATACATGTATACAGATAAGAGAAGTTGTTACCCTTACTTTAATGAGACATAAATTTATGAATCATGCATGCCTAATCTTCCAAGAAAAGTAATATGTTAAAAAGATAATGGAAAATTGACTGACCTGATGTGCAAAGTTGAAATTTGGAGGGAGAAAATTAAGAAAGAAGGGCTAGGTGAATTTTTCCCATTACAAACATGTCTCATATTCTGCTTCATATAGAAGTCTTCCTTCTCTATTAATAGGTCATTTATTTCTTCATTAAACCATTCTTTCTTGTGCCAACCTTAAAAACAAAAGCAAACAAGCAAAACATTTCCAGACCCCATTCCTTGCTCCAGTTGTCTCTTACTATCTCCACTGTAAGACTCTTTGATGTGCTCTTCTACACTAGATGGCTCCAGTTCTGCAAACCTCCATTCTATTTTGAACACAGTCTAGTTTTTGATTTTTTTTTTTCCTGTGACAGCTTTACTCTATTTTCTCTTTTCAAGGTTATATTTATCCATTGGATATTTCTTCACAGTAAATTCTATTTATTGGGCATTAAAGGCATCAGATTAATCTGTTTTCTTCTAATCTCAGTGACTGTTCACTCTTTCATGAGCAAACTCTAAGTACTGGAATGCCCTATGTCTTAGTACTGAGAACATTTTCCTATCTTCATTCACTACCGAAAGTTTCAATCTTATGACTTTAAATTATGTACATATCCCTAATTGCATACAATTTTTATCTCTAGGCTGGATCTTTCTACAAATTACAGATTAACTCATTCTCTTATTTGTCATTTCTTAATTGTGTAATAGTTATCTCAAACTTGGTGTGTTACTAGTGAATTGGTGACATTACCTCAAAAATTGCATAGCCATGTAAGCAGCCAATAGGCTAGCCAAGTGTGAAAACAAATCTACCATCGTGGATAGAAACAAAAATATTAATATCAATATGTCTTCGTATGAGTGGTAGCATAAGAGCTCTTGCTATGTATCTTCTTCCACTACCTACACAATTTCACTCATTTTTTTTAGATTGTGGCTGCCAGTCATCCAGGCTAGACTCCATATGGAACACGAGTGAATAGGTCTGTATGTATGGTCCATAACACACCATATTCATGTTCCACCCTAAATCCCATAAGCTTAACTGTGTTCATCTGTAATTGTAAAAGAACAAGTTTTTAGCGTATGCCAGCTTTCCCTTTCAAGAACTTGTATATCTCTTATTTTCTGTCAGGGGGCATTTTGCAGCACAGTGTCGACTTGCACAGCTGCCTTCAGACAGAATCCTTAAATGTGAAGAGCTTCCTCTGAGCGACTTCACTTTCACTTTTCACTTTCATGCATTGGAGAAGGAAATGGCAACTCATTCCAGTGTTCTTGCCTGGAGAATCCCAGGGATGGTGGAGCCTGGTGGGCTGCCTTCTATGGGGTCGCACAGAGTCGGACACGACTGAAATGACTCAGCAGTAGCCGTAAGAGATGGAAGTCACTAGATTATGCTCTAGCCGACTCAGCATTTAATGGAATGAATATGAGCTATGTCTCAGCCCTGATTGGTTGACTGACTGACACTATACATTTTTCTTGTCTTTCTTCTTTTCTGTCTTACTTTGCCCTTTCTTCCATTTTGCTTTGTGGGATTTTCATCCAAATAAACTATCTGCACCTAAGTTCTTGATTCAGGTCCTGCTATGGAGGAAAACCTAAAATATGATAGTTGTCAATAAAAGACTGCTTGAAAAAAATGCAATATTTATTCAGTTATGTGAAGGATAGCAAGGAGTTTAAAAGTTGAAGAATGAAGAGTAAAATATCCTAGATAAAGTAAACAGCATATGGCAAATTAGAGAGCCATAAAAAATAGTGTCCCAAGGCTGGATAGAAGACAAGGGTAGCTTTGTTATAGTGATTTAGAGGGAGAATGACAGATGATTTTAGAGAATTAGAGAGGGGCCATAGTAATTGGTTTGGATTTTGAAATAAGCTAAATAGGAAATCATTGCAGAACTATAAACATTGGACATAGATACAAAAATATAATTCTGCCTGCTTTGCTGCACCAGACCAGGACAAGTTAGAATTAGTGAGGCATCCAAGAGTATAAACTAGGGCATTAAAGAGACTAGAAGAATATAGAAAACTAACTTTGAAATAGTAGTACTAGCTCTTGGAGTAATATAGATGATGAAGAAGGAAATAGTCTTTAAAAAGAGAAGAAAAATAGAGATTTCTCAATATAAGGATAACAGAACTATTTATTGGCCTATCTCTAGAGAAGGAAATTTAACAATACATTTAACATCAAAATACAGGTACACTTTGACCTAGTAATTCTACACGATAATTTTACATGTAAGTATCATCTTATAAATTTATGTTTTTATATATTTTATTATAAATGTAAGCAAACAGTAAAGGATCTGCCTGCAATGAGGAGACCCAGGTTTTGTCCCTGGGTTGGGAAGATCCCCTGGAGAAGAGAATGACTACCCACTCTAGTATTCTTGCTTGGAAAATTCCACTGAGTGAGGAGTCTGGTTGGCTACAGTCCATGAGGTTGCAAAGAGTCGGACATGACTGAACAACTAACACACAGACATATTTAAATACCAGATGTTATAGTATGCATTGTATATATTTATATACACTTATAAAAATGCGAGTATTATGTTCAGATAAGATCAGTTCAGTTGCTCAGTCATGTCCGACTCTTTTGCGACCCCATGAATCGCAGCACGCCAGGCCTCCCTGTCCATCACCAACTCCAGAGTTCATTCAGACTCATGTGCATCGAGTCAGTGATGCCATCCAGCCATCTCATCCTCTGTTGTCCCCTTCTCCTGTTGCCCCCAATCCCTCCCAGCAATCAGAGTCTTTTCCAATAAGTCAACTCTTCGCATGAGGTGGCCAAAGTACTGGAGTTTCAGCTTTAGCATCATTCCTTCCAAAGAAATCCCAGGGCTGATCTTCAGAATGGACTAGATGGATCTCCTTGCAGTCCAAGGCACTCTCAAGAGTCTTCTCCAACACCACAGTTCAAAAGCATCAATTCTTCGGCGCTCAGCCTTCTTCACAGTCCAACTCTCACATCCATAGACGACCACAGGAAAAACCATAGCCTTGACTAGACAAAACTTTGTTGGCAAAGTAACGTCTCTGCTTTTGAATATGCTATCTAGGTTGGTCATAACTTTCCTTCCAAGGAATAAGCATCTTTTAATTTCATGGCTGCAGTCACCATTTGCAATGATTTTGGAGCCCAAAAAAATAAAGTCTGACACTGTTTCCACTGTTTCCCCATCTATTTCCCATGAAGTGATGGGACCAGATGCCATGATCTTTGTTTTCTGAATGTTGAGCTTTAAGCCAACTTTTTCACTCTCCACTTTCACTTTCATCAAGTGGCTTTTTAGTTCCTCTCCACTTTCTGCCATAAGGGTGGTGTCATCTGCATATCTGAGGTTATTGATATTTCTCCCGGCAGTCTTGATTCCAGCTTGTGTTTCTTCCAGTCCAGCATTTCTCATGATCTACTCTGCATATAAGTTAAATAAACAGGGTGACAATATACATACAGCCTTGATGAACTCCTTTTCCTATTTGGAACCAGTCTGTTGTTCCATGTCCAGTTCTAACTGTTGCTTCCTGACCTGCATACAGATTTCTCAAGAGGCAGGTCAGGTGGTCTGGTGTTCCCATCTCTTTCAGAATTTTCCACAGTTTATTGTGACCCACACAGTCAAAGGCTTTGGCATAGTCAATAAAGCAGAAATAGATGTTTTTCTGGAACTCTCTTGCTTTTTCCATGATCCAGCAGAATTTGGCAATTTCATCTCTGGTTCCTCTGCCTTTTCTGAAACCAACTTGAACATCAGGAAGTTCATGGTTCACGTATTGCAGAAGCCTAGCTTGGAGAATTTTGAGCATTACTTTACTAGCGTGTGAGATGAGTGCAATTGTGCGGTAGTTTGAGCATTCTTTGGCATTGCCTTTCTTTGGGATTGGAATGAAAACTGACTTTTTCCAGTCCTGTGGCCACTGCTGAGTTTTCCAAATTTGCTGGCATATTGAGTGAATCACTATCATGGCATCATCTTTCAGGATTTGAAATAGCTCAACTGGAATTCCATCACCTCCACTAGCTTTGTTCGTAGTGATGCTTTCTAAGGCCCACTTGACTTCACATTCCAGGATGTCTGGCTCTAGAGTGATCACACCATCGTGATTATCTGGGTCCTGAAGTTCTTTTTTGTACAGTTCTTCTGTGTATTCTTGCCACCTCTTCTTAATATTTTCTGCTTCTGTTAGGTCCATACCATTTCTATCCTTTATCGAGCCCATCTTTGCATGAAATGTTCCCTTGGTATCTCCAATTTTCTTGAAGAGATCTCTAGTCTTTCCCATTCTGCTGTTTTCCTCTATTTCTTTGCATTGATCACTGAGGAAGGCTTTCTTATCTCTTCTTGCTATTCTTTGGAACTCTGCATTAAGAAGCTTATATCTTTCCTTTTCTCCTTTGCCTTTCACTTCTCTTCTTTTCACAGCTATTTGTAAGGCCTCCCCAGACAGCCTTTTTTTTTTTTGTATTTCTTTTCCATGAGGATGGTCTTGATCCCTGTCTCCTGTACAATATCATGAACTTCCATCCATAGTTCATCAGGCACTCTATCTATTGGATCTAAGCCCTTAAATCTATTTCTCACTTCCACTGTATAATCATGAGGGATTTGATTTAGGTCATACCTGAATGGTCTAATGGTTTTCCCTACTTTCTTCAATTTAAGTCTGAATTTGGTAATAAGGAGTTCATAATCTGAGCCACAGTCAGCTCCCGGTCTTGTTTTTGTTGACTGTATAGAGCTTCTCCATCTTTGGCTGCAAAGAACATAATCAATCTGATTTTGGTGTTGACCATGTGGTGATGTCCATGTATAGAGTCTTCTCTTGTGTTGTTGGAAGAGGGTGCTTGCTATGACCAGTGCATTTTCTTGGCAAAACTCTATTAGTCTTTGCCCTGCTTCATTCGTATTCCAAGGCCAAATTTGCCTGTTACTCCAGGTGTTTCTTGACTTCCTGCTTTTGCATTCCAATGCCCTATAATGAAAAGCACATCTTTTTTGGGTCTTAGTTCTTGTAGGTCTTCATCGGTCAAAGGTCTTGTAGGTCTTCTTAGTGCTGTCAACTTCAGCTTCTTCAGTGTTACTGGTTGGGGCATAGACTTGGATTACCTTGATATTGAACAGTTTAATTGTTAAATTGTTCAATAAGCACCTGCAGCTGCAACTGGTACACTTAGGCGCGGGCGGCTGCGACCGGCACACTTAAGCGCAGCCAAAAGGAGCTACCCCATGTCCGAGGTCAGGGACAGAAGCCAGAAGGACCCCATGCCCGAAGGGCGGTGGCCAAGAGGAGTACCCCATGTCCAAGGTCAGGGGCAGTGGCTGAGAGTGCTAGGCTGCGACGGTGCAGGAATGGCTGAGAAGAGCTACCCAAGTCCGAGGTCATGGGCAGCAGCCAAGAGGAGCTACCCCACATCCAAGGTAAAGGGCAGCGGCCAAGTGGGGCTACCCCACGTTCGAGGTCAGGGGCGATGGCCGAGAGGAGCTATCCCATGCTCCCACACCCGAGGCCAGGGGCGGTGGCCGGGAGGACCAACCCCACGTCCAAGGAGCGGTGGATGCGTGGGCGCAGGAGGGCCTAGAGGAGCTATCCCACGTTGAAGGTCAGGAAGGTCGGTGGTGAGGAGATACCCCTCGTCCAAGGTAAGGAGCAGCAGTTGCGCTTTGCTGGAGCAGCCATGAAGAGATATCCCATGCCCAAGGTAAGAGAAACCCAAGTAAGACGGTAGGTGTTGCAAGAGCACATCAGAGGGCAGACACACTGAAACCATACTCACAGGAAACTAGTCAATCCAATCACACTAGGACCACAACCTTGTCTAACTCAATGAAACTAAGCCATGCCAGTGGGGCCACCCAAGATGGGCGGGTCATGGTGGAGAGATCTGACAGAATGTGGTCCACTGGAGAAGGGAATGGCAAACCACTTCAGTATTCTTGCCTTGAGAACCCCATGAACAGTATGAAAAGGCAAAATTATAGGATACTGAAAGAGGAACTCCCCAGGTCAGTAGGTGCCCAATGTGCTACTGGAGATAGTAGAGAAATAACTCCAGAAAGAACGAAGGGATGGAGCCAAAGCAAAAACAATATCCAGCTGTGGATGTTACTGGTGATAGAAGAAAGGTCCGATGCTGTAAAGAGCAATATTGCATAGGAACCTGGAATGTCAGGTCCATGAATCAAGGCAAATTGGAAGTGGTCAAACAAGAGATGGCAAGAGTGAATGTCGACATTCTAGGAATCAGCGAACTCAAATGGACTGGGATGGGTGAACTTAACTCAGATGACCATTATATCTACTACTGCGGGCAGGAATCCCTCAGAAGAAATGGAGTAGCCATCATGGTCAACAAAAGAGCCCGAAATACAGTACTTGGATGCAATCTCAAAAACGACAGAATGATCTCTGTTCGTTTCCAAGGCAAACCATTCAATACCATGGTAATCCAAGTATTATGTACACTTGTATAAATACATTATTTGCTGCTTTATGCAATGATGTATGTACAAGGATAATTGCTGAGATTTTGAAAGGCCTAAGAAGAGAAACAAAGACTATGTTCAATCTCCCACTGTCTATAGGATATTTATAAATAATATTCAATAATTGCAAAGGAAAAGAAAAAATATGTATACTGATAAATAAGACTTATGAAATTTATTATCCAAAAAAAGGCAAGGAGCAGAAAGCTTATATAGTTTGCCTCCACTCATATGATACCCTATATTACCACACATAACTTGCAAATTAAATTTGTTTCTTAATTAAGTAAATGCTTTCTGAGCTTTAATTTTCATAAGAATTCTAGAATCAAGGAATGGAGTGATGAAAGTGTTCCAGATTATAGTTTAGTATTTTTTATAAATATTAACTTTATAGTAAAAGCATTGGGTCTGCTTCCACCTCTCTTTTAACTTTGAAAGTGAAAGTGAAAGTCCCTCAACTGTGAAAGTGAAAGTGAAAGTCCTGTACAACTCTTTGCAACCCCATGGACTATACTGCATCTACTGCTAAGTCGCTTCAGTCATGTCCGACTCCATGCGACCCCATAGACGACAACCCACTAGGCTCCTCTGTCCCTGGGATTCTCCAGGCAAGAATACTGGAGTGGGTTGCCATTTCCTTCTCCAATGCATGAAAGTGAAAAGTGAAAGTGAAGTCGCTCAGTCATGCCTGACTCTTAGCGACCCCATGGACTGCAGCCCACCAGGCTCCTCTGTCCATGGGATTTTCCAGGCAAGAGTACTGGAGTGGGTTGCCATTGCATACAGTTCATGTAATACTCCAAGCCAGAATACTGGAGTGGGTAGCCCTTCCCTTCTCCAGGGGATCTTCCCAACCCAGGGATCAAACCCAGGTCTCCTGAATTGCAGGCAGATCATTTAACTTGGAACTGACTTTTAAAATGTTACAATGACTTTTAAAATTGTCATGTCCACAGAATTTTGACTTCCATCATTATGGTTGTCACTTATGGAATTTTGTTAATTCCTCTGCCTTCATTCTCTTGTATTTCCTTTAATTTTGTATTTCCTATCAACCATGATAGTCAGCTCTCATTGATATCCTTAGGCAGTACTCACATGACACTTTGGGGTACATTTTAATTTTTTTGTCAAAAATTCTCCAAATAGAGCCATGGAGAAATTGCAGTTATTAAAAAATGTCATTTTTAAACAAAGCACAATGGTAATTTAAATATATTGATAACATCAGGAAAGAATTAAATACAAAAGTATTATTTTCTCATAAATTGCTTAATTAAAGTTGTGTGAGCCTTCACAAATACTGAATATTCAGATAGTATTTTCTTAGTGTGTTATACTAAAATAGATGTTGATTATTCAATATAAATAGCCATCTATTTTATGTATATGGATAAAGTATCATCTTCATGGAGATACAATTGTGAATCTCAAATAAATAGAATTAAATGAGGACAAATGTGTAGATGGGAAAAAAACTAAACTTTTAAAAAAATCCTTGTGTGCATTTTTAAGTCAAGCTTGCCCAAACTAAATTTCAAAAATATATTTTATAATTTTGATTTATTTAATATTTAGATAAAAATAAAATGAAAGTCTAGACATTATTGAAACTAAAATATAATAAGTATTGTTAATATTTTAGAATCTTGTAAGTTTTCAGTTATGTAGTTTTCAAAGATGCTATATCCATATAGTCCATATACCCCACTAATAAAGAAAATTGAGTTCCTATATTTCAATCAAATATTTTCATTGAGGTACAGGGTTTTTCTCCTTTTAAAAATTTTAGAGTTGATATTTCCTCTCTTTTTCATACTTTTTCTTACTCCCATAGTTGTCATGAACAATCTCAATAAACAATTTATTTTCTTTAAGTCCTCTTCTTAGAAGCAATATCAAGCTGCAATGTATTAGTAGAATGGAAGAAACATTTAAGAAGAAATGAAATGCTATTTACACAACAATTTTAAAAAGAAACTATATCCAATGAGATTTTAGGGAAATAGTCATGTTTTCTGCATTTTGCTGGATGTGTAAATTATTAAAGCATTTTGGAAAATTAGAAATTTCTACAGAAGTTGAAAATACACAAAATCCTGCAAATAATCTCTCCTTTGGCAATAATTTCTATAGGAATAAAATCTTTATGAAACAAGAATATATGAGCAATTATTTTGATTGCAGAATGGATTGTGGTAACACGAATTTGTGAATAGCATAAATATCAGTATGAGCTTCCCTAGTGGCTAAGATGGTGAAGAATCTGCCTCCAATGCAGAAGACCTGGGTTCAATTCCTGGGAAGATCTCCTGGAGAAGGTAATGGCTACCCACACCAGTATTTTTGTTTGGAGAATCCCATGGACAGAGAAGCCTTGCATGGGGTCAAAAAGAGTTGGTCACAACTGAGTGACTAACACTTTCACTTTTCACTAAATATCAGTATTTTCACTTTTCACTAAATATAGTAATGTTAAAATAATGTCTAACACACACACATTTCAGTATATACTTGTCAATTAAAAAGAATGAGTGAGATCTATATTTTTTGGCCTATTTAATAGAATGTGAAATTCTAACTGATGTTAATATGGAAGGTATATTTAGATTACATTTTGTAGGAATAAAAACTAATAATACAGCATTTCAGGGATTCAAAGTCATATTTTTTATTTTAGCATCATAAGGCATGCATCTTCTTAAGTGATGAGAAAACAATTAAATTTTATTTTTAAATGTTCTTTTTTAGTGTCAAACTTAAAAAAAGTTTATAATCAATATCTTCTTAAATCCAGTGACAAATCACAATAACTTTTATTGAACACTTACATGCATAATTCCATATATATAATTTCAAATGTACCACATTCTTGCAAAGGCAAATATAATGTCAACTTAAAGAAATACATACAATATATGACTTGTGAGCTTAAGTTTTATTCAAGGTCTTACTGAGGACAGCCCTGGAGACAGCTCTGAGAAACCTTTCCAAAAAGGTACAAGAGGAGCCAGTTTATATATATTTCTGGCCAGTAGATATGTGTAGTCAAGCCTATATTTTGGAAAAATATTACTGCTAATCACAAAGAACAGATATTTTTGTTAATAATTTTAATGCTTTTCTGTGTATAGAGAGTTGCAAGAATCTGGGGTCAGTAAAATTCTTTCTGAGATAGGCATCTAACTATCTAGGGGCTCATTTATCCAAAGCATAGAGGGCTACATCCTGCTTTATTGTCATCCTGAATTCTTCTTAGGGCACCATTGGTGGGCATGGGCAACTTTAGTGGGTTCTGGCTTAACACCTGCATAACTGGGTGATGAGCTACATTCTTTGTTGTTCTTTGTTCACAATAGAGATAAAAGCAGGTCAGTGACTGCCAGATTTTGTGTTGGCTACTAATGGACATGAGGACTATTTTGGGTGTGACAAAACTGTTCTATATCTTGATTGTGGTGGTGCTTATCACCCATATGCATTTTTCAAGACTTGTAAAGCACTGCATTAAAAGGGTAACATTTACTGTCTGTAAATATACCCTAATTTAAAAATGTAAAAATCTTACGTGTTAAGTAGAAGATCAAATGACATATCTGCCCTCTCAAGAATGACTATAATATTCTTTTAAAAAGAAGTTTATGATGTGAGGGAGGAAAATAACTTTTCTAACATTTTACATTCTTGAATGAGACACTTCTCTGATAAAAAGGTAGATTAATAGGAGAAAAACAGATAAAAGTTTAACAAATAACATGTGTACCTTCTTATCCATGGAAGACATCCAGGAAAACTGACTAACTCCTGGAAAGAACCCAAACCACCACATCAAATAACATCTCCATCTAAAGCCAAAGATGTTGGGGGTGGCAGAGCCCCATGCAGTGGGTATGAACTTAGGCAAACTTCAGGAGATAGTGAGGGACAGGAAGGCCTGGAGTCTTTCAGTCCATGGGGTCACAAAAAGTTGGACATGACTGTGCAGTGCAACTAAACAGCATCAAGAAAAGCTCAGTAAAAAAGGCTAAGGTTGTTAACCAGATTTAAATCTTGGCTTCTCTGTTGAGAGTTTCTAGAGACTTAGAGTCACGCTTCTCTTTTTGGTACAGAGCAGAAGACAACTTTATAGATGGAGATTTCTTTTATCATAGTAAATGTTTCTCACAAAAGGCTAACTTCTACTCAGTTTTCAGAGTTTCTCCTGTGTCTTCTATTTCTTGAAAATGCATCCTCAGTCAATTCTGTGGTGACCAACTCTTTGTGACTCTATGAAATGTAGCCTGTCAGGCTACTCTCTCAATGGGATTCTCCAAGGAAGAGTACTGGAGTGGGTTGCCATTTCCTTCTCCAGTGGGTCTTCCCAACCCAGGGATCAAGTCTGGGTCTCTTACATCTCCTGCATTGGCAGGCAACTTCTTTACAACTAGCGCCACCTCAGCCTAAAATAATCAATATACCAAAGATGAATATTTTCAGTGGTGTATTTTGCTCCCCTTTGATAACATTTTTTGAATATAATTTGAAGTTTCTATAAGTATAAAAATCTACTGGGATCTAATCTTAATAATGATTTCCTTTGGGTAGCAGGAGATGAAGAATAAAGAAGGTATAGAGGAACTGATAAACTTGTGTGTATATGTGTAAGAGAAGTGGGGAGGAGGCAGAAATGTGTGTTTATTCACTACTTTCATTGAATGCTTATTAAATATTTTATGATACATTTAATCCTCTTACATAATTGTCTTCTCAATGATGACTGGGATTTTTGTTTGCTCTGTTCACTGTGATTTCTAGCTCATAGAATGGTGCCTGGTATACAGTATATACTTAATTAATCTTTCTTAAATACAACAATTCATTAATTAACATAAAATGTTAAGACTCTAGTTCATGTGCAATATGATGTACCCTCATTTGTAGAGGTTTTACCTTGAACAGGTAATATTTATGTATGATTTTTCTGGCTAGATAGAATTGAAAGTGTTACATAGGCTGATTTTGAGTATTGTTGGTTAGGAAGAAAAACGTATTATCTAACAGATGTGACTTTTAGCTTTGAATCACCACTTAGATAAGTGCCTCTAGGAATAGGGTCCAAGTACTTTCAGTCTCCTTTTTCTTGCATGTATGTTTGTCTGTTAAGAGTAAATATTTGGTAACTACAAACATAATTTATAATTTACCTTATTTTTATTTTATTAAAGCAGAGATAAATTTTAGTACCTCATTCTATTTATGTAACAAAAGGTGGATAATGTATATATTTTAGAGATGGCTTGTATATAATTCCCCTTGAAAGCTGAGGAGAATATATAAATTATAAGATTATATCCATTCTTCTATTATTCTATGATTTTTTTATTCCTACTTGCTTTTTTCTCTTTCTCCTTTTCTTTCTCTCTCTTCATTTTAAGTTCACCTGTGTTCTAAGTACAAAATAGTTATCATACATATTTTATTGAACACATTAAACAAAGACCCCACTCTTAGGGACTTTATTTATTCAGTTATCCATTCAACAAATATTGATTGAATACCTACTTTGCATTAGACATAATCCCAGGTGTTAGAAGTCTGCTTGCTATATACAAGGATGAATGGCAGTGCCTCTGCCCTTTTCAGGTTTACAGCTCTGTATGGCAGGGAATAGAGGATATTGAGTTAACAATGGGGATGACTACTTCAATTTTTCCTGGAGAAGAAAATGGCAACCCACTCCAGTATTATGGCCTGGAGAATTCCATGGACAGAGGGGCCTGGCAAGCTACAGTCCGTGGGGTCACAAAGAGTCAGACATGACTGAGCAATGGACATTTCAATTCTTAGTAATTAGAAAAAAATTGTATTTCATATGCTCCTTTAGTGCACATAAAGGGTCCATTTGACTTTCATTCTAAAACTGTCTAGCATAGCATAACTGTGGGCACATTAGAGCAGTTAACAAATGACCTGGAGATGATAAGGATATTACATATCAACAAGATCCATCATGCCTTTCATTATATGTCTATAATATCATTTAAATTTCCCAACAGGGCCAGATTTATTATGAGACAGATATAACATTACATTTTTTTAATCATCATGGTGTTTTGGGAGGCTAAAAAAATATACACATATATTTTCAGAAAATGACAAGCAAACACAATCAAAAATCATCTTGAGAACTAAAATTGCACTGTTCTAGATCACTGCTGCCACTCCTGCCAAGTCGCTTCAGTCATGTCCGACTCTTTGCGACCCCAGAGATGGCAGCCTACCAAGCTCCCCCATCCCTGGGATTCTCCAGGCAAGAACACTGGAGCGGGTTGCCATTTCCTTCTCCAATGCATGAAAGTGAAAAGTCAAAGTGAAGTTGCTCAGTTATATCCGACTCCTAGCGACCCCATGGACTGCAGGCTAACAGGCTCCTCTGTCCATGGGATTTTCCAGGCAAGAGTACTGGAGTAGGGGGCTATTGCCTTCTCCGTTCTAGATCACTAGATATTATCTTATCTAGGTCACTAAAAATAACTGAATTTAAGAAGTTTTTTGTCTATTTCAGTTAATCATCTTGTTTTTATCTGTCTATGGGCTATAGTCCATGGGATCATAAAGAGTTGGACACAACTGAGTGACTCAGCACACCACACACACACACACACACACACACATATTGTTAAAGAAAACCAGATCCAGGCAGTAGTTAACAGTAAAAACAGATTTTATTAAAAAACAATGGCAATGGAGGAAAAGAGACCTCAGCATAGAATCAAGTTCAGTTGTGAATACAATAAGACCAAGTGGAGGTTTATCGCAAGGAAAAGATTTGAAGAGAGGGGTCCATGAATAGAATATTACAAAGTGGAGACATTAAAGGTAGGGGAAATTCTTGCTAAATTGACCTAACAGGTTTCTAGATGAAGACTTGTGAGGGTGGTCAGATTTCACCTGGAAGATGAAATATTTGATAGACCTTCTGGGTGATCAGATATCAAGGGTGGAGAATTCTCTCTAAATTGATTTAGCAGGATTCTTGCTAAAACTGGGCCATGCATGCTGAGTTAGAAAAATTCAATTTTCCTGAGTAGGGAAAACCTGCTTCTTTCTTCCTGATGACCTTCTTTCCTTTGTGTCTCCATTATTCTCACTGTACTACCACACTCACTCAGCACGCTTATTTCTGACACTTCTGGTTGTGAAACATGTGGAATGTTTTCCCCACAACCAATTCTCTGCAGCACAGCTGCATGTCCTACAATTTAACTCAATTCTGACACTATCTATCTGGAGACTGTGTTAGATCTCACAGATTAAGGGCACAGTCACGCAAGATGACTCCCACCTCACTTCAAATACCAATTGCCAGTAGTAGGTCCCTAGGCTACCTACAACTTCTACAAATTGGAGTTTCCCACAATGCCTTCCTTGGGTTTAATTGGCTAGAGCAACTCAAAGAACTCAGGGAAACACTTATGTTTAGCAGTTTATTAAAAGGTACAGATGAACAGCCAGGTGAAGAGACACATATGGTAAAGTCTGAGATGGTCCCGAGCACAGAAGCTTCTGCCCCTGTGCAGATGGGGTGAATTGCCCTCCCTGTGTTGATATGTTTGCCATCCTGGAAGCTCTCTGAAATCTATACTAATGGGATTTTTATAGAAGCTTCATCATATAGGCATGATTGAACATAAACTCCATTTTCAGATCTTCTCCCTCCTTAAGAGAATGGAAAAAGTGAGACAGAAAACTCCAAGATTCCAATTATGACTTGTGTTTTCCAGTGACAAACTTTCAAACAGGATCCATCAAGGAGCCCACCCAAAGTTACCTCGTTAGTAAAAAGACACTCCAATCACCCAGGAAATTACAAGGACTTCAGGGGTTCTGTGCCCCTGAAATTAGTGGGCACATAAACTAGAAATTTCTAATTTCTGAAATTAGAAATTAGTGGCAGAGACCAATATATGTATTTTTTATTATCTCACAAAGACCTAACAAGGATACACACTGAAACCAAAAGTGGAAAAGTTCTTAGAGAAGCCTGATTAAAGTTTAGTCAAGTTTGTCACTGCATATCATTCCTGGATTTTATGGCAGTGATTAATAACTGCTTCCTAGAATAGGAATGAGAAACATCACATATTACACATTTAGATGAAGAAAAGCTTAACATGGTCACTTTATATTATTTTATTTTAATTCAGTATTAAGGAAAACACTCTTGAGAGTCCCTTGGACTGCAAGGAGATCCAACCAGTCCATCCTAAAGGAGATCAGTCCTGGGTGTTCTTTGGAAGGACTGGTGCTGAAGCTGAAACTCCAATACTTTGGCCACCTCATGTGAAGAGCTGACTCATTGGAAAAGACCTTGATGCTGCGAGGGATTGGGGGCAGGAGGAAAAGGAGACAACAGAGGATGAGATGGCTGGATGGCATCACCGACTCAATGAACATGAGTTTGGGTAAACTCCAGGAGTTGGTGATGGATAGGGAGGCCTGAGGTGCTGCAATTCATGGGGTTGCAAAGAGTTGGACATGACTGAGCGACTGAACTGAACTCAAGTTTTCAGAAGAGATTGGATAGACTCTATAATGGGCTAAAGAGATGCAATATTGGTTCTAGAACTCCTTACCATCTCTTAAGAAAGACATTGTCAATGAAGAGGTGTTACAGAAAGAACACAGACTGACAAAATTTTCAGAAACTGGGGATCCATGCTGCTGCTGCTGCTGCTAAGTCGCTTCAGTCCTGTCTGACTCTATGTGACCCAATGGACAGCAGCCCACCAGGCTCCTCCGTCCACAGGAATCTTCAGGCAAGAATATTGGAGTGGGATGCCATTTCCTTCTCCAGGGATCCATGGGAATGTTTAAAATAATTAAAATGTTAATTCTAACAAAACATTTTCACTAGTACATAGTAGAATCTTATTAATTCTGGATTTAGTGTGAAAGGAAAGAATAATTACTTATATGTGAACTCAAAATGTTTTCCCTATAGGAAATAAAGAAACAAAATCAGTAATACAAAGTGCCTTTATTTAATCACCACAGCTATCCTGTAAAGTGGGTGATGGTGTCCACATTTATACTATACACGGAGAGAAACAGATTTCAGTTAAAGCAGTAAGAGTTTTCTGCCAACTTTATTTTCTTATGCCTTAAATGTTGTCATTAATCTGGTTACCATAGCCTACATATGTAAATATTAGCTACATTGGTTTTCTTACGGGAAAAATTTTAGTCAAACTCCTGCAGGTATGTTTTGTTCTATATTATATACATTGTCTTAACTAAGCCTTTAAAATATTTGTGACTTTTAATCCTGTAAGTACTATTTAGACAAGGTCCTTGATATTAAATAATAATCTTAGCTCATGGTATAAGCAACAAATTTTCTGTGAGTGTTCTCTTTCACTGATTACTTGATTTTAAGTTCCTATTTTTTTAAGCAGATTTCAGAAAAAAGTTCAGTTCAGTTCAGTCGCTCAGTCGTGTCTGACTCTTTGTGACCACATGAATTGCAGCAGGCCAGGCCTCCCTGCCCATCACCAACTCCAGGAGTTCTCTCAAACTCACGTCCATCGAGTCAGTGATGCCATCCAGCCATCTCATCCTCTGTCATCCCCTTTTCCTCCTGCCCCCAACCCCTCCCAGCATCAGAGTCTTTTCCAATGAGTCAGCTCTTCACATGAGGTGGCCAAAGTACTGGAGTTTCAGCTTTAGCATGATTCCTTCCAAAGAAATCCCAGGGCTGATCTCCTTCAGAATGGACTGGTTGGATCTCCTTGCAGTCCAAGGGACTCTCAAGAGTCTTCTCCAACACCACAGTTCAAATTCTTCAGCATCAATTCTGAGCGCATCAATTCTTCAGCGCTCAGCTTTCTTCACAGTCCAACTCTCACATCCATACATGACTACTGGAAAAACCATGGGAAAGTTAAAAAAATATTATCAATAATATTATTGCAGATGGGGGTACAGTTGCAAGTGATCTATTCTTAAGACTAAATTCCAACTCATGAAAAAGTAGATCATTTATTCTAATAATAAAGTGTATTTCCAAAGAATCTGCAGTTCCACAGCATAAATTTAATATCATATGGTACCAGTTTCAGATGGTACAGGTTTATGATATAAATTAATTATGTGTATATGTTTTGTTTGTCTAGCTGAGAGACATTATTTCCAAACTGCTAATTTGAATATATTATTTATAATTCAAAAGAAAAGTTATAATCTCACAGATGTGAGTAATTTATCCAATTTTATTTTTGGTAGCCTGGGTGCATATTAAAACAGAAAATATATATCCTATAAGTTGTCCTGATATATCAAAAATACAATTTATAAAATGAAATGGAATATAAGACACTATTTTCTTGGAAAGGAGCTTCATAGTACAGCCATGTTGAAGTCTTTTTACAGGATTAATTAGAAATATTGAGCTTTGTGTGGGAAGTTTTTTAGTGCATCTCAAAGGATTTGTAAATAATAGAAATCTGAAGAGCTAATAAGAAATGACAAATGTATTGTATCATATAAAGAAAAACTAAAGAACAGGGTTTTTCCCAATTATGTACCAGCACTGAAAGGGAAAAGGAGCTATTGTCACAAATTTTCTTTCAATTACACTAATATAAAACACTACATTTTAGCTAGTTAATTGCTGTCATGTACCAGTGTAAAGAGAAATTGTTTAACATAAACCAATGTGGTCTTTCCACAAAATAACAACAGTCATGCTTACTGAAATACCAGGCCACCTTGTATCAACTCATTCTAAAAAGTGTGATTCCTTAAGACAAAGAAGTAATTTCACAAGTGTATCAATGCCAAGGGGTCATGTTTTGAAGGTTCAAATTATAGGAGATGATTGCTAAAATAATCAAAGGTGAAGGAAAATAATGTAGTTTATTTTTATGACAGTAAATTTTCAAAGATAGATACATGCTCTTTTTATAGGAAATAAAAGCAATTTCTCACTTACGATCTATAGAAGTCAAACAATTAAACATACAAGTGCATGAAAATTTCCTCCTCCCCAGACATGTATCTGCTCTCTATATACCAATTTCCCGTCACAAGGATGATTCAGGAAAGATGAGTGTGAAACACAATTTGAAATATAAATCCTTTTTATTTACCCACTACAATCATAATAAAAGATATATTGCAGGATAGAAGGACAAAGTGGTTGAGATAGCAACTCCTGAAATATATGCAAACATCTTTAGGGTATTAAGAGGAAAACAAAAAGGTAAATTATCAAAATAAGTTGGGAAATCTGGCTTAATTAAGCTAAGAAAAGTTTCTTAGGACCTCTCAGATTTTTTGATATGCAAGATTATTATAAAAAGTATAGTGGGAAGTATTTTTAATATTTTGATATTTTTATTTAAGCAGGTGATAAAATGTAAAAACAAGCAAACAGATAAAATACTTTGTATATTTACCCAAATTATATTCTATTTTTTTTCATGATCTGATCCATCCTTAAAATTCTTGAAAACATATTTAAGTAGAATATCTAGCCACATCATTCTGGAATGTTCTTTTATTCCCTTATAAATTCTATATATAATACATACCTATAGATCATGTATAATATTGAATTCCAGTGTAGATTTATTCACCAGGGTTATAGCAGTTCAAAAGAAATATGTGCTCTTTTACTCTAGGAAACAAACATTTCTTGGAAGAAAAGCTATGACCAACCTAGATAGCATATTAAAAAGCAGAGACATTACTTTGCCAACAAAGTTCCGTCTAGTCAAAGCTATGGTTTTTCAAGTAGTCATGTGTGGATGTGAGAGTTGGACTGTGAAGAAGGCTGAGCGCCGAAGAATTGATGCTTTTGAACTATGGTGTTGGAGAAGACTTTTTTTTTTATGGTATTTTATCTTTTATTTTCTTTTTTTAAAATTTTATTTTATTTAACTTTACAATATTGTATTGGTTTTGCCATATATCAAAATAAATCTGCCACAGGTATGCATGTGTTCCCCATCCTGAACCCTCCACCCTCCTCCCTCCCTATACCATCCCTCTGGGTCGTCTCAGTGCACCAGCCCCAAGCATCCAATAAGGTGCATCGAACCTGGACTGGCGACTTGTTTCATATATGATATTATACATATTTCAATGCCATTCTCCAAAATCATCCCACCCTCTCCCTCTCCCACAGAGTCCTAAAGACTGTTCTATACATCAGTGTCTCTTTTGCTGTCTCGTATACAGGGTTATTGCTACCATCTTTCTAAATTCCATATCTATGCGTTAGTATACTGTATTGGTGTTTTTCTTTCTGGCTTACTTTACTCTGTATAATAGGCTCCAGTTTCATCCAATATACACAATGGAGTATTACTCAGCCATTAAAAAAAATACATTTGAATCAGTTCTAATGAGGTGGATAAAACTAGAGAAGACTCTTGAGAGTCCCTTTGACTGCAAGGAGATCCAACCAGTCAATCCTAAAGGAAATCAGTTCTGAGTATTCATTAGAAGGACTGATGATGAAGCTGAAGCTCCAATATTTTGGCCATCTGATGTGAAAAACTGACTCATTGGAAAAGATCCTGATGCTGGGAAAGATTGAAGGCAAGAGGAGAAGGGGATGACAGAGGATGACATGGTTGGATTGCATCACTGACTGGATGGACATAAGTTTGAGTAAACTCTAGGAGTTAGTGATGGACAGGGAAGCCTGGCATGCTGCAGTCCATGGGGTAGCAAAGAGTCAGACGCGAGAGTGACTGAACTGAACTGAACTGAAGCAAACATTCAAGTGGGGAGAAACAGATATTAAAGAAGGAAACAGTCTATAAATGACATAATTTCAGATTGTGAAAGAAGTGAAATGATGATTGTGAGGTGGAAATGAAGGTGGGTGGGGAGAAGGGTTCTGCTGAATGCATTTGTTTGAGAAAGACCTCTCTGAGGAGCCAAGAATGAGAGATATTTAGGGCTGAGAGCTCAGAGTGCATATTTTGAGTCTGGAAGTTTGCATGCACTGGCACGAACAGGTATCATGTTTTTGTGATGCCAACATCTAGTCCTTTATTCAAGTAGAATTTGGCTACTAGTAGAAACAAAGTAAACTCTGTGAGCCAGTGTATGTGCCTTTAACTTGGTTGGGGAATACTCACTGCTAGTTTGCTCTCTATGATTCTGTTCGAACTAAAGCTGATAACTATTTCCTTTTTGTGGAATTCTTTTCTTTTTTAATCAGGTAAGTGCCTGTTCATTTAAAGCACACATATATATAAAATATTGATAAACATGTCAATTATATCCCTATGGTCTTAAAGTCAATTAATACAGTTAGTTTGGCCCACCTCATTTAATTTGTATAAGACCAGGTTTTTCCTAAAATATAGGTTCTCACCTACCTGCATGGAAATATTTTGGAGATCTTTTCGAAAAATTAAGGATATGTGTTGTTATTCTAGAACTGATTTTTCTGACTTTCTAAGGTTAGTACATGAATAACTGGGTTGTTAAGAGGCTCCCCTAGTGTTGTTTATTCTTGCTGAATTTGAGAACCTCTATCCTAAGTGCTATGTGTCTGCAGCTCTATTTACTGCCACAGGTGAAGGTGATTTTTAAATAATGACAAACAGGTCATTTGATCACCCTTTCTGCTAAACATTATTAACTGAAAGTAAAATCTAAAACACTTATGTCCTCATTATGATTTTCATTTTTATTTATTTATAAACTTTATTAAATAATAATGTTAATTGAATACTGCTATGGTCTGAATGTTTGTGACCCTTTAAAAGTTGTATGTTGAAATATTAACACCTAAAGATAATTGTATTTGGAGGTACTTAAATCATGAGGATGAAGCCCTCATGAATGAAAGTAGTCCCATTTGAAAAAAAAAAACAAAAACACCCACAGAGGTCCTCTGCCCTTTCCACCATGTGGGAACACAACAAAAATATACTGACTGTGACCCAGGAAGAGTGTTTCTCAACAGAATTCAGCCATGCTGGTGACTTGATTTTGGACTTCCCAGCCTCCAGGTCTGTGAGAAATAAATTTCTATAGTTTACAAGCTACCAGATATGTGGCATTTTCTTATAGCAATCTAAATGGACTAAGATAGATAAATCCCCAGAGACATTCAACATTAAAAGCTAGAATAATATACACAGAAATTAACATTTAAAATATTGTTAGTCTTCTAGTAAAACCCTACTCTCCTGTCACACTGTAGAGAGCTTCAAGATACTGCTCCATAAACCAGTTCCCTCTCTCCTACATTGGAAATTGGAGAGAGAAAAAATATGGGTACACAGTACATGTGCATATCACACGATTCTCTGAGAATTTTATGCCAATATTTAAATAATTTAGGCCTTCACTACTCAATATGTGTTACCTGCTGGTGCTTAACTATGCATAGTTTGTTTCTGATCTACCAGGATATGAGAAACATGCTAGATATATAAATCATCTAGTATTTTCTTCAAGAAAGTCACATCCCCCTCCCCCCAAAAAAGTTAGTGAAACAAATCAGTGTTGTATGTTTACTGCCAGAGTATATTTACAGACTGGCTCAAGCCTCCTATCTCCTTACTACTACTACTACTACTAAGTCACTTCAGTCGTGTCCGACTCTGTGCAACCCCATAGATGGCAGCCCACCAGGCTCCCCCGTCCCTGGGATTCTCCAGGCAAGAACACTGGAGTGGTTGCCATTTCCTTCTCCAGTAAAAAGTAGGCTAGCACTGATTGAGGCAAGCACATATGGGCAGAGCTCACTGAACTTCTTCATCTTTGACATGTTTATGTTCATTTACTCAGCTGGTAAAGAATCCACTGCAATGTAGGAGACCCCTGTTAGATTCCTGGGTCAAGAAGTTCCCCTGGAGGAGGAATAGGCTACCCACTCCAGTATTCTTGGGCTTTCCTGGTGGCTCAGACAGTAAAGAATCTGCCTGCAGTGCAAGAGACTTGGGTTCCATCCCTGGGTTGGGAAGATCCCCTGGAAGAAGGCATGGTAACCCACTCCAGTGTTCTTGCCTGGAGAATTCCTATGGGAAGAGAAGCCTGGCAAGTTACAGTCCATGGAGGCACAAAGAGTCGAACATGAGTGAGCAAATAAGCATAGCACACTGAATTGAAACATTCAACTGTGGAAAATGTTTTATTTTGCTTTCAATGGAAGATTTCTGGAAATTTCCAGGAAATATTTATTTTCTATTAAATAGTTTAAGCTCAAAATAAAATTATTATTTTCTGTATATCTTTCATTTGAATTTATAATTCTTCATTGTTAAGTAACCTATATATGCATAGAAGGAATTTAAATGGTAATAATAACATATAGTAAACATAACATCACTTAATTGTTGACTTATAAATGAGAAAACATGAGTTTTAGCTTGTTTAATTTCCAGTGATGCTTATTACTTTCTGTTCATACATTCATAAATGTTTTGTGTTCTTTTAATAATTGAATATGGAGATTGGTATTTACCTGGCTGCTATGGTGAAAAAAAAAATAGCATTAACCTCATGATTTAACCAAAGAGACATTAATCAACATTGATGGAAAAAAATAAATTTGATAACATTTTCAAAATAGTTTACAAGTTGACTTTTATTAATTACCGATTTCTTGAAATTGTTAGCATATAGCATGGTATTTAAGACCATATTAATCACTACAAAATTTGAATTTAAATCCTAATTCTTGTATCTATGTGCTATTTAATCTTAAGTAAGTAATATCTCAGATTGCATATTCTTTAAAAGTCTTTAAAAATAGAAGTAAAAACACTAGCTGATAGTGTTCTTTGGTGGATCAAGGTGGTGGTGGTTTAGTCATTAAGTCGTGTTGATTCTTGCGACCCCATGGACTGTAGCCTGCCGGGCTCCTCTGTCCATGGGATTCTCCAGGCAAGAATACTGGAGTGGGTTGCCATTTCCTTCTCCAGGGAATCTTCCCAACCCAGGAATCAATCCCAGGTCTCCTGCACTGCAGGCAGATTCTTTATGGACTGAGCTACAAGGGAAGCCCCGAGACATGCAACCAAATTACTAACTCAGGGTTAGCATATAATGGGTGCTTTATAAGTTGTTGATGTTGAGATATATATATATATATATATAGAGAGAGAGAGAGATACATATAACATATGTATGTATGATGTATCATATATATAGTCAATTGTATGTCTATAAAAATTCAATAACATGGTGGAAAGGACATAGTATCAGTCCTCAAGAAGTCTAAGAGGGGTATATTTATACCTGAAATCCTATTAAATAATGCAACTGCCAATCTGAGTACTGTTACAAGGAGAAGAATAATTTCCTTTACTAAAGTAAAAACTCTCATATTTGCAAGACTAGTTTATTATTGTTCTTGAAACATGTCAGTACGATCCAAAGTAGTTACTATTGTGGAAAATGACAAACACGACTATAAAAAGACAAAGAAAGAAAGAAAGAAAATTCAGGTTTGAAGAAACCAAACAGAAAATCAGCCTTGGGGCAATATGTAGCAATATGTGGCCCAGGTGCTTGGCAATTTATCCCTTTTTAGGTCTAATTAATTGTTTTTATGCCAGCAATTCTGAATGTCTTTGGTAGTCAGTAGTATGGATATTTTAAACTATAACTTCGTTGTCTTAAATGTTCCCAGTATGGATAACAAAGACTACCCCCTGTCCAAAAATAAATCAATGCTGATCATCAGAAGTTAAACAACATAGAAACACTCAAGTATTTTGAGGATTTTTGGCATTCATGTCTTGTGCTAGGTCTTTTTGTTCAGCTTTAACTTGCTTGAACACTTTTGCCAAATTTAGATTGAAAAAAAAAAAGAGAGAGATGAATATATTGAGAAGAAAATACCTATCTAGCACTTAGAGGTTCTATCTATCTTACCTGTTTATGAATATAATATACTATATCTTGTTGATGTTGCTGATTAGTAGTTTAAAAAGTTTGAACTACCACTTAAAACCCAGAGCGATGAAAATGAATGACTTCACATAAGTTTAGGTAGAGGTTTAAGGATGTAATTTATTTATGAACTAATGAATTAATTCATGAGAATCTGGATATAGTTATGGAATTAAGGTTCTTTTCTCTGTAATCTTTGCTTGGAAAATGTATAGTCTATAGGTTTTAGCCAGCTGGAGATTAAGACCATTAAATGGAAGCCAGATTGGCTTCTTTTTTTACTCTCACAATCATCTCGAAGCCAAATGTTAGGAATGTATTCTACCTGTCAAAAGCAATATGCTTTTGAGGACAGATATATTTCATAGAAAAAATTTCAGCTTATTCCAGACCATCTTCCCATTTACTTTTCAGGTCAAGCATTTTCTTTATTAAGTAAGCAATAATGTAACCATGAATCTGTGATTATAGAATAAAATCCTGAAGAATATTAATGAAAATCTCAATTTTTAGAAACTAATCAATACATATATACAAACACCCCAAAATATACTCATTCATTTGAGATGGCTGAGACTGAAGCCCTTCTTTCAAAGATGCTGAAAAGATAAACTTAATTTATTTTACTGAAGATATTAATTAGGGTCAGAAATGCTCAAAATAAAAGACATTTGCACCTTGAAGAGTTGCCTTTAAAATTTAGCATATTTTTAAGGCTTCCTGGTGGCTCAGATGGTAAAGAACCTGCCTGCAACACAGGAGACCAGGGCTCAATCCGTGGGCCAGGAAGGTACTCTGGAGAAGGAAATGGCAACCCACTCCAGTATTCTTGCCTGGAGAATCCCATGGACAGAGAAGCCTGGTGGGCTACAGTCTGTGGGGTTACGAAGAGTCTGACACAACTGAGCAAGTAACACATACACACAGACAAGAAAGACTAAAGCATTTAAAGGGAAGTTGAGATCACTTACTGAGATAAAAAGATGTTTAGAATATCAACTGGCTTGAGTTTCTGTTCTCATTCCCAGTCTAATATCTGTCATTGTTGCTGGGGAAGTGTGTCATTGGTCAGAAATACCCACAGACATTAAGTACAAAACAGAGAAGTATCATTCCTTTTATCCTTAAAAGCCTTAACTGAATTTTATCCATCCTGAATTCTAGCATGAAGAAGATGGCCTTGTAGTTGACATCGTTAAATGTGCCAAACCGTGAAAGCAAAAATATAAGTAAGTCCAAGCAATCAATTATAGGGATTCAAATTTAAAGTTCTAATCTTATATCTTCTTAAGATCTCTACAAAAATGCCCAAGAATTAAAGTACTCTCCTTACTTTTACAGAATTTAGGCTGTACTCTCAGTTCAGTTCAGTTCAGTTCAGTCTCTCAGTTGTGTCTGACTCTTTGCGACCCCATGAATCACAGCACGCCAGGCCTCCCTGTCCATCACCTCCCTGTCCATCACCAACTCCTGTAGTGCCAAAGTACTGGAGTTTCAGCTTTAGCATCATTCCTTCCAAAGAACACCCATGGCTGATCTCTTTTAGAATGGACTGGTTGGATCTCTTTGCAGTCCAAGGGACTCTCAAGAGTCTTCTCCAACACCACAGTTCAAAAGTATCAATTTTTCGGTGCTCAGCTTTCTTCACAGTCCAACTGGTACTCTTTTAGGGATCCCTTTATTGGTTTTGTTAGCATGAATTATTTATTTATAAATATATTCCATATATTCAGTAAGTCAGACAGTTCCTGGATTATTGGCACCAATTCTGCATCCCTCTTACAGTCCTTTATATGGGGAAATTATCAAATAAACATTTTCTAATTAATGAATAAAGAATGGAGAAGCAAATCAATAAATTAAGAGCAGCTGAGCTACAAATTATTAGCTGTCATTATTCTTTTTCCTGGGACCTATTTGGGGAAAATAGAATTGATTTGGTTTAATGGAGAGAAGGTTTGGCAAGTGGAGGCCTGGGAGCATTTCAGCTATAAAGGTTTGAGCTGGTGAAAGGGGTGCTAATGAGGAAGTGATCCTTGGAAAGAATAGTAGAGGAAGGGGAAAGCAATGAACAACTTCACTTAACTGTTTCTCTTAGACTTGGGTCTGAATATGGATTTCAAAAATGGAATTAAAAAACACCCTAAATTGGTATATCTATAATGATAATAACAACAAGTGATATTTATTATCCATTAAACGGTGAGCATATTTGCCTAAAAACATACTTAAGAGAGTTTCCTTTTTGCTTGTGTTGGAATAAATAGGAACAAGTGACAGTTTCCATTATCTAATGAATTTCTTCTCCTGTAATATGGTATACATGTGCAGTCTCATCTGATTAAAAAAAAAAAAAATAGAGCTTAGTGGTAAAGAGTGTGGACTCTAAATTTGAATTACCTGAACTTCATCATTATTAGCTGAATGACACGACCAATACAGCATAAAACTTTGCAGCTGAGGTAATAAGAAGTTTCCTGCAATGCAGGAGACACGGGGGATGCAGCTTTAGTCCCTGGGTGAGGAAGATCTCCTGAAGAAGAAAATGGCAACTCACTCCAGTATTCTTGCTGTGAAAATCCATGGACAGAGAAGCTTGATGAGCTACAGTCCATGGGGTCTCAAAGAGTCAAACACGACTCAGCATGCAGGTATGCATGCACATGTGGAATGGTAAGGATTAGAGTTGGAGCCAGAGAGTTACAACAGCTTTCCCAAAGGCATTTGGATGAGTGGAAGAAGGGTGAATACCCTCTCAAAATGTTAAGAAAGACAAAAGAAAAGATAAATGTTGAATCGCAACCAAGCAACAAGACATTCTGCCTCTGACTTCTCAGCAGGGTGGGGAACTAATCATAAAAAGAATTAACTACTCACTTAACCATTAGAATCCATTACCTTCTGGCTTTCCACCCTACCTTACCATATGATAAAGCAGAATGTTACAAGCAGAGGTGGTAGAATATTAAGACAAAGAAAAACCATGACCAGCAGTATTAAGACTATTATTACAACATTTATTAGACAATGACTAAACACACATCAAAATGTGAAAAGTCGAATGTAAATTAATATAGCAACACCCAAGTTTAAATTCAAACTAAGATATGAGGACACACTTGCAAAGCAGCAAGATATACAAGTTGAAAAGCACAGGCATAGAAAACAGACTTCTTGTGATTCAAACACTGTATCTTCCTTTGATTAATTATATCACTTCTCTGTCCCTACACATTTTCTTCTGTAAAACAAGGATAATATAAGCATACACTGCATGTAGTGGTTGTGAAGAATAAGTGGGATAATACAGGTTGAAGTACCTGACCCCAAACAAGTGATCAATTAAATATTTTTTGTAATGTCATCATTTCTTCTTGATCTGACCTTGCAAATGCATCTACTTAGAAATTCATGCTTGTGTCTATTTCTCCATAGTGTCCAAGATATAAAATTATAGATCCAGTTATAACAACTAAGAAACTTATGTTATAACGAGCAAAGTGCCATTTATATTCCTGCTGTGAAACTTCATAAATCCAAATGGAATCAATGTGACATTATTTGACTTAAAAAGGTATTTAATTTTTATATAAATCTATGGCTCTCAGATAATATTTGGGTATTTAAATAGATACATAAAATCATGCTCTACCGCATGACAGTATAAGCAAACTCTGTTGCACTTGTTAAAGCCTTGAAAATGTTAGAACCAGACAGTTTAAGTGTCAGAAACTATGAACATAGCTAATTAAAATTTAAGAAGAGTATTTGCATGATGATTTTCATAGGAAACATGTTTATATTTAATTTATGAAGAGAACTGATCATTCAACTAGAATGCTGTGGTGTGAACTTAACAATTGTTTACGATTGACTTGTTCTGAATGGTTGGTGTCTTTTTGTACTCTGTGTATTCTGAATTCAATCAAGATGATCAAGATATTCAAAATCCTCTATTAATTTATAAATACCTGGCACAAGTGTTAATGTACAATGTGACCAATTTTCCTTTTTTATTTTAAAAATTCCTTTATAGTTTCTAGTTGTAGATTCTTCTCTAAAAGATGACTTATTGAGGATATTTAGATATTCACAAAAGATATACCTTCTACTAGAGTGTGATAAGGTAATATTGAATGGTACTAAAAGTCTATTTTGTTTTAAAATGTAAATTTTATTTGATAGTTTTTAGGATGTTTAACCTCTTTGATTTATATTATGAGTGTTAAATTGGTTTTAAAATGATGCAACATAATGGCAAATACAAAAATACTTTGAAGAACAACATTGCTTAAGATAATTTGGGGTATTGTGTAAATTTTATCTTCTTGACAAGTAGAACCAGATCATCTCTATTATCTACTTACTGATTGTCAGTACGAAAAAAAGAAAAAATCTTTCTTTTTTATTTTATATGTATGTTTGAATATAATTAAATTTATACTTGTAAAAAATTTAATGCTAGCACACTAGTACAATAAGACTTCTCACGTATACTTTTCTCATATATTTTTAAAGCAAATTCTTTAGCAAATTTTTGTATATTATTTTTACTATGAAAATTATATCTAAGTATGAAATAAATCATAAGATAGTATCCATATTTATAAATAATAAAACAGTAAAATTTTAATAATAAGAATGAAATCGATTGCAGTTTGAGATACAATGTGTTACCAGCCCTTATCTTAAGCATTCAAAATATTTAACTCACACATAGCCTTAAGATTCAGATAATCTATCTGCTTCTCATTTACAGTGGAGGAAACTAGTGCTAAAAAAGAACACATAGCCTGGGGTCACTCAGTTAATCACATAATTCAGCAGGTGGACATTTACTTAGTATTAAATTGAGTATGATATTCTTGTCTTGAAGTTGGGAGCTTCCTTATATAATTCAAAATAAATATATGCAGTTTTTGTTAAATCAGTGAAAAACTATAATTTCTAGTCTATAGAACTCTATGATTTCTAGTCTGTCTTATAAAAATACAAATATGTTCAGAGAGATAGCAAGGTCAATTTTAACCTGAAGTATTCACAAAATTGAAATTGCCAAGCAGAATAACTTGAGGACATGACATTTAAAACTTTATATTAGTGCACTGAGTTTAATTTCTAAACAAATTTTGATTGTAGACCTTTTGAAATGTTAAAAAAAAGAATTTAAGGAACCGGATTTTCGCTCTTAAAACAAGTATATGGATGTGGAGTTTCTTTACACTCCCTTAAACAATTGTTGCTTACATTATTTAAGTTAGAGGAGGCATTTCATTATAATACCAATATTACTTTTGTTTTGATATCAACTTTTTCATAATGCAGTGAAAAATAAAAAATGTATAAAAATGGAAACAAACAGGTTCAGCTTATGTTAGCTTAGTTTTATATTGTCATTTCTGCTTTCTACCCTGAAGTCCTTTCAGAGTGTGTTGAAAGCCAGCAGCTACAGCAGCACATGATTTAATCATTGTAGAGGTACTCAGACAGTAAAGAATCTACCTGCAATCTAGGAGACCTTGGGTTTGATCCATGAGTTGGGAAGATCCCCTGGAAGAGGGCATGGCAACCCATCCCAATATTCTTGCCTAAAGAATCCTCATGGACAGAGGAGCCTGGTGGGCTATAATCCAAAAGAGTCAGATACAACTGAACGACTAAGCACAGCACACAGCACAGCACTGCACAGAGGTAGATGGCAAATGTCCTTTGTTGTTGTTCTGTCACTAAGTCTTGTCCAACTCTTTGTGACCCCATGAACTGCAGTGCACCAGGATTCCCTGTCCTCTACTATCTCCCAGAGTTTGCTCAAGTTCAAGTCCATTGAGTCAGTGATGCTATTTAACCATCTCATTCTCTGCTGCCCTCTTCTCCTTTGGCCTTTAGTCTTTCCCAGCATCAGGGTCTTTTCCATTAAATTGGCTTTTCAAATCAGGTGGTCAAATTATTGGAGCTTCAGCATCAGTCCTTCCAATGAATATTCAGTGTTGATTTCCTTTAGGATTGACTGTTTTGATCTCTTGCAGTCTAAGAGACTCTCAAGAGTCTGATCCAGCACCACCGTTTGAAGCATCAATTCTTCAGTGTTCAGTGCTCAGCCTTCTTTATGGTCCAATTCCCAACATCTGTAAATGACTACTGGAAAACCATAGCTTTGGGTTACATAGACCTTTGTTGGCAAAGTTGTATCTTTGCTTTTTAATATGCTGTCTAGGTTTGTCATAGCTTTCCTTCCAAGGAGCATTGTTGTGCATGGCAAGTGCCAATTTGTAGTTGACATAGTGGAGGAGGGCCAGTTGGCCTATTGTGGATCAGAGTTCCATTATGGAAGTAATCAATCATCTGGCTATTAATGTTCTGGGGTACATATTTAACTCATCTTCAATAAATCCTAGCCATTAAATCATTGCATCCAGACAGCCCAAGCATGGAAGATGACAAATTCCAATTAAATCATAGTAACAGATGAGACTTGTGCACATTTTATAGAAGAAACAAATTGCTGGTGAGGAGGAACAGTATGGATGTGCTCTTTACTGTTTGACATTGAAATTACATACTTATGGGCAATGTCTTTTCCATTAAACTGTCAATTCTAGTTCAAGACTTGTTAATGTCTTTGAAACATCAACATCTACTAGAGAACCTGGCATATATATGTGCTCAATAAGTAGAACTACATTCAATAGTATATTTAGATTATATAAGGGCTTTCCAGGTGACTCAGTGGTAAAGAATACACCTGTTAATACAGGAGATGTGAGTTGAATCCTTGGGTTGGGAAGATCCTCTGGAGGAGGGCCTGGCAACATACTCCAATACTCTTTTCTGGAAAATTCTTTGGACAGAGGAGCCTGGCAGGCTGTAGTCCATGGGGTCACAAAGAGTCAGACACAGCTGAGCAGCTGAGCAGGCATGCAAAAATTATGTAAGCTGTTTGTTTCTGCAGTGATGACTTAGATTCTACTGTATATTAGGCACAATAATTATACTGTGTTACTTATTTTTTAGCTCTGGATAATGCAAATTATTTAATTTATGTTATATTTCAGTATTTCCTTTGTTATCAATCATCCTTATGCAACTTAGCCTTTCTTATTTTTGGGGATATCAGCCATGGATTTACTCCTCAGTTTAATTCAGTACAAGTCTAGATCTTTTCTGGTCTGTAAGATTTGTTTTAAATATTTTAAATGATATTAAAATTTAAAAAAAATCACCCGTTATGCAATGTCCTTTTCTCAGACTGTAACTATTCAATAGACTTTGTAAACAGGAATATCTTCCAAAACAAGTTTTGGCTCCAAAAACATTTTCAGGCACATTAAAGATGATGGTTCTTAGCAGTGGGAAAACATTACCAACATGTATGTGTTGTTAACATTTAATAATAATTAAATGTTAGCTAGAGATGGTTATATTATGAAGTCATTAAAAACTTTCATCAGGGAGTAGTTAGATTTTTGTCTTGTTAGTGTTTTTCTAGTCCTTGAGGAAGGGATTAACATTATGTTTCTACATTGCTTTGTAATTGCAGATTTCTTCTTTTCTAAGGTCTGAATAGCTTTAAAGGCTACTTATGTTATTTTGCATTTATGTCCTCATAATTGTATTGCTTTTATCAAGTAATATGTAGAAGTCTGAATTATATTATATTCTGCAGACCTTTTATGTTTTCTCTTTTATCTTTATTTCAATCGACTTCTCATATATAATTCATAACTAAAATTATTTATCAAGAAGTACCATCAGATATTTTCATTAGATATTATGTTAGTCTATGGGTAACTCACCTGTAGATATTTATTAGCCTTCTCATTTTACAGATGTGGGGGAAAAAACAGGAACTGATGTATGAATTACCTTACTTTAGGTTACACAGTGAGCAAAACATCAAAGCAGTACTTCGAATTTGTCCATTTCACTAAATACAGCATGATATAAAACCATCATAATCATGAGGACCCATTTTATTATAAAACACAGCTCTAGGCTCTAAGGAAGTGGAGATGAATGTTATCTAAGACATACAGGTCAGTTTGCCTGAAAAACAGAGATAGAATCTAGGATATGGAAAGATCACCCAAAGGTCCTTACACACATCCAATGTTACTGGTATAAATTCTGTGAATTTCCTTTCACTCTATGCAGTTTTTCTGTTAAACATTGAAATAGAAACACTGTCTTGTTTTCAGTATACTGATTTATATTATTTTGAGGAAAATACATAGATTTTCAATACTTGGAATATTTATTTTAGATTTTCTCACTGACTACTTTGAAATTTTAAATGACGTGTATAGCTGGGTTCGATCTCTGGGTAGGGAATTTCGCCGGGAGAAGGGAATGGCAAGCCGCTCCAGTATTCTTGCCTGGGAAATTCCACGGACAGTGGACCCTGGCGGGCTACACTCCATGGGATCACAAAGAGCTGGACACAACTGTGCAACTAACACACACACTTTAAATTTTTACATTGGTTTGAGCTTATTTGTTTGCTTTAATATATTTTTTCCTGCATGCAAAAAATAAAAGGGAAGCCTGCCTGAGATTAGAGGCCACAAAATAAATTTTTTACTTTTTAATCTAACACTTAATTTATTTATGTATTTAATTACTTTGGAAAATGCTCCTTGAGAAAAATAGCAAAAAAAAAAAACAAAAAAAAAAACGCCTTTTTATTTAAGACTGGGAGTGTTAGTGACAATACTGGTCTAGTCATAACTTGTGAAGCAAAATTTCTGGACAGGACTAGCTATTACATGCTATTACAGAGAGCAAAATTATCCTTCCCCTGGCACATTTGCAAGACACAGCTCTTCAAAAGTAAACTCTCTCTTCAGGCTATTGAAATGAAACACACTGATCTCATGCAAAAACAGTGCAGCTGGTACCATGGGAAGAAGATATTCAGATCCTTTCTGATGAAAAAATGAAGTCAGACCAAGCTTGCCTCTTTTCTTTTACAAAATGTGATTATGTAAACCACAAAGCTCTATTATAGACAATGTTTATAATTAGTACTATTTTCCCTTTAATTTTAAATAAAGCACGCTAGTTGTGAGTGTCATGCCAATGTATTTGCTACAGATGCTACAAACAATGAACAATCAGAAATCCATTTGGGTTGTTTTGTAGTTATTATTTCAAATTGTGAAAACTCATAATAAAAAATCAATGTGATGAACAAACACCATTGTATGTTGATAAACATCATACTGTTTCATTTTCAGACAAAGCCAGTGAATATTAATCAGGTCTTTGGCTCTAAAATGACAACACAAAATGTAATATCCTGTACCTATTAGGTTTCCCTAATAGTTCAGTTCTAAAAAGGCCATTGAAATGATTTATTTTATTCACATCTCCAAAGTTTTCAGAAAGACATTAATATATTTATTAAGTGCAACGAGAACTAAAATATTAACTTGGTAGTAAAATGGCTTGATTTCAAGACCTCACTTGCCTTCTAGCAAGCAAGTTAATCTTTTGTGGTCTCATTACATGAAGTTCTAAGTTTTCTTTTGCTTGTGAATTTACATAAGCTATGAATTATGGAAAGCAATGATACAATTTGTTAGGAAAAGATTTAAATTATAGAGTAAGTAATAATAAGTGTAGATTTACTGTTGGATTATAAACAATTGCAAACGGTTTGATTTTAGAAGCAGCTACTGACTTTAGATAGCATGTGTCTATTATCTAGACTTGGCTTCATTATTTATTGTATAATCATGAACTAGTGATTCACTATCTTTACTCCTTGGTTTTCTCATGTATGATATGATAGACAGTCCACAGTCTCAACAAAAGCTTCATGCTACATCATTCCATCATCTGTGTATTGTTGTAGACATAAGTAACCCTACAAAGTTTGATCATGACTATGTCTACATTAGAATTTCAACTGCTCAACTCCAGATGTATTGATTAATGCTATTTGTTGTGCATGAATAATGGTTTGCATACACAGTTATGAGAGATGACTATATAATTATAATAGAGATGTGGTTGAAATGTTAGACAAATTTGAGGAATTAAAAATAATTTTGTTTGTTTGTTTGTTTCAGCTCCTGTCTGCCTTTTGGCTATTTCACTGCTTCTTAGCACTTTTACTAGCAAGTGATCAGGAACAGATAGAAGAGGTGAAAATTAAATCAATCAATGTTGCTTCTTACATTAACAGAACTGATAGGAAGGGTTTGAAAATACTGTCCAAAATGAAGTTTTTACACATTTATGAATTGCCACTATATCAAAATTACCCATGTCTCCCTTTATGGTAGAGAATCAAGAGCTAATTTATCATAGGACTTCAATATGCTTCCACTTCTCAGAAGGAAGAAGTATAACACTATACAGGTGGTTTTCAGCTGCAATTTCATCAAAAATTATTATATGACTAATGACTTCTGTATATCAAATACTATGTAGTACATTTGTCTATGTGCTTTATGTTGACTGTTTTAACTGATCTTAGTTCTTCTAAGATCTCAGTTCAGTTCAGTCGCTCAGTCGTGTCCGACTCTTTGCGACCCCCTGACTCTTTGTGACCCCATGAATCACAGCACACCAGGCCTCCCTGTCCATCACCAACTTCCGGAGTTCACTCAACCTCATGAGTCAGTGATGCCATCCAGCCATCTCATGCTCTGTCATCCCCTTCTCCTCCTGCCCCCTATCCCTCCCCCATACATGACCACTGGAAAAACCATAGCCTTGACTAGATGGACCATTGTTGGCAAAGTAATGTCTCTGCTTTTAAATATGCTATCTAAGTTGGTCATAACTTTCCTTCCAAGGAGTAAGCATCTTTTAATTTCATGGCTGCAATCACCATCTGCAGTGATTTTAGAGCCCTCCAAAATAAAGTCTAACACTGTTTCCACTGTTTCCCCATCTATTTCCCATGAAGTGATAGGACCGGATACCATGATCTTCATTTTCTGAATGTTGAGCTTTAAGCCAACTTTTTCACTCTCCACTTTCACTTTCATCAAGAGGCTTTTGAGTTCCTCTTCACTTTCTGCCATAAGGGTGGTGTCATCTGCATATCTGAGGTTATTGATATTTCTCCCAACAATCTTGATTCCAGCTTGTGCTTCTTCCAGCCCAGCGTTTCTCATGATGTAATCTGCATATAAGTTAAATAAGAAGGGTGACAATATACAGCCCTGATGTACTCCTTTTCCTATTTGGAACCAGTCTGTTGTTCCATGTCCAGTTCTAACTGTTGCTTCCTGACCTGCATACAGATTTCTCAAGAGGCAGGTCAGGTGGTCTGGTATTCCCATCTCTTTCAGAATTTTCCACAGTTTCTTGTGATCCACATAGTCAAAGGTTTTGGCATAGTCAATAAAGCAGAAATAGATGTTTTTCTGGAACTCTCTTGCTTTTTCCATGATCCAGCAGATGTTGGCAATTTGATCTCTGGTTCCTCTGCCTTTTCTAAAACCAGCTTGAACATCAGGAAGTTCACGGTTCACATATTGCTGAAGCCTGGCTTGGAGAATTTTGAGCATTACTTTACTAGCGTGTGAGATGAGTGCAATTGTGCGGTAGTTTGAGCATTCTTTGGCACTGCCTTTCTTTGGGATTGGAATGAAAGTTGGTCTTTTCCAGTCCTGTGGACACTGCTGAGTTTTCCAAATTTGCTCACTTCATGGCAAATAGAAGAGGAAAATGTAGAAGCAGTGACAGATATCCACTTCTTGGCCTCTAAAATCACTGTGGATGGTGACTGCAGCCATGAAATTAGAAGGTGATTGGTTCTTGGCAGGAAAGGTATGACAAACTTATACAGTGTATTAGAAAGCAAAGACATCACTTTGGCAACAAAGTTCCATATAGTCAAAACTATAGTTTTTTCTGTAGTCATGTGCAGATGTGAGAGTTTGACCATAAAGAAGGCAGAGCACCAAAGAATTAATGTTTTCAAACTGTAGTGCTGGAGAAAACTCTTGAGCGTCCCTTGGACAGCAAGGAGATCAAATCAGCCAGTCTTAAAGGAAATCAACCCTGAATATTCATTGGAAGACATGATGCTGAAGCTCCAATTCTTTGGCCACCTAATGTGAACAGCCAACTCATTGGAAAAGACCCTGTTGCTGGGAAAAGTTGAGGGCAGATGGAGAAGAAAGCAACAGAGAATGAGATAGTTGGATGGCATCATCAATTCAATAGAAATGAACTTGGGCAAATTCCAGGATATGTTGAAGGACTGGGAAGCCTGGGATGCTATAGTCCTTGGGGTTGCAAATAGCTGGACATGACTTGATGACTGAATAGCAACAATTCTTCTATAATATGTTTAAACATCCTCCATTTCCTCTAACTCCATGTTGTTTCTTAATGTGTTATTTAATAAAAATGACTGCAACACAGTGGGTTAAATGCCAAGAAGCCGCTCCCACTTGAGGATAGCTGTCCACTGTTCTGCAAGCAGGTGGTGACACACCAGCTAAGAAGCTGCAGAAAGTAACCCAGAGGAGAGAGACAACATGCTTTCTTCTCTTCAACATCTCCCTTTTCTGCAACCCTTATGACTTGCTTTTCTTTCACCAAAATGCATGCAAATTAATGTTTAGAAACCCAACCAACCTCTTGCTAAAAAAGCCTAGAAAAGGATAGGTCCTTGTTTGGAATCAGGTCCTTATTCCACTGCAAAGCCAAGGTTAGCTACATAATTTGCAGTGCCCAAAGTAAAAGAAAAATGCTAATAAATCAATTTTTTTTTTCATGACCTATTGCTACAATGCACTGTGGATGGACAATGCCCAGGTGTCTCAATCTTCGTCTCAAGATATATTAGGTATTGGAATCAGGAATGGAAGAGAGGCTCCTACAGACACCTGTCAGATATGCAGTGCTGTTGCGCTATCATCCCAAGGAGGAGGGATTGCTTTGCCCCACCCTGAGAGCCCGTATGTCATGCATCTGACCAGTCCCTGCACCCAGGCTCCCAGCAAGAACAAAGAGTGATGACAGAATACTGGACTCTCCGTATTCCAATGATGCAGCCCAATTGCAGCCCTGGAAAGGACAGCCACAGATGCAAAACAGGTGTGAGGAGAAGGAGTCTGAGTGGGGTCCAGGGTGTTTAAAGGTCAGAAATTGACAGAGAAGTACCCTCCCTGAGGAGGCTGAGGACAGTAGAAGCAGGGTTGCATAATCCAAGGCTCCAGGCTCCCAGAACACGCTCCACTGTCTCATCAAACTTCACTTACAAAGCACTAGTTGGAAGACAAAATCATTAAGACTTTCAACATGGTGAAAACATAGCATTAAATCCCAGGCCATTCTGAATTTGGGGGCCTGTGTGACTACATATAATAAATCTGCCTAAGACAAGACTAAGATGAGGAACATTCAAATAATTAATCTAAGACCACATATTTGATAAGAGCCAGAGTCAATATTTTTGGCTTTAACACCTGTATTTTTCTACTTTGTTACTGATTATCTGACATGTAACTTAATACAGTACTTATTCCACCAGTATTTTCCATTATTGTAACATATATTTTTAGTGTACGCTTTCTTATAGAAGGGGCATGACTAGAAATATTGTATTTCCATTAGTAGCAAATATCAGTGAGAATTATCTATTCCATCAACACTTTGCATTAAGCTAGGAAAAACAGAAGAACTCCTTAGAGACCAAATATATGTGTGTGTGTGTGTGTGTGTGTGTGTGTGAGAAAATAAATGGACCTCATAAATGGATTGAGTCTGTCTAGGAATAGGGAACCAATCAATTTTCTCTCTCTGCTCCTTTCTGCATGTCTGTTTTATGAGTATTTCTTTATGAGTCTATCTATTGCTTCTTTTCTAAAGTAACAGATGGAATTTGTTCAAGATATACTTCCTGAATTTTTATATCCTTGGTCACATCACCCAAGAGGGAATGACCTACTATTTTTATTTTTAAAGGGACTGATTGACATATTTGAGGTCATAATCACTCACCCCTACCTTTCAAGAGCACCTGTTCAGTGATACTAGTATATCAAGAAAAGGACTTCATGGAGGTGCCCGGTAACTATATTTGTGAAGAGAACAGTTCCTAGAAGTGAGAGGTTAATAGGCAAGCCATAAGGTCCACTCTGGATGGAACCATGCCATGAGATCTCATCTGATTTATTATAAAATTTGCAGTGGCATCACTCAGTCCTCAAATCTAACTGGATGGGAAATAGATTTTTGAAATATCACAATAAATTTGCCCTATTTCTCAACTTTATTCAAGAGTCTGGGTGACTTTAACTAAGCTCCACTTCAGACCCTATTTATACAAAGAGCAAAACTTCTGTCATTTTTCATTTGTGCTGTATTTGTGACCTGACAGGCCTCCCATCCCTCTTGATGATATACTTTATTGAAAGAGTAAAAAATACTGGAAGGTGAAATACAATGCAGACCATGCCACAGCTGTCAATGTCACTTTAGTTCCTGCTGGGATTTCCAGTTTGTCAGAAATTGCCAGAAGTCAAGAGAACTATTTAAACTATGTATATAGCCTACATACCAGCTGGGGCCACTGGGTACTCAAGAAACCTCTAAGAGCAGTGTCAGATGTTTCATGTGAGACAGGACCTACTGGCAAGATGTTACCGCTGTCTAAGGAGCTCTACTTTAAAGGAATTATGCCCCTGAGGCCTATATGAAAAACAAGGCCTCTGTGAGCCTGAATTTCATCTACTTATACAAAATTTCAGATTGCACGCTTCTCTAATGTATGTTCTCAGGATTTGCAATAAAAGCTGGGTGCTTTGTGATGGAATTTTGAAGCATAGTGCTGATCTTTTTGACAGAAATAATGTGTCTTCAAAGTTTTGTATCATGCTTTTATATTTTGTAGCTTCAGTGAGTATGTTTTACATCATGTCACCTTCTCCATTTATATCTTTTCCTGAAAGTCACAGTGTTCACTACTTTTGTATGCATACTTTTGATCTGGGGAAATACTGTTTCTTTATAAAATGATATAGAGCCTCATAAGTCCTTTTGTATTTATTCATAATCTTTGATTACCTAAGTTATCACATACCTTTGGAGACAAGACAAGGTCTTTCAGGGTATTAGAATGCACTGAGATTCTCAAAATTTTATTAGCATTACCAAGTCATGCTGAATCCAAATACCCAGAATTTCAGATCCAGTAGATGGACTATCCATGATACCACACACTTATCTCCACTTTACCACAGCTAGACAGTATTTTTTAATGTAAATTTTGAAAGTCTGCACTGGTTAAACAAATTAATAAATATTGGTGGTCAACACTTGCAAAGATACACTGATTGAAAGACAAAAAATAAAACAAACCATGACTTGTTGTTTGGATAAGCTTGGGTTCAAATTCCAGTTCTTAAACTTCCTAATTCTCTGCTGTTGAATAAATTACTTGCTTTCTGTATTTTTCCATCAGTCAACTCAGGCTGATTACATTTGCCCTGTGTAAAGATCAAATAAGAGATTATCTGAGTACTTTCATTCAGCTTCTTCACACTCTTATGCACATATGAAGGCATCTGTATGCAGATAACGTCTTTTCTCATTTGCTGAAGTCCATCATGTACCAACTATGACATACTTTGAATATAAATGCCCATAGCCACAACCTTGAACACATCATACTTAACACTGTTTAAACAGCGTGCTTAAACATAACACTGATTATCTTGTTCTGTACCTGTGGAAAGAATCTTTGGGGTAAATCTCTCATCAGAAAAGAATGGCATGCAACAAGACACAGGGTGTGGGCATGCATGTGTGCTCAGTCTCTTCAGCTGTGTCAGACTTTTTGTGACCCTATGGACTGTAGCCTGCCAGGCTCCTCTGTCCATGGGATTCTCTAGGCAAGAATACTTGATTGGGTTGCCATGCCCTCCTCCAGGGGATCTTCCTGACCCAGGCTTTGAACTGGATATTGAATAAACAATTAATAAATTTGCAATAAAGCAGTATGTGATCATAAAACAACTATAAGCATTATACATATATCAACACATTTAATCTTCCAGGTCACCATCAGAGTAGGTTGTTTGCAATATTGTTCTTAGATCAACTACATCTGCCATTGAAACTTTAGGGTTCACTTTGCCAAGAGAGTAAAGTAGTGTACTCAATATTCAAGATAGTTATGGTCAGGCTCTTGTTTCCAAGACATTTCCCACTGTAAAAATTTCACATGCTATTTATTGAAATATTGCCTTTCTCTAATCTTCATATTTTTCTGTATCCATGTATTTTCTCACTTATTATTGACTATCAGTAGCTTTATCTTTCAAGAAGCTAATATAATCAACCAATTCCTAAAGATCTCCCTGCTGATAGTAATGAGAAATCATCCATTCTTTCTTTTAACTTGCATAGTGGATTATATGCATCATCCTAATGTGCTCATCACATTACTTTTAAGCATATTACATTACATATCTTTTCTGCTCTACAAAATAATAGGCGTCCTGTGAGTAGGTATCATTCTCTATATCTCCTCAAATATATGCTTGTAGTTAGATACTTTTGATTAAAATGACATTTATAAGCTGAAGACACACAACACTAACCAAAATTTCATTATTCTTCCTCATATTATGGATAAAAAAGTGAAAATAACAAATTGGATTTTATTAAATTATTTTTCTCAATTAGATAAAACTATCACCTGGGTGCAGCCATCTGAAAATAAGATAAATTTCACATTATTAAAATAACTTAAACATATATTGATTATAAAGGGGAATTTTTTATAAATACTGTATTTCTCAGCTTTCCTTTCACTTTATTGAAAAGAGAGAAAACTGCTTATTGACACTATTTTACTTCACTGAGGCAGTGGGATTGCAATTAGGCCTCATGGAATGAAGCAGAAAAAAGGATAAAAGAGTTTTGCCAAGAGAATACACTGGTCATAGCAAACACCCTCTTCTAACAACACAAGAGAAGACTCTACACATGGATATCACCAGATGGTCAACACCAAAATCAGATTGCTTATATTCTTTGGAGCCAAAGATGGAGAAGCTCTATACAGTCAGTAAAAACAAGACTGGGAGCTGACTGTGGCTCAGATCATGAACTCCTTATTGCCAATTCAGAATTAACTTGAAAAAAGTAGGGAAAACCACTAGACCATTCAGGTATGACCTAAATCAAATTCCTTATGATTATACAGTGGAAGTGAGAAATAGATTTAAGGGACTAGATCTGATAGATAGAGTGCCTGATGAACTATGGATGGAAGTTCATGATATTGTACCAGAGACAGGGATCAAGACCATCCTCATGGAAAAGAAATGCAAAAAAGCAAAATGGCTGTCTGGGAAAGCCTTACAAATAGCTGTGAAAATAAGAGAAGCGAAAAGCAAAGGAGAAAAGGAAAGCTATAAGCATCTGAATGCAGAGTTCCAAAGAATAGCAAGGAGAGATAAGAAAGCCTTCCTCAGTGACCAATGCAAAGAAATAGAGGAAAACAACAGAATGGGAAAGACTAGGGATCTCTTCAAGAAAATCAGAGATACCAAAGGAACATTTCATGCAAAGATGAGCTTGATAAAGGACAGAAATGGTATGGACCTAACAGAAGCAGAAGATATTAAGAAGAGGTGGCAAGAATACACAGAAGAACTATACAACAAAGATGTTCATGAGCAAGATAATCATGATGGTGTGATCACTCACCTAGAGCCACACATCCTGGAATTGAACCCAAGTGGGCCTTAGAAAGCATCACGGCGAACAAAGCTAGTGGAAGTGATGGAATTCCAGTTGAGCTATTTCAAATCCTGGAAGATGTTGCTGTGAAAGTGCTGCACTCATATGCCAGCAAATTTGGAAAACTCAGCAGTGGCCACAGGACTGGAAAAGGTCAGTTTTCATTCCAATCCCAAAGAAAGGCAATGCGAAAGAATACTCAAACTACCGCACAATTGCACTCATCTCACACTCTAGTAAAGTAATGCTCAAAATTCTGCAAGCCAGGCTTCAGCAGTACGTGAACCATGAACTTCCAGATGTTCAAGCTGGTTTTAGAACAGGCAGAGGAATGAGAGATTAAATTGCCAACATCTGCGGGATCATGGGAAAAGGAAGAGAGTTCCAGAAAAGTATCTATTTCTGCTTTAATGACTATGCCAAAGCCTTTGACTGTTTGGATCTCAATGAACTGTGGAAAATTCTGAAAGAGATGGGAACACCAGACCACCTGGCCTGTCTCTTGAGAAACCTATATGCTGGTTAGGAAGCAACAGTTAGAACTGGACATGGAACAACAGACTGGTTCCAAATAGGAAAGGAAGTATGTCAAAGCTGTATATTGTCACCCTGCTTATTTAACTGCTATGCAGGGTACATCATGAGAAACGCTGTGCTGGAAGAAGCACAAGCTGGAATCAAGATTGCTGGGAGAAATATCAATAACCTCAGATATGCAGATGACCCCACCCTTATGGCAGAAAGTGAAGGGGAACTAAAAAGCCTCTTGATGAAAGTGAAAGTGGAGAGTGAAAAAGTTGGCTTAAAGCTCAACATTCAGAAAACAAAGATCATGTCATCTGGTCCCATCACTTCATGGGAAATAGATGGGGAAACAGTGGAAACAGTGTGAGACTTTATTTTGGGGGGGGCTCCAAAATCATTGCAGATGATGATTGCAACCATGAAATTAAAAGACACTTACTCCTTGGAAGGAAAGTTATGACCAACCTAGGTAGCATATTTAAAAGCAGAGACATTACGTTGCCAACAAAGGTCTGTCTAGTCAAGGCTATGGTTTTTCCAGTAGTCATGTATGGATGTGAGAGTTGGACGGTTAAGAAAACTGAGCGCCGAAGAATTGATGCTTTTGAACTGTGGTGCTGGAGAAGACTCTTGAGAGTTCCTTGGACTGCAAGGAGATCCAACCAGTCCATCCTAAAGGAAATCAATCCTGAATATTCATTGGAAGGACTGATGCTAAAGCCAAAACTCCAATACTTTGGCCATCTGATGTGAAGAAATGACTCATTATAAAAGACCCTGATGCTGGGAGAGATTGAAGGGAAGAGGAGAAGTGGATGACAGAGGATGAGATGATTGGATGGCATCACTGACTCAATGGGTTTGAGTTTTAGTAAACTCTGGGAGTTGGCAATGGACAGGGAGGCCTGGTGTGCTGCAGTCCATGGGATGTCAAAGAGTCAGACATGACTGAGTTTGTAAATCGTGTCCTGAACTGAACTAACTAACTCCTTTTATTTGCAGAGTGAACTTTCATCATTAATATAATCTTTTTAATTGTGAAATAAAATTTCAAATTTTTATTTTGTGGACTGCAGTCTATGTGTGCTGCAGTCCATGGAGTTGCAAAGAGTCAGACATGACTGAGCAACTGAACTGAACTGATGATTTGGAATAATGATACTTTGAAGCATAAATGTTCACTTTTGCCTTAATAAATTCAGTTACTCCACAACCCCCATCCCAATGCAGACCTACCAATTTAAATCACAGAAACCAAAAATATTGTTAAATGCATTGACTTTAATATTTACTTACAATTTTCTGAATAACGTGTAAAACTGACAACTAAATAGGAATAAAGTTGCATCCTACAAGAAAGTGCACAGGGTAAATGGAAAAGCCAATAGAACACTGAAAACAGCTTTGATAACATCTTAGTCATTTTTCAGGATTACTTAGCCTCAGAACACTTGCTAATTCATATAAAGTATCTTTGACATATTCCAACCATTGAAATAAAATGAAAATAGCTACTAGCTTTATTTACATGTCATGACTTGAGTTTCTTTTAGAATGCAAAATAACATTAGAGAAAACTGTACCTGAAAGCAGAAACTCTTAATAGAATCTTGGCCTCTGCATTCAGCTCAGAGTGAATTTGCATCTTTGTATAAAAAATCATTTATGGGCAAAGTTTCAAATAAGTTAGATGCAAATTCTGTGAAATTTGTTAGGTCACAAGTTTGGATACTAGTAACGCATATAGAATCTTAGGTGCATTGAGCTGTGAAATAATGTAGAATCTACACATTGTACTGCATAGACATTTTCTATCTTTGTTTTTGAAGAAAAAATATTAAGTTGGTTTTATAAATGAGAAGATCATTCAGTGCATATCAAGCAGTGTGTTCTACTTATATATGCATCACTTTTGCTCTTTGGTAAGTTGCTATTGATTTGAGTTATGCATAATTTTATAATTTCCATGTTAAATCTAAAAATATTTTAAAAATCTTGTTTGTCATAACTACCCAACAAGGTAAGCAGTTTGGACTGTTTTCAATGACTGATGCTCTGTATCCTTCTGTGTCCCCTCCACCACTCTCTAGACTGAAGGCTTCCTAAAGAGATTTATTAGATATTTGGTATCTGAGTCTTTGGATGGTACACAATTCTTGCATATCTTAGGCAGCATTTCACTTTATTTTTCACTTGGAAACTCATTTTAATGTTGATGATAAGGAAGATCAGATCAGATCAGTTGCTCAGTCATGTCCGACTCTTTGCAACCCCATGAATCACAGCACGCCAGGCCTCCCTATCCATCACCAACTCCCGGAGTTCACTCAAACTCACGTCCATCGAGTCAGTGATGCCATCCAGCCATCTCATCCTCTGTCGTCTCCTTCTACTCCTGCCCCCAATCCCTCCCAGCATCAGAGTCTTTTCCAATGAGTCAACTCTTCGCATGAGGTGGCCAAAGTACTGGAGTTTCAGCTTTAGCATCATTCCTTCCAAAGAACACCCAGGACTGATCTCCTTTAGGATGGACTGGTTGGATCTCCTTGCAGTCCAAGGGACTCTCAAGAGTCTTCTCCAACACCACAGTTCAAAAGCATCAATTCTTTGGTGCTCAGCCTTCTTCACAGTCCAACTCTCACATCCATACATGACCACAGGACAAACCATAGCCTTGACTAGACGAATCTTTGTTGGCAAAGTAATGTCTCTGCTTTTGAATATGGCATCTAGGTTGGTCGTAACTTTCCTTCCAAGGAGTAAGCGTCTTTTAATTTCATGGCTGCAGTCACCATCTGTAGTGATTTTGGAGCCCAGAAAAATAAAGTCTGACACTGTTTTCACTGTTTCCCCATCTATTTCCCATGAAGTGGTGGGACCAGATGCCATGATCTTCGTTTTCTGAATGTTGAGCTTTAAGCCAACTTTTTCACTCTCCACTTTCACTTTCATCAAGAGGCTTTTGAGTTCCTCTTCACTTTCTGCCATAAGGGTGGTGTCATCTGCATATCTGAGGTTATTGATATTTCTCCTGGCAATCTTGATTCCAGCTTGTGATTCTTCCAGTCCAGCGTTTCTCATGATGTACTCTGCATATAAGTTAAATAAACAGGGTGACAATATACAGCCTTGACGAACTCCTTTTCCTATTTGGAACCAGTCTGTTGTTCCATATCCAGTTCTAACTGTTGCTTCCTGACCTGCATACAAATTTCTCAAGAGGCAGATCAGGTGGTCTGGTATTCCCATCTCTTGAAGTATTTTCCAAGGTTTATTGTGATCCACACAGTCAAAGGCTTTGGCATAGTCAATAAAGCAGAAATAGATGTTTTTCTGGAACTCTCTTGCTTTTTCTACGATCCAGTGGATGTTGGCAATTTGATCTCTGGTTCCTCTGTCTTTTCTAAAACTAGCTTGAACATCAGGAAGTTCACGGTTCACATATTGCTGAAGCCTGGCTTGGAGAATTTTGAGCATTACTTTACTAGCATGTGAGATGAGTGCAATTGTGTGGTAGTTTGAGATGATAAGGAAAGAATGATTCAATTCTTCAGTTAAATATTGGCCATCTTGACCTAAGGTTTTTAGTGAACACATAGATAATAATAGTTCAACTATCCAAAGTATTTATGTGACCTATATCATAGATGTTCACAGGTTTACTGTAAGAATATTTTAAATAATATATGCAAAGATTACTTAAATTTTGAAGAGGCTTTATAAAGTTCAGCAATCACCTTTATTAATGTTTTCATTGCAATTCATACTTCATTAAATTTCCAGACAATAGTTTGAGGCCATTCTGATAGCCTTCCATGTGTTTTAACAGTATTAACAATCTTAAATAGTAACAGTCAATTAATTAATGTGTTGTACACTAAGTTTCAAAATTTGAAGATATTAAAATCAGCATCTCTTTCATGGATCACAGTCTTGTTGTGGTAAAGGGACTTGCATAACTCAATGAAGGTATGAGCAGATCTTAGGAATCAGTGAACTAAAATGAGTGGGAATGTGGAAATTATACCTACAAACTGTGGACAAGAATCCTTTAGAAGAAACGGAGTAGCCCTCATAGTCAACAAAAGAGTTTGAAATGAAGTACTTGGGTGCAATCTCAAAACTGACAGAATGATATGGGTTCATTTCTGAGACAAACCATTCAACATAATGGTAATCAAGTCTGTACCCAAACCACTAATGCTAAAGTTGAACAGTTCCATAAAGAACTACAAGACCTTATATAGCTCATACCAAAAAAGATGTCCTTTTCATCATAGGGTATTGGAATGCAAAAGTAGGAAGTCAAGAGATATCTGGAGTAACAGGCAAGTTTGATCTTGGAATAAAAAATGAAGAAGAGCAAAGCCTAACAGAGTTTTGTTGAGAGAACATAGTGATCATAGAAAACACATTCTTCCAACAGCATAATAGAAAGACTCTACACATGGCCATCACCAGATGGCCAATACCAAAATCAGACTGATTATAATCTTCACAGCTGAAGTTGGAGAAGTCACCAAAAACAAGACCTGGAGCTGACTGTGGCTCAGATTGTGAGCTCCTTGTTACAAAATTCAGGCTTAAATTGAAGAAAGTAGGAAAAACCATTAGGGCATCCAGATATGACCTTAATCAAATCCCTTATGATTATACAGTCAAAGTGAAAAATAGATTCAAGGCATTAGATATTGTCTGGTAGACAGAGTGCCTGAAGAACTATGGACAGAGATTCATAACACTACATAGGAGGCAGTGAACAAAATCATCACCCCCAAAAAAGGCAAAGTGGTTGTCTGAAGAGACTTTCAAATAGCTGAGAAAAGCAGAGAAGTGAAAGGCAAGGGAGAAAGGGAAAGGCATACTCAACTAAACGCAGAGTTCCAGAGAATAGCAAGGAGAGCTAAGAAGGCCTTCTTAAATGAATAATGCAAAAAAATAGAAGAGAACAATAAAATGGGAAAGACTAGAGATTGCTTCAAGAAAATTGGAGTTAGCAAGGGAACATTTCTTGCAAGGATGGGCGCAACAAAGGACAGAAATGGTAAGGACCTGACAGAAGCAGAAGAGAGGGTAAGAATACAAAGAAGAACTATACAACAAAGGTCTTAATGGCCCAGAAAACCATGATGATGTGGCAACTTACCTAGAGGCAGACATCCTGGAGTGTGAAGTCAATTGGGCTTTAGGAAGCATTCCTATGGACAAAGCTATGGGAAGTGATAGAATTCCAGCTGAGTTAAATTCCTAAATGATGTTGCTGTCAAAGTGCTGCACTCAATATTTCAGCAAATTTGAAAAACTCAGCAGTGGCCACAGGACTGGATAATGTCAGTTTTCATTCCAGTCCCAAAGAAAGGCAATGACAAAGAGTTTTTAAACTACCATACAGTTGCTCTCATTTCACATGCTAGCAAGTTTATGTTCAAAATACTTCAAGCTAGGTTTCAGCAGTATGTGAATTGAGAATTTCCAGATGTAGAAGCTGTATTTAGAAAAGGCAGAGAGACTCAAGATCAAATTACTAACATTCATTGGATCTTAGAGAGAGCAAGGGAATTCCAGATAAACTTCTACTGAAGTATAAACTTCTACTTCTGCTTCATTGATTGCACTAAACCCTTTGACTCTGTGGATCACAGTAAACTGTGGAAAATTCCAGACAACCATAACTGTTACCTGAGAAAGTTGTATGCAGGTCAAGAAACAAGGGTTAGAACCAAATAGAAAAATGGACTGGTTCAGAATTCGGAAAAGTGTAAACAAAGCTGTATATTGTCACCCTTCTTACTTAACTTATATACAGAGTATATTATGTGAAGTGCTTGGCTGGATAAATCACAAGTTGGATTCAGATAGCTGGGAGAAATATCAATGTGCTCAGATATGCACATGATACCACTCTAAGGAAAGAAAGGGAAAAGGAATTAAGGAGCCTCTTGATGAGGGTGAAAGGGGAGAGTGGGAAAAGCTGTCTTCAATCTTAACATTCAGAAAAGTAAGATGATGAGCATCCAGCCTCATCATGTCATGGCAAATAGATGGGGAAAAAAGTGAATGAAGTGACAGATTTTATTTTCTTGGGCTCCAAAATCACTGTGGACAATGATTATCCTTGAAACTGCTCCTTGAAAGGAAAGCTATGACAAAGCTAGACAACATATTAAAAAGCAAGACATTGCTTTGCCAGCAAATGTCTATATAGTCAAAGCTATGGTCATATATGGATGTGAATGTTGGACCAATAAGAAGGCTGAGCACTGACGAACTTATGCTTTTGAACTCTGGTGCTGGAGAAGACTCTTGAGAGTCCCTTGGATTGCTAGGAGATCAAACAAGTCAACATTAAAGGAAATCAACCCTGAATATTAATTGGAAGTACTGATGCTGAATCTGAAACTCCAATACTTGGGCCACCTGATGTGAAGAGCCGACTCACTGGAAAAGACCTTGATGCTGGGAAAGATTGAAGATAATAAGAGAGAGGGTAGCTGACAATGAAATGGTTGGATGGCATCACTGACTCAATCGACATGAATCTAAGCAAGCTCTGGGAGATCATGAATGACAGGGGAAACTGGTGTGCTGCAGTCTCTGGGGTCGCAAAGAGTAGGACATGACTTTGTGATTGAACAACAAGAGGAAAATCAGCATAGTAAGGCTACAAGAATCTTTTTTTCTAGACTTTTCTTGTTACTATTGTTATCACAAGACAAACAGTATCTGTAATGTGGTCCATGGACCAAAATATTGCAAAAGAAAGAAAAGTGAAGTCATTCGGTTATGCCTGACTCTTTGCAATCCCATGGACTGTAGCCTGCCAGCCTTCCTCCATCCATGGGATTTTCCAGGCAAGAATACTGGAGTGGGTTGCCATTTCCTTCTCCAGGGGATCTTCCCAACCCAGGGATTGAACCCTGGTCTCCCACATTGCAAGCAGACTCTTTATCATCTGAGCCACCAGGGAATCCCCCAATATTGTGATTTATCATTATGTTTGTGAATGTAAGACAATCACATACAATCATATGTGTAAATTGTATGGAGAAATTAAAATTTTGTTGTTAACTTAAGACAGTAAAATTGAGTTACTTCCCTCTTGAGGGAAAATCTTAGTTACTTAAGTCATCTATTGGTTGATCAGATGGTATGTAATGCATTCTGCTGAACTTGCAAACTTCTAAGCCCTATGAGGACCACTATGCTGAAGTGTTTGTATGAAAGTACCCCATGCTTTAGGTTTGTTTTTTATCATATTTTTATTAATTTCATAATTTACTTAAGCATTCTCATTTTTTTAAATTGCTATTCTCAGGTCAATAACTTTGAAATTGTCTAAGATTTTGGCTATTTCTAACTAATGAATTAGTCACAGATGCTTGCAAAATATGCAAAACTTCTGGGTAAGGAGATGAGAACTTTATTGCACACAGCACCACAACTTGCATGAATATTCTTGTTGCCTAGGTTCTTTTAGCTCTGTACTTCCCATGAATATAAAAAAGAGGTGCCCAGTTCATACTGCACATGCAATAGTTTTGCTTCACAATTGATTTAAACTCCAATGTCAGAGGATTTGAATCCTTTCTAAAGCGCTGCTTCCCTGCCTTTGACCCAAAGGGACACACTGCATCTATCTTCCAATATTGGTTGCTGTACCTGCACTTAGTTGCTCAGTTGTGTCTGACTCTTTGCCACCCCATAGACTGTCATCCACCAGACTCCTCTGTCCATGGGGATTCTCCAGGCAAAAATACTGGAGTGGGTTGCTGCCCTCCTCCAGTGGATATTCCTATCCCAGGATTGAATCCAGCTCTCCTGCATTTCAGGCAGATTCTTTACCATCTGAGCCACCAGGGAAGCCCAAGAATACTGGAGCATGTAGCCTTTCCCTTTTCCAGGGGATCTTCCTGACCCAGGAATTGAACCAGGTCTTTGCATTGCAGGTGGATTCTTTACCACCTGTACTACCAGGGAAGCCGGTTGCTATATGCTATATATATGTGTGTGTGTGTGTGTATATATACATACACATATCATTGAAAAGACAGAACACGTGGCAATCAGTGTCTCTAATCACAATATGTAAATGTATGAGAGAATATGAAGTGTTTCTCAAGATATTGTAACCTATGTTACGAAACAGTAAGCATAATACTATCTGAATTTGAGGAATGTTTCTCTTTGGATATACTAACATATTTGCTGCTATAATAAGCAACACATGGATTATCATTTAACTTACTGTGTCCATAATATGGTTGCAGGGGGCTTCCTTATTGATACCTGCAGTAACTCATTTACTGGCTCTTAATGCTTCTGTTTAGAAGTCACATATTACTACTTATTTGCCACAGTAAATCACAGTCACACTTAACTTCCTAGGAGGTAATAGGCACTGTCTTACCATGTGCCTGAAAGATGACCAACATTAATGACAAGTCTACGTGCGCAAGGAAAGAAGAGAGTATTATTCACTTAATCTTAGTCTAAAGAGAGCAATAAGAAAATTCTTATATTTGATAACAGATCTGATATCAGATGACCACAAACATCTTCCAGTTTTATACTTTAGATGATATTGCTGCTTTCATGCATAGTTAATAGAAGAGGAGAAATAAGAGGCAATTCCTGTTTGGGAATAGAAAATCTCTTCTTTAAGAAAATTTTAACTTCCTTGCAGTTATTTTCGTTGCCCTTTATGTCACAAGACCAAAACTGCCTGCTATATAATATGTAAATATTGTAAAATATCAGCTTTTTAGAATAAATATATAGTAAATATCTCTCTATTGTAATCTTGCTGTGATAATATATTTCCACTTGCTTTCACTTTACCAGTCTACTCACTTTATTCCAAAAATTTCTCTCCATCCACTTTGAAGAAGTCTTTGGAAATAGTGTTTAAAACTGTAGCACCAATCTGGGTTTCAGACTTTGACATAAATAAATTTTCAAGAGCATTAGATAAACAGAGATTTTTCTTTGTTTTAATGTTATAATATAATTAATATAATATATTATATATTATATATATATTATATATAATATATTATATATAATATATATATTATTTTTAATTATATATTAATTATATATATAATATATATATTAATTATATATATTATATATATAATATATTTAATATATTTAATATATATAATATATTATATATTATATATATATTATATATATAATATATATAATATAATATAATATAATATAAACATTCAACTACTTTTCTTAAAAATATAAGCAGATAAAATACTATAAAAATGGAAAGTTGAAAAATACAGGGATCATTACTAACATGATGCTACTCCTCAGGCACAACATTTTATGGAGCTGAAAACATTTCAAAATTTATAAATAGCTACAGCAAAGACAGCAAGAAGTTAGAACTATCTGTGACACAATGAAATGTCCTTGAGAAATATACAAATAGAGAAAATATCTCTTTTTATGTTAAATTATAAGATTGTTCATATTAAAACTACGTCAGTCTTATGTTATTTACATTTTAGGAAAATGCTGGCTTATATAAAAATAAAGTCATTACACAAATTGTAATATATTTTACAGTAAGAGATTTTTTAACAATATTGATTGTTGAATTATCATAATGAAGATATAATATTAATATATTTTAAACAAAGAAGCAATAGTGGAAAATGAAAACTTGTTAAGTTTTTGCTAAGTATACCAAAAGATTTTAACCTTCAAAAAAATGTAGGGATATCTGTAAGCACTTTGAAATCATTAAAGAATAGTCCAACTTCTATGAAACTAATGCCATTATTCCAAGGCAAGCATTGGGATTTGTACTGTCTGTCCTGGTCCTCTTCTTACCTAACATTTTTTCTCACTAATCCTTTGTTCTTTGTCTCATGCTCTTCTCAGTTCCATCCCTTTTTCCTTACTTCTTTCTTTCCTTTTTGCATGCTTTTATCCTCATCTACTATTGCAGCATTTCTATCATATTATTATTATTATTATTATTTTGCTGCTGTAAGAAACTGGCACAAGCTTAGTATCTTGAAACAACAAAATTTATTATCTTATAGTTCTGGAGGTCAGAACTGAAATGAATCTCATGGGGCTAAAATGAAAGTGTTGGTAAAACCACATTCCTTCAAGAGGCTCCAGATGAGGAGCTGTTTCCCTGCCTTTTCCAGCTTCTAGAAGTTACCAGCATTCCTTAACTTGTGGCCACCCGCCAACAACTACATCACTCCAACATCTGCTTCTGGTCATCACATTTGCATCTTTAATTCTAATTCTCCTGCCTCTTTGTGTATTTGTGAGGAGCCTTGTGATTTCATTGGATTTGCCTGGATAATACAGAATAATCATCTCTCTCACTATCCTTAATCATATATGCAAAGTTCTGTTTGCCAAATTTATAGGCTCTGGCAATTAAGACACGAATATCTTTGGTTGGCCATTACTCTGCCTATTATATCCAACAAAGGGCCTGTGTTAGTCCCAGTTCTCTAGAAAAATGGAATCAACCATGTATGTATATGTGTGTATATGTATGTATGTATATATGTATATGTGTACATATGTATGTACATGTGTGTATATGTATATGTATAAATATATGTATGTGTGTATGTGTATGTGCCCAGAAAGTGGTAGTATAGAAGGGGATGATAATGATGGTAATACTGCATGCAATAGCCTATAGAAATGAGTTTGGGAATACATGTGGTACTTGAGGATATACAGAAAAAAATCATTGGGAAAAAGGGCTAAAATGATTATTTTGATGTTTCAATTTGACTAAACCATAGTTCTCAGATATTTCATCAGTCATTTCTCCAGGTGCATTTTTGTGAAGGTGTTTTTGGATGAGATTAACATTTAAATTGATGGAATCTGAGTAAAGATGATTGCTTTGCATAATGTGAGTGGGTCTTATTGAATCAGTGGAAGGCCTTAATAGAAGAAAGACTGACCTCCCTGAAAAGGAAAAAAAATCTGTCAGTTGACTGCTTTGGGGCTTACACTGCAACTGTTTCCCAGGTCTCCAGCTTGCTGAACTCTTCAGCAGATTTTGGGTTCACTGCTGCTGCTGCTGCTGCTGCCAAGTCGCTGCAGTCGTGTCCGACTTTGTGTGGCCCCATAGATGGCAGCCCACCAGGCTCCCCCATCCCTGGGATTCTCCAGGCAAGGACACTGGAGTGGGTTGCCATTGCCTTCTCCAATGCATAAAAGTGAAGAGTGAAAGTGAAGTCGCTCAGTTGTGTCCGACTCTTCGGGACCCCATGGACTGCAGCCTACCAGGTTCCTCCCTCCGTGGGATTTTTCCAGGCAAGAGTACTGGAGTGGGGTGCCATCGCCTTCTCTGTTGGGTTCACTAAGATGCCACAATTATGTAAACTATTTCATTAAAATAAAATAATCTGCCCTCTCCCCCTTCCACCTCCAGTAGAGTGCCTATGGTTCACACAGACAAACCATCGCTTTGGAATAATACTGTCTCCTGTTAGACCCTATTATTGTTGATGGACCACAGTCTGTCAGCTGGTCCCAAGTCATAGTGTTTTCCTGAGTACTTTCAACACTTGAATCTACATTGTATTATCTACATAAGAGGGAACAAATCTTTTGTTCTGCCATTTACAGACATGTATCAAAGTAGCTGATGTCACGATATCTTAAAAAGTGTTAATTGAAAAACAGTAATTTTGTTTTTCACTTGTGTCTCTCTTCCCCTAACAGGACTCAGGCAGAAGTCCATGGGTGGTTAGGCTCAAAGACAAATATGAGTGATGAACATCATGCTGTACTCAGAATTGCTTCCCTTGGCTGATAATGAAAGCTTTTTTTCAAAGCCAAGCTTGACTGCCTGACTCTTCCTTTACAATGAGCTTTCTCCCTGGATGCTTCTCAGGGGATTTATACAAGAGAGTTCTGGAGCAGGCTGCTAGACATATAGAGATGTCTGCTTCTCACACTTAGAAAGAGTGTTGACTAAAGTCATGAAATGCCCCCTCCTATCTGCCCCTCCCAAGCTTCTGAAAACTGGTTTTGTCCTCTAAGAGAACATTTTAAAATGTAAGATAAGCTATAGATTAACTATTTTTTGCCTTTTTATTGAAATAAAAGAGTAATTCCAGTGCTACTGCTGGATACCACAGGAGAGTAAATGTAGGTGCACAGATGTGAAGTACATATATATTTAAAATTGAATGGGAAAAGTAAATGGTCATTGGGCTTCCTTGTCATCTAAAGCAGTAAGTCAGCAAGAAACATGAGGATTTATTTATTCAACAACTTTATGATAGTTTAGGAATCTCTTTAATTTCATAGTGTTTATTATATGGCTGTCATTTCTGATTATCCATTATGCATAATATTAAGCTCCTAAAAAGGAAATAAAAGAGAAAGAAGGGATGAAAACAATTGTTTACCTGCAGTCAATCTGAAGAAAGAAAACAACTTAAGAAGTAAAGTTGTGGTCAATCAGAAAAAGACAAGACAGACTGAATTTTATGGTTTAAGAAAGGGAGTATATCAGTGTTTTGGGTATGTAAATAATGATTCTAATGTCCAGGGACCTACGTGAGGTTGCCTGACATTGTCTTATGAAGGTATATGTATCAAAAGTACTGTAGGCCTTCAAAAATTATTTGCTAGTTGAAAGTATCTGAAAATTACTGTATAAAAGTAAATGCTGGTAAAATAATGAAATTTTTGAAATCATGTTTTTAGACATTTCTGAATATAAACTGTTCAGTTTCATATTTTTAAAACACTGAAGACTATAAAACAACTATCTCAAAAACATTTTCTGCTATGTAAGCACATGCCTTTCACTTAATGATTCAATTATTGATAAATTACCTCAATGATAAACTGCTTCATTTTGTTAATCTTGAATTGAGCAAAAAAGAAGATGTAATTGATGCAAATCATTGTAATTTGCCATTGTTTCCTCAAAGGATCATCTCCAAGTATTCTCAGAAATACCTAATTAGCTTTTATTTAATATGAGCACATGCAGAATATAAATGGGATAAATTACTACTTATTGAAACTCAAATATGTCTAATTATTCATTTAATAAAATATTGAGAGTTTTAAAAATTATTTCTTATAAGTACTTAGAAAGTATGAACCTAGGCCTTACTATTGCATTGCAAGTCTTGTTTATATGGCAAATTGGAAAATTATTTAGGTAACTAAAGAAAGCTTACTCTATCTAGGATTACCAAGGAAGGTAGAGTTTATTTGCTGAATTGCCTGATTTTTATGTAATGACATAAAACATTATGTGGATGCAATATTATAATGACCAAACAGAGTGAAACTATCCAGCTACACATAAGTATATATAAGAGTGGCAGAATTGTAAAGTAAATAAAATCATGATTCTAAGGGTAAGACAACCTGGATTCAAGGTATGCTTTGACATCTCTCCAATACTGTGAACAAAATTATTTCATTTCTCAAAGACTCATTCCTGACTGTAAAGTGTGGATAATAATAGCATTCTCTCAATGGTGTTTTTACTAGTCTCTTCAGGTTGTCCTAACAGCATACCAGAGAGTAGGTGACTTAAACACAGAAATTTGTTTTCTCATAATTCTGAAGGCTGGAAGCCCATAATCAAGGTGAAAGGTGATCTGGTTTCTGGTTAAAGCACTCTTCCTGGATTGCAGATGGCCATTTTCTCACCCTGTCCTCAAATGGCCTTTCATATGTGCACAGGCACTCCTGGTGTCTCCTCTTCTTCTTATAAAGACATTGTTGTTGTCCTTATTCTAAGGACATTGACCTATTCAGTAACTAGCTCATGTCCAACTCTTTGCCACCCCATGAACTGCAGCATGCCAGACTTCCCTGTCCTTCACTGTCTAACGGAGTTTGCTCAAACTCAAGTCCATTGAGTCAGTGATGCCATCCAATCATCTCATCCTCTATTATGCCCTTCTCCGGCCTTCAATCTTTCCAGCATCAGGGACTTTTCTAATAAGTTGGCATTTCTCATCAGGTGGCCAAAGTATTGGAGCTTCAGCTTCATCATCAGTCCTTCCAATGAATATTCAGGGTTGATTTCCTTTAGGATGGACTGGTTTGTTCTCCTTGCATTCCAAGGGACTCTCAAGAGTCTTCTCCAGCACCACACACAGTTCAAAGAAATTAATTCCTTGGTGCTCAGCCTTCTTTATGGTCCACTCTCACAGTCATACATGACTACTGGAAAAATCATTGCTTTAAATATATGGGTCTTCATCAGCAGAGGAATGTCTCTGTTTTTTAATATGCTGTCAAGGTTTGTCACAGCTTTCCTTCCAAGGAGCAAGCATATTTTAATCTTATTACTTTGTTCACCATCTGCAGTTATTTTTGGAGCCCAAGAAAATAAAATCTATCACAGTTTACACTTTTTCCCCTTCTTCATGCCATGAAGTGATGGGAGCGGATACCATGATCTTAGTTTTTTGAATGTTGAGTTTTAAGCCAGCTTTTTCACTCTCCTCTTTCACCCTCATCAAGAGAGTTTTTAGTTCCTCTACTCTTTCTGCCATTAGAGTGGTATATCTGCGTATCTGAGGTTGTTGATATTTCTCCTGGAAATCTTGATTCCACCTTGTGATTCATCCACCCACCATTTTGCATGATGTACTCTGCATAGAAGTTAAATAAGCAGGGTAACATTATACAGCTTTCTTATATTCCTTTCCCCATTTTGAACCAGTCCATCATTTCATGTCTGGTTCTAACTGTTCCTTCTTGACGCATACAGGTTTCTCAGGAGACAGGTAAGGTAGTTGATATTCCTGTCTTTTTAAGAATTTTCCACAGTTTGTATAAGGATATCAGTTCAGATCAGTTCAGTCATTCAGTTGTGTCCGACTCTTTGCATCCCCATGAATTGCAGCCTGCCAGGCCTCCCTATCCATCACCAACTCCCCGAGTTCACTCAAACTCACATCCATCGAGTCGATGATGCCATCCAGCCATCTCATCCTCTGTTGTCCCCTTTTCTTCCTGCCCCCAATCCCTCTCAGCATCAGAGATTTTTCCAGTGAGTCAACTCTTTGCATGAGGTGGCCAAAGTACTGGAGTTTCAGCTTTAGCATCATTCCTTCCAAAGAAAACCCAGGGCTGATCTTCTTTAGAATGGACTGATTGGATCTCCTTGCAGTCCAAGGGACTCTTGAGAGTCTCCTCCAACACCACAGTTGAAAAGCATTAATTCTTCAGAGCTCAGCTTTCTTCACAGTTCAATTCTCACATCCATGCATGACTACTGGAAAACCATAGCCTTGACTAAATGGACCTTTGTTGGCAAAGTATTGTCTCTGCTTTTGAATATGCTATCTATGTTGGTCATAACTTTCCTTCCAAGGAGTAAGCGTCTTTTAATTTCATGGCTGCAATCACCATCTGCAGTGATTTTGGAGCCCCCCAAAATAAAGTTGACACTGTTCCCACTGTTTCCCCATCTATTTCCCATGAAGTGATGGGACCAGATGCCATGATCTTAGTTTTCTGAATGTTGAGCTTTAAGCCAACTTTTTCACTCTCCACTTTCACTTTCATCAAGAGGCTTTTAGTTCCTCTTCACTTTCTGCCATAAGTGTGGTGTCATCTGCATATCTGAGATTATTGATATTTCTCCCGGCAATCTTGATTCCAGCTTGTGCTTCTTCCAGCCCAGCATTTCTCATGATGTACTCTGCATAAGAGTTAAATAAGCAGGGTGGCAATATACAGCCTCGACGTACTCCTTTTCCTATTTGGAACCAGTCTGTTGTTCCATGTCCAGTTCTAACTGTTGCTTCCTGACCTGCATATAGGTTTGTCAAGAGGCAGATCAGGTGGTCTTGTATTCCCATCTCTTTCAGAATTTTCCACAGTTTATTGTGATCCACACAGTCAAAGGCTTTTATAAGCCTATTTAAATAGAGTCCCTTTAATTACCTTCTTAAAGGCTCTATCTTCAAAGATAGTCACATAGCATTTAAGGTGTAAATTAGTGAATTTGAAGAGGACTCAGTTTAACAGTGTTGTAATAATGAAATGATATCATGTGATGAAAGTGCCTGTTGTCTATTGTTGATGTTTAGTCACCAAGTTGCGTCTGATTCTTTTGCAACCCCATGTACTTACTGAAGCCTACCAGGCTCTGTCCACAGGATTTCCAGGCAAGAATCCTGGAGTAGATTGCCATTTCCTTCTCTAGGGGATCTTCCTGATCCAGGAATCAAACCCATGTCTCATGCATTGCAGACAGGTTGCCTTACCACTGAGCCACTGGGGAAGTCTTGATGAAATGATATCATGTAATGGAAAGTACTTACTACATATTAAAAACTCAAAAGTGTTAACTGTCATAGTTTAATGTCATTACCTAAGAGTAAAGCTCTAATCTCTCTGATCTGGAAACTTGCCTAGTAGATTATACAGGTGGCTGAAGAACCCACTGCCCCTCTCACCTCACCTTCTCTACATCCCCTCAGTTATTAGAGCTTATTTCCAAGAAGTTGAACAAAATCTTGATCTTTTCCCTGTGAATGTATTTTGGTCTCTTCTCTCTAGTTCCCATAATCAGAATTTTCAAATCTGTCCCCACAATTCCCCAGATCACAAGCTTTTGCAGAAACAAAGAGTAATATAGCAAAAATGAAATAAAACAAAACCAAAATGGAAAAAAAAAAAAAAGACACAAAGGTTTGGGTATGCTGACTGTGATTATACATATATCACACATATAAACACAAACTCACTAATTATGGCTAATGTGTACAAATGAAATATGCATTTCCAAAAAAAGGCAAATTTGCATTATTGAAAATCCTTTATGTTTCATATCAAGTTTTGCACAGTTTTTATAGCTGTTTGACCCTTCATGCATCCATACCCCCATCTGACTCCTGGACTGCTTTTATTGTTCATTAAGAATACCAATTATATGACAGTTCTGGATTTTAAATCATTTTATGCAAATGTTGCCTACACATGTAAGTTTATTAATAAACAATATGTGCTTCATTTTCAATTTCATTAATATTTTACATCTAAAATTGCAGTTATAGCAAGTTTGCTGAAAAAGACTTTCTGGCTAGAATTTAAATGAAAGAACAAAGAAAGCCATTTAGCACATTGACTTTAGAAGGCTTCAGAAAGGATTGTATTTTTAGACTAGATATGGAAAACACATTCTATATCTGGAAAAAAAAATCTTATAATCACTTGTGTATTTTACTTCAAAACTGCCAAAATAATGAATTAAGCTTATTCATAAAAGAAAATTTTGCATCATGCTCATATTAATAAAATAAAATAATAGCATTTACATAAAAATTAACATGATACATTTAAGAAAATCATGAAACTGTACTTCAGATATGGTGGATAATATTTTCCTCTATTTTAGAAATAATGAATTTAAGTGTTATAAATTAAATCTGATATAAATCCTCAAATAACTATTTCAGTTTTTTTTTTTTTTTTTTTGCAAGTTTATAAATCTCATTCCTGGGTAGAAAGTGCACATATCCAACCCAGCACAATGGTTAAGTGGCACAAATGTACACGGTAATAACTTTAATTAAATCAGAGCTGCTAGCATGTGTAACGTGTTTGGTAGCCCTGTAGCTATGTCAATGTTCCCAATTTACTAAAACATCAATGTGGCAGAATGCATTTATGAGCTCCAGATTTTCTGAACAATTTAGAGGCTGTTAAAAATAATGTAAAACAGAATTCTCTCTCAGAAACTTAGAGATTAAGGTGGAACGCTGGTGGGCTCTTTCTGGGACTTTTTCACAGGGGCACGAAAATGAACAGAGGAAATGTCAGACTGTCAAAGCATATGACAGATGAGGGGAGGCAGATGGGGGAAGAGGGTGTACTAGCCACAAGGCCAACACATTCATGTTCAAAGAAAAGTCTGGGTAAAGGAAACCCCTCCCCCCCAAATAACAAAACAAAACCGAACCCAGTCAGAGGGGAAAAAAAGGGTTTCATACAATGTAGTATCAAAAAGTAAAAGGAACAATAACTATTTCAAATAACTATTTCAGTTTTTATCAATTTAGAAATGTAACATATTGATTTTACCTCACACTTCTATAGTTTTAGAAAATTACAGTGTGTCTAATCATCACAGTAAAGAAGGATTGAGCACCTACATAAAGATAAAGCTTAAAAGAAGACACTGTTCTCTAGGAGTATAAATATTTCATTGCCTACTGTTTGGGCCTCAATGGATTGGGTGATGTTTACCTACATTGGTGAGGGTGAATTTCTTTATTCAGTCTGCTGAGACAAATGTTAATCTCTTACAGAAACACCCTCACAAACATACCCCAGAAATAATGTTTTACTGCCTATCTGGGCATCTGTTAGGCAGTCAAGTTGATATATGAAATTAAGTATCATACTCAGGTAATTTAAGACTTTAGAACTGAGTGAAACTTAGACATCATTCATTAGACAAACAAATTATAACAATAAATCTATGTGATTTTGCTCTTCTAATGTTCTAGGTAGTGCTTTAAATGCTTTATATACTCTCTTAACTTGCTGGGAGATGAATGCTGTTCTTGTTCAAGGACACCCAGCTACTGGGTGTGGAGCATGGATCTGCAGTGACACAGTGGGTCTGCACAGCTGGAGGTCTTGATCATGGTGTTTTACTGACTACTATGTTATAGTTATATGCATGCTATAGGCAAAAGTCTCCTCTAGTCTTCATAGTAGATGAGAAATGGGTAAACTGTAGTGCTGCTTCTTAAGACATGACTTATAAGTTCTTAATTGTAATACCATGTAAAAGGATTGAGCACTGATTAAAGTTCAAAGTGCTATGGAGGTGTAGAAGAAAATTTCTGCCAGAAGGATAGGAAATGTTTTCTTAAGGAAGTTTATGCATTAGCTAGGTCTTGAAAATGTGATTTCATGATTGTCTTGATTATTTCTTCCATTTTACCATTCCTTTCTGTATAACTGTGTATACTTGTCATTTAATATATGACTTTGTGGTCTTTCTAGAGTACATGAAGGGAATCAGCCTACCCTAATGATGTTGGGCCTGCTTATATGTTTAACTTTGGCCAGTGGAATGCTATTGAATATTATATGAACTGGTATGATTATGTTTGGCTTCTTGAGCTGCTGTAATCACCATGAGAAAAACATGTCCAATTAGACAGAGTCCCCCAAATGAGAAAAGTGGAGCAGTCCTGAAACCAGTCTGCAGCATGGTACCAAATCCACCTGAACCACAAATACATGTTCCTTGCAGTAAGATACTGAGATTCTGAAGTTGCTGTTATGTAGCAAAAGTTAATACATATTTTAAGAGATCAAGTGGGAAGAGAAACAGAGCCTTTGATTGGATATGATATATAATTAAAGATATAGAGTTGCTCAAAAGATTAAGAGAATAAATATTGAATGCAATACCAAAGAACTGAAATGAAATCTTCATGGAAAGTATAAATGTTGGTAAAGTTACATTGCTCCATCACTATACAAAAGTGTGATCTTTACCAGGGTGAACTCTTACTCTTTGAGATCCTTGTTATTCACTTGATATATTCTTAGTGCTGATGTTAACATCTTTGCTAACACCTGGGGAAAGTTTGCCCATGAATTAAATCAATGAAGAGGAAAGCTAAATAAGAAATGCAAAAGAAGAATCTTGGTAATAGGTGTCCGGATTTAAATTTGCCTGAAGGAAAATGCAGTGCTTGGAATTTTCTGTTACATTAGTTTATGCTATTTTAAAAAATCATATTTTTTCATACTTGGAGTTGTATTTCAACTGGCTTGCATTTTATCCCTTATAACTTAAAGTTGGAAGAGTTGTTATTAATGTACAGCATTAGATGAATAGTGCAATTGAAAGGGAAGAGGATGAGAGATGTAATAGTGTGGAGCTAGAACAGACATGGCAATTTATTGGATTTAGAGAAAAGAAAAATGTGGAAGAAGTAAAGATGATTCTGAAGTTTCGATTCTGGAGAGGGGGCATGGTGGCACTATCAAACTAAAACAGAAAACAAAATACTGAAAGTAGCTTATGGTATGTTCTGTTGTCTGTGCTGGATCTGAGAAATTATTTGGGTAGTTATAGCATGATGACTAGAAGCTGTCCCTAAAGTTTTTGGCACCAGGGGCTGGTATCATGGAAGACAATTATTCCATAGTCTAGGGGTGGGGGTGGGGAACAGATTCAGGATGATATCGTTGCATTATATTTATTGCACACTTTATTTCTAATCTAATGCTGCCGATAGCCCAGAGGTTGGGGACCCCTGGAATATAGGGTACTCGAACTTGTGATTATAGTTCAAATGAGAGGTTTATTGGGCACTATTTATTTTAAGTAATCAACAGAGTCACAGGGGAAGTCGTGAAAGATTATCACTTAAGAGTTTAACCCAAGAGTCCATGACTAAACTGGTAAAATATTTATACTTAAGGGAGGGTAGAGGGAAAAAAAAAAAAAAGCCCTCCTAAGAGAGACAGAGGTGTAACTTAGGATAGATACAAAAATAACCAGAAAAAAGGAACTTAGCATTTATTGAGAACTGAATATAATGTTTTCAAGCATTTCCCATGTTATTTCATTTCTGTCAAAGCCCTGTGAAAAAGGCATTACTATCAGCATTTTACTGCTGAGTGAACTCAAACTTGGCAAGATTTAAGAAAATTGGCCAAGATCCCAAAGCCAGGAAAGGCAAAGCTGGGATTCAAACACAAATCTATTTGATTCCAAAACCCACGCTCTTTCTTCCACTTTTTGCTGTTCCCTCACCAAAGGAGGGAGAAGGCAATGGCACCCCACTCCAGTACTCTTGCCTGGAAAATCCCATGGACTGAGGAGCCAGGTGGGCTGCAGTCCATGGGGTTGCTAAGAGTCAGACACGATTGAGAGACTTTACTTTCACTTTTCACTTTTACGCATTAGAGAAGAAAATGGCAACCCACTCCAGTGTTCTTGCCTGGAGAATCCCAGGGACGGGGGAGCCTGGTGGGCTGCCGTCTATGGGTTCACACAGAGTCAGACACGACTGAAGCAACTTAGCAGCAGCAGCACCAAAGGAGTGTGCTCCTATCAAAGCACAATGAAAAATAAATTGCCAATCAAAGCCAATGAAAAATAAATTACCAGAAAGGGTGCAAGGCAAAATGTTGGCAAAAGCATTAATAGGATACAGATTAATCTCAGATCAACTAATTCTCTCATTATTTTTCAGATAGAGCAAGGGGAGTTAAATGATTTTCCCATAATTGCACAGTTGGCTAGCATTAGAGGCTTCCCTTGTGGCTAGATGGTAAAGAGTCCACCTGCAATAGAGGTGACCTGGGTTCAATGCCAGGATTGGGAAGATCCCCTGGAGGAGGGCATGGCAACCCACTCCAGAATTCTTGTCTGGAGAATCCCATGGACAGAGGAGCCTGGAGGGCTACAGGCCATGGGGTTGCAGAGAATCAGACATGACTGAGTGACTAACACACGCATTAGCATTAGAACCAGAAAGAGCTCTCAAGATTCTTTATTGCTACTATGATGCAACTGTCCAGCAACACATTCTGCCCTTTGTGTCTACTGGGAATCATGATACAACTTTAGTAGTGTCTCACAGACTATTAGGTGTATGTGCAACATCTCCAAGGTTGATCTTCACCTTTTATCTCCAGTTCAGTTCAGTTCAGTCGCTCAGTCGTGTCCAACTCTGTGACCCCATGAACTGCAGCACGCCAGGCCTCCCTGTCCATCACCAACTCCCGGAGTCCACCCAAACCCATGTCCATCAAGTCGATAATACCATCCAACCATCTCATTCTCTGTTGTCCCCTTCTCCTCCTGCCCTCAATCTTTCCCAGCATCAGGGTCTTTTCAGATGAGTCAGCTCTTTGCATCAGGTGGCCAAAGTATTGGAGTTTCAGCTTCAATGTCAGTCCTTCCAATGAACACCCAGGATTGATCTCCTTTAGGATGGACTGGTTGGATCTCCTTTTATCTTAATTTTTTTTAATCAAATTAAGAGTATATCATGCAATGAAGAGTTAAGATTATATAGTATAGTGAAAGCATGAATTTCATTATTGAGTTCAGGTAAAATCTAACTGGCCTCTATATTCTACTTCTGTTCACCTGACCCAAGTTAAGACTTGTTGGGTGCATTTCCGACTCTGCTACCATATGGACTGTAGCCCCCCCCAGGCTCCTCTGTCCATAGGATTCTCCAGGAAAGAATACTGCAGTGGGTTGCCATGCCTACCTCCAGGGGATCTTCCCGACCCAGGAATCAAACCTGTGTTTTCTGTGACTCCTGCATTGCAGGACGATTCTTTACCACTGAGCCACTGGGAAAGCCTTCTTAACTAATGATGAATAATAGATTTTATCTCCAGTATTATATCTTACTAATGTTCTCTCTGCCAATGCAGGAGACAGAAGAGGCGAGAGTTTGATCCCAGGGTTGGGAGATCCCCTGGAGGAGGACATGCAACCCACTGCAGTATTCTTGCCTGGAAAATCCCATGGACAGAGGACCTGGAGGGTTACAGGCTATGGGGTTGCAGAGTCAGATATGACTGAAGTGACTTAGCACAGTGTTCAGTTTGACTATAGACATACCAAAAAATGTAATCACACTTTCAACGTTAATAGCTCTGAAGGAAATAAAAAGAAGTACATGAATAGAGAGAGAGGCATAGTGATGGTGAAGATAGATGGGCAGGAATTTATAGAGAGGTAACAGAAGGCCACTCTGAGTTCTGAATGCTTAGAAGGAGCCATCCATGAGAGAAGATTCCTAGACAGATGGCACAGCCAGGGAAAAACACAATGGAATACTATTATAGTTGTTTGGGGTTTTGGTTCACTAGCTTCTTTCTTCAGAGAGGATACAGTCCAGGTTAAATGCATCCATAACTTTTTTCACCTTTATCAAGAAGGTAGAAATGCTTATCTTGTTACCAGGTGCATTTTTTGAAGAAAAGGATTTTAAGTCCGTTATTGCCTATGGTCCTCTGACTTTTCAGGCCATGGTTCACATGATCAGTATCTACAGGTTAGGAAAATAAATCACAGCTGTAAGGATAATTAAGTCATAACATGAAACCTTATTGGTTTTCTTTATTGGCAGATTAGATAGTGAGAAAATGAATGACTATTTTAAAAATATCCTTTTCTAATTGTCAAGACAATATGCCTAAATCAGTGGGTCTCAAATTTATTACAAACTGTCCCCTTTCACAAAATACTTACCATGTCTCTCCAGAACAAGCAATTGATTCTATAGGTCAGAGGTGGATCTGAGTATATTTTTAAAAGCTTTGTAGGTAATTCTGATACTTATCAATAGTTTGTGATTGCTAGTTTATGGTTCAAAAAATATCATTGGTACCCTCCCTAATGTCCATGATATCAGTAATCTTTTATATAGAATGTTGTATAACAAAATTCCCTAGATTCAAATGACTCAAAGCAATAAGCCTAATTTCTCATTAGTCTAAAACTGCGTGATTAAAGCTGGGTTTGATGGGATGGTTCTTTTGATCCCATCTGGGCTCATTCACATATCAGGCCCTCAGCTGACTATATTCTAAAGTAATGAAAATGAGCCATGTTACTTCCATTCTCTAGTAGGCTAGCCTGGACAAGCCAGGAAGGCAAAGAAGCAAGAGAATGAACAGAAAAAGGAAAGTACTTTTCCAAACTTCCATTTGCATTAAGTTTGCTAACATATCATTGGCCAAATAAGTCACATGGCCAAGCCAGAATGTGAGGTCACTGTGAGATTACAAAACATTGGGAGGATGAGAAAAGAATTGGGACATCAGTATCGTTAATATATTACATCCTGCATGTATGCACACTAAGTTGCTTTAGTCACGTCCAACTCTTTGCAAGTAAATGGACTGTAGCCCACCAGGATCCTCTGTCCATGGGATTCTCCAGGCAAGAAAAATGGAGTGGGTTGCCATGCCCTCCTCCACAGGATCTTCCCAACTCAGATCTAACCCGTTTCTCTTATGTCTCCTACATTGGCAGGTGGATTCTTTACTGCTAGCAGCACTGGGAAGACCCATATTACATCCTGCTGCTACTGCTGCTAAGTCACCTCAGTCGTGTCCGACTCTGTGAGACCCCAGAGACGGCAGCCCACCAGGCTTCCCTGTCCCTGGGATTCTCCAGGCAAGAACACTGGAGTGGGTTGCCATTTCCTTCTCCAATGCATGAAAGTGAAAAGTGAAAGTGAAGTCGCTCAGTCGTGTCTGACACCTAGCGACCCCATGGACTGCAGCCCACTAGGCCCCTCCGTCCATGGGATTTTCCAGGCAAGAGTACTGGAGTGGGTTGCCATTGCCTTCTCCTACATATCCACAACTCTACCAATGCCAGAGCATATTCTCTTTTAGGCTTTCACTGCTACCCTACCTCCTACCCTGACTTGGATCCTACAGCTAGGTAGACACAGTAAATTAAGCTGATTAGGCAGTAAACGAGATATCATCTCATTTCTCAGCATAGCAGATTTGGTCTAGAAGGTTTGATCTTGTTGTTTAGAGAGATACTAGTAATTAGATCATTGTGAATGACAAAAATTTTCCTCAATAACCTTTCTTGCTTCTTTTGCTTCTAGATTCTTGGTCTTGACTCCTCATCCCTTCTTTGAACCTTCTCTTCATTTGATACCTGAATTGACAATCTGTTCCTTTGCTTATTCGGAAATAATCTATTAGCCCTACTGACATAATTCAGATTTCAGGTTCTAATTATAAAGAGTTGCTGCAACATCTTACTATTTAAGATGTACAAATATCCATTGATTTATAAATTGTCTGTTTGCTGAGCACACAAATCTCTCTTCTATTTGGGTAAAGCCTCATATTGGATGAGTATTGGAGTGATACCAACAAAGGCAGAGCAAATATATTACCCCTACTCAGACTTTGATTACTGAGTGAAGATTATTGATACACAGGAAGAGTTTAGGTTTCATCTGGGGTACTGATGCCAATGACTGCAGGAATTTTTACCATGGGTATCGGCTTTTCCTGCTACTGGAAGAAATACTGAGGTCCAAAAGAGCTTTTTGAAAATTTTCATGCCAAAGCTTTTGGGTTCTTAAACCTTTCGGAGCTTAGTTGTGATATTTTCTAATCATTTCTGTGATCAGCTTGAAGCTAAGAATATAGATTAAAACATTGATTATTTCTTCTGAGAATTTAGCGAACCTCCAAAATTTTGAAAACTTTTTCTCACAGACTGATTTTTTTCCATTAAGCTATTCACATCTCCCATAATTCCTAAATAGAAATTCTAGAGCTTCAAGATAATCATATCATGTCTACTGCAATCAGAATATCCTGGGTAAAAAGTGACAGCCATATAGAATTTTTTTTCAAGATATTAACTTGTATGTTAAATGTTGAGGCAAAAATGCTGAACTATTATAAATTATTGGCTAAGAAGGATAATATAGTGTCTTTCTAAAATGACATGTTGATGTATTGGGGAGAATAAAGTGAGAATAAGGTGAATTTTTTTTCCAGACTTTGTCTGAGGAGGACAGTTGATACATAGAATCCACCCTAATTTTTTAAAAGGAAAACTATTTTCACATTCTTAGAATGTTGTGCAAGTCATTATCCCTAATGACTTAACCAGCTGCTCTGCTCAACTATATTTATATGTATGAAAACTTGATGATTAATGTGACTAATGTAATGGTACAAGTACCACTTTTAAGTTAAATAACTAAATTCTCTATTCAAATGCACTGGGATTACAATATTTCCACATTAGCTTGCACACTCCAGTGTTTCTATCCAAAGGATTTCTTTAGAGATCTCTGATTAACTACATTATCCTCAAAAAGTTTAAGCAATTTTTTTTATTAACTGTTTTTTTAATAGCACCTAGGAGTGTTGGAAATTATTTTTTAAGGTTAAATACGAGTGTGTTTACACAACTTTTCATTGGAGACCTAATTAGCTAAGTAATTTAAATAGCAGAAGTTGAGAGTTTTATAAAATACAAGAAGAGTGGCTACTTTATAATCATCTCAACAAAAACACTCTTACCTGTGGCAGATTCATTTTGATATTTGGCAAAACTAATACAGTTATGTAAAGTTTAAAAATAAAATAAAATTTAAAACTAACTTTAGAGGGAGGTGAAAAGTAATAACCTATGAGCTTTCAGGACATTTTTTATTGTGTAATTCAACAGCTTGATTTATTTTCACTTGGTACTCCTGAAAGGATTTCTTTAACTCTATTCATCTTATTCATAATATGTCTAAACTTACCAGACTAATCTCTTCTTAAAGGTGCAAGGGAAGACAGCAGGTAAGCTTTCAGGGTCACAAAGACTCAGTATCTGGCCCAAGTCATCCTCTACTCAATGTCTCTACCGTCACCAACAGAGAAACAGTGATTGATACTATGGCTATTCATATTTTGAAGATACAGTAATTGTCCTTAACTGAACAGTTTTCAGGTGGTCTTTCATGTTTCAGTGAGAAATTTCAAGCAGATTATTCATGCTCACATTGTGGGGCCTTAATAACATTCCTGCAATAAATACACTCAGATTGAGGCTGAGTCTTCAAATACACTGGAAACTATGATTTTCCATATAAAGATACAATACATCAATCCTCAATTTGTATATATTAATTTATACCACATCTTCTTTATCCATTCATCTGTCAGTGAACACTTTGGATGCTTATATAGCTGGCTATTGTAAATGCTGATACAATGAACACAGAGGTATCTATATCTTTTTCAATTAGTGTTGTTGTTTTCATCAAAAGATATGCAGAATTGGAATTACTGGATCACATGGTAGTTTTATTTTTAAATTTTTGAGAAGCCTCCATAATGTTTTCTCTAGTGACTGCATCAATATATATTCCCACCAAAAGTTCATGAAAGTTTCATTTTCTCCACCTCCTCACAAACACTTATTTGTTGCCATTTGACAGTAGACATTCTGATAGGTATTACTCAGCCATGAAAAAGAATGAAATCTTGCCATGTGCAACAACATAGATGGACCTAGAGGGTATTATGCTAAGTAAAATAAGACAGAAAGTTAGACAAAAAAGACAAATACCATATGATTTAACTTACATATGGAATCTAAAACACAAATCAAATGAACAAGCATAACAAAACAAAGTGGATTCATAGGTACTGAAAACACACAGGTGGTTGCCAAAAGGGAGGAGGGGTAGAGGGATGAATGAAATAGTTGAGAGAGGTTAAGAGGTACAGATTTTTTCAGTTACAAAATAAATGAATCACAGAGATGAAATGTACAACATGGAGAATATGTCAGTTACACTGTAATATATTTGGTGACAGATATAACCAGACTTATAATAATCATTTTGTAATGTATAAAAATTAATCAATATCTTGGTACATTTAGAACTAACATTGTATTGCAGGTCAATTATGTTTCAATTAAAGCATGTAAATAAATACTGGGAGGAAATGCATAAAAATGTTAATGGTTATCTCTGGAGTTTGAGGATTACAGGTGATGATATTTTTTACTTTATGCTTTAATGTATTTTGGGTTAACTGAAATGAATATGTATTGTTTGTAAAATTAGAAAGAAAGCAAATGTCCTTTAAAAAGTTTCTCAGGTTATAATATTCCATGATATATTGGATTTAGAGGCTCCAAAAGAACCCTCTTTACCCATAAAGACAGAAATAATTGAAAAGTACATACAAGCACGAGGCAGATGGGATAAAAATATCATGTGTAATCTTGACAAAAGTATAAGGAGATTTTGACTTGGGACAGCCAGATGGATTATTTCTTTGCCTCTAATTGAACAATTCTCCAAAACCTTCCCCACAAAGGTAGAGCTTGTCATGCCAAACTTTCCACAAAATACACATTGTGTATTTTCTGCTGGGTGCCAAGTTATAAACTGGGCGCAGAAGTTGCTGAGCCACAGCCACCAATTTCTCCCATCCCTGGGGAGTAATGCTAAGGTAGTAAAAGCCTGGATTTTTATTGTAATGGAAGTTTCTTCATATGGAGACATGAAACAGAAGAAATAATCAATACTATTGACAGCTACTGAGGATTTGGTAAACAATGGCATGTGAAGTATTTATTTTCTTTATTTAGCCTTTCAATATTGTTTTATATTAATAAAATAAGCCTGAGAGAAAGATAATATTACATTTTTCTTGAAATAAAGATGGGAAAATAGCTCAGCTGATAAAGAATCTGCCTGCAATGCTGGAAACCCCGGTTCAATTCATGGGTCAGGAAGATCCCCTGGAAAACGGATAGGCTATCCACATCAGTAATTCTTGGGCTTCCTTCGTGACTCAGATGGTAAAGCATCTGCCCCCAATGTGGGAGATCTGGACTCAATTCCTTGGTTGCGAAGATCCCCTGGAGAAGGGAACAGTTACCTATTCCAGTATTCTGGCCTGGAGAATTCATTCCATGGACAGAGGAGCCTGGCAGGCTACAGTCCAAGGGGTGGCAAAGAGTTGGACATGACTAAGTGACTTTCAAACAATTTAAGCTGTCATTAGCTTTCTGGCACCAATTTGCTACATTATTTTATACAACGGTTACAGATGGCCAAATTTAAGGGCAAGAGAGGTCAGCTACCTCAATGCCCTTTTCATCTTTGGCCTCTTGAGACGATAGGCTGAAAAGTTATTATTGTAATCTAAATTATAAACATGATTTTTTATGGTGTCAGCTGCGACCATCATCTCATTTTACATAAAACACAAAACAGCTATTGGAAATTAATGAACTAACTTTATTAGCATACCAGGAACATTTAAACCAGTGATCTAGAGAAAAAGAGCTCTTCATAGCTGATCATAAATTTTGAGCTCCCCATCACTTTGATTAATATTGTCTTCAAGATTTGGAAGAGTGATATTCAGATGTATGTGTATATTAGTGGGGTTGTGTGTGTGTGTGTCTGACATGTTTTATTATTATTTTTGGAAGGAAGCCATATGATATTATTCATTATTCTTACTAACATAAGCTCCTTTTGGTTTCACATACTACACAATAATTTAAGAAATTGTGTTGTTCCACATACTACACATTGCTTAAAATATAAATGTGGTAGGATAAATATAACTATATAATTAAATTATAAAATATACTTTTATAAATATATATTATATATATGTTTATATTAAAGTGTACCTTTTTAAGGGAAAGTACATTTTTAAAGTAATCATATAAACTTGTAACAATTACCATACAGATAAAGCAATGGCACATTGTTAATATCAGAAATCTCTTGAGCTCCATTCCAATTATTAACTCCCCTAAGTACATATTATTTTGAGTACTGTCTCTATGGATTACTTTACCTGATTTTGAATGTTACTTAGATAGAACCAATCTGCTTTCTTTGCTCATCAATATATCTATTATGTAAAATGTACCCACACTCTTTTGTATACTAATAGTCTTCTTTTCTGATATTGTTCCATCATGCTTCTATTTCATACACAATACACTTATTTCTTCTTCTTTTTAATGGATGTACACTTGAGATGTTTCCAGGTTTTACTATTGTTATCTACTTTCTATCACCTCCTTTTCTGTGAGGTGGATACTGTACTAGTTTTCACTGCATACAGACCTAAAAGTCTTCAGATGAATATATGTGTACATTTCTGCTGTTATATACTTGGGAGTCAAATTGTTGGGCCATAGGGATCTTAGGTTTAACTCAGGTAAATTATGTCATCTTTTTTGGGTGTTAATTCTAGAAGGTCTTGTAGATGTTGATAGAACCATTCAACTTCAACGTCTTCAGCATTACTGATCCGGGCATAGACTTGAATTACGGTGATATTGAATGGTTTGCCCTCGAGATGAACAGAGATCATTCTGTCATTTATGAGATTGCATCCAGATACTGCATTTCAGACTCTTTTGTTAACTATGATGGCTACTCCATTTCTTCTAAGGGATTTTTGCCCATAGTTCTAGATATAATGGTCATCTGAGTTAAATTCACCCATTCCAGTCCATTTTAGTTTGCTGATTCCTAAAATGTCGATGTTCACTCTTGGCATCTCCTGTTTGATCACTTCCAATTTGCCTTGATTCAATGGACCTAACATTCCAGGTTCCCATGCAATATTGCTCTTTACAGCATCGAACCTTGCTTCTATCACCAGTCATATCCACAGCTGGGTGTTGTTTTTGCTTTGGTTCCATGTCTTCATTCTTTCTAGAGTTATTTCTCCACTGATCTCCAGTAGCATATTTGGCACCTACTGACCTTGGAGAGTTCATCTTTAAGTGTCCTATCTTTTTGCCTTTTCATACTGGTCATCAGGTTCTCAAGGCAGGAATACTGAAGTGTTTTGTCATTCCCTTCTCCAGTGGACCACATTTTGTCAGAAATCTCCACCATGACCCATCTGTCTTGGGTGGCCCTACATGGCATGGCTTATAGTTTCATTAGTTAGACAAGGCTGTGGTCCATGTGATTAGATTCATTAATTTTCTGTGATGGTGGTTCTCAGTCTGTCTGACTTCTGATGGAGAAGAATAAGAGGCTTGTGGAAGCTTCCTGATGGGATAGACTGACTGAGGGGTATACTGGGTTTTGTCCTGATGGGGACACCATGCTCAGTAAATATTTAATCCAATTATCTGTTGATGGGTGGAGCTGTGTTCCCTCCCTGCTATTTACCTAGGGCCAAACTATGGTGGAGACAACTGATCATGGTGGAGAAGTCTGACAAAATGTGGTCCACTGGAGAAGGCAATACTAAAGGCAAACCACTTCAGTATTCTTGCCTTGAGAACCCCATGAACAGTATGAAAAGGCAAAATGATAGGATACTGAAAACGGAACTCCCCAGGTTGGTAGGTGCCCAATATGCTACTGGAGATCAGTGGAGAAATAACTCCAGAAAGAAAGAAGGGATGGAACCAAAGCAAAAACAATATGCAGTTGTTGATGTGACTTGTGATAGAAGCAAGGTCCAATGCTGTAAATAGCAATACTGCATTGGAACATGGAATGTCAGGTCCATGAATCAAGACAAATTGGAAGTGGTCAAATAGGAGATGGCAAGAGTGAACGTTGACATTCTAGGAATCAGCGAACTAAAATGGACTGGAATCGGTGAACTTAAATCAGATGACCATTATATCTACTACTGTGGGCAGGGATCCCTTAGGAGAAATGGTGTAGTCATCATGGTTAACAAAAGAGTCTGAAATGCAGTACTTGGATGCAATCTCAAAAATGACAGAATGATCTCTTTTTGTTTCCAAGGCAAACCATTCAATATCACTGTAATTCAAGCCTATGCCACAACCAGTAATGCTGAATAAGCTGAAGTTGAGCAGTTCTATGAAGACCTACAAGACTTTCTAGAACTAACACCCAAAAAAGATGTCCTTTTCATTACAGGGGATTGGAATGCAAAAGTAGGAAGTCAAGAAACACCTGGAGTAACAGGCAAATTTGGCTCTGGAGTACAGAATGAAGGAGGGCAAAGACTAATAGAATTCTGCCAAGAGAATGCAATGGTCATAGCAAACACCCTCTTCCAATAACACAGGAGAAGGCTCTACACATGGACATCACCAGATGGTCAACACCGAAATCAGATTGATTATATTCTTTGTAGCCAAAGATGGAGAAGCTCTATACAGTCAGCAAAAACAAGACCAGGAGCTGACTATGGTTCATATCATGAACAACTTATTGCCAAATTCAGACTGAAATTCAAGAAAGTAGGGAAAACCACTAGACCATTCAGGTATGACCTAAATCAAATCCCTTATAATTATACAGTGGAAGTGAAAAATAGATTAAACAGCCTAGATCTGATAGACAGAGTGCCTGATGAACTATGGATGGAGGTTCATGACATTGTACCAGAGACAGGGATCAAGACCATCCCCAAGAAAAATAAATGCAAAAAAAGCAAAATGGATGTCTGAGGAGGCCTTACAAATAACTGGGAAAAGAAGAGAGGCAAAAAGCAAAGGAGAAAAGGAAAGAGAGAAGCATCTGAATGCAAAGTTCCAAAGAATAGCAAGGAGAGATAAGAAAGCCTTCCTCAGCGATCAATGCAAAGAAATAGACCAAAAGAACAGAATGGGAAAGACTAGAGATCTCTTCAAGAAAATTAGAGATATCAAGGGAACATTTCATGCAAAGATGGGCTCGATAAAGGACAGAAATGGTATGGACCTAACAGAAGCAGAAGATATTAAGAAGAGGTGGCAATAATACACAAAAGAACTATACAAAAAGGATCTTCAAGACCCAGATAATCACGATGGTTTGATCACTCACCTAGAGCCAGATATTGTGGAATGTAAAGTCAAGTGGGCCTTAGAAAGCACTACTACGAACAAAGCTAGTGGAGGTGATGGAATTCCAGTTGAGCTATTGCAAATCTTGAGAGATGATGCTGTGAAAGTGCTGCACTCAATATGCCAGCAAATTTGTAAAACTCAGCAGTGGCCACAGGACCGGAAATGGTCAGTTTTCATTCCAATCCCATACAAAGACAATGTCAAAAAATGTTCAAACTATAGCACAATTGCACTCATCTCACACGCTAGTAAAGTAAAGCTCAAAATTCTGCAAGCCAGGCTTCAGCTATACATGAACGGTGAACTTCCAGATGTTCAAGCTGGTTTTAGAAAAAGCAGAGGTACCAGAGATCAAATTGCCAATATCCACTGGATCATTGCAAAAGCAAGAGAGTTCCAGAAAAAACATCTATTTCTGCTTTATTGACTATGCCAAAGCCTTTGACTCTGTGGATCACAATAAACTGTGGTAAATTCTGAAGAGATGGGAATACCAGACCCCATACCTGCCTCTTGAGAAACCTATACACATGTCAGGAGGCAACCATTAGAACTGGACATGGAATAACAGACTGGTTCCAAATAGGAAAAGGAATATGTCAAGGCTGTATATTGTCACCCTGCTTATTTAACTTAAATGCAGAGTACATCATGAGAAACACTGGGCTGGAAGAAGCACAAGCTGGAATCAAGATTGCTGGGAGAAATATCAATAACCTCAGTTATGCAGATGACACCACCCTTATGGCAGAAAGTGAAGAGGAACTAAAATGTCTCTTGAAGAAAGTGAAAGAGGAGAGGAAAAGTTGGCTTAAAGCTCAACATTCAGAAACTAAGATCATGGCATCCGGTCCCATCACTTCATGGGAAATAGATGGGGAAACAGTGGAAACAGTGTCAGACTTTATTTTTCTGGGCTCCAAAATCACTGCAGATGGTGATTGCAGCCATGAAATTAAAAGACACTTACTCCTTGGAAGGAAAGTTATGACCAACCTAGATAGCATATTCAAAAGCAGAGACATAACTTTGCCAACAAAGTTCCATCTAGTCAAGGCTATGGTTTTTCCATGGATGTGAGAGTTGGACTGTGAAGAAAGCTGAGCACTGAAGAATGGATGCTTTTGAACTGTGGTGTTGGAGAAGACTCTTGAGGGTCCCTTGGACTGGAAGGAGATCCAACCAGTCCATTCTAAAAGAGATCAATCCTGGGTGTTCATTGGAAGGAATGATACTAAAGCTGAAACTCCAAATCTTTGGCCACATCATGTGAATTGTTGACTCACTGGAAAAGACCCTGATGCTGGGAGGGATTTGGGACAGGAGGAGAAGGGGACGACAGAGGATGAGATGGCTGGATGGCATCACTGACTTGATGGGCATGAGTTTGAGTAAACTCCGGGAGTTCGTGATGGACAGGGAGGCCTGTCATGCTGTGATTCATGGGGGTGCAAAGAGTCAGACATGACTGCCCGACTGAACTGAACTGAAACTATGGTGGAGGTAATGAATATAATGGTGACCTCCCTTAAAAAATCCCAGGCATGTACTGCTACTCTCCATGCCCCCAACCCTAAAGGCCACCACTAACCCACACCTTCACTGTAGACTCCTGGACATCCTCAGGCAAGCCTGGAACAGTCTCCTGTGGGGTCACTGTTGCTTTCTCCTGGGTCCTGGTGCACAAGGTGCTGTTTTGCCCTCCAAGAGTCTATTTCCCAAACCTGTGTAAGTTCTGGCAGCACTATGTTGGGGTTAATGGCGACCTCATCCAAGAGGACTTATGCCATACCCACACCCAGAGCCTCTGTCCCTGTGGCAGACCACTGCTGACTCGTATCTCCACAGGAGATGCTCAAACACAGTTCTGTCTCAGTCTCTGTGGGGTCCCTGGGTCCTGGTGTACACAAGGTTTGTTGGAGCCCTCTGAGCATCTCAGGTGGGAACGGGATTTGATTCTAAATGTGAATTCAGCCCTCCTACCATCTTTCTGGGGATTCTCCTTTGTCCTTTGATGTGGGATATCTCCTCACAGCTGCTCCAGTGCTTATCATCTTACTGGTTTTTTTTTTTTCTGTTCTTGGATGTCGGGTATCTCCACATGGCTCATCCAGCGAAGCACAGCCACGGTTCCTGACCTTGGACATGGAGTATCTCTTCACAGCTGCTCTAGCGAAGTGCAGGAGCCTCTCCTGACCTTGGACATTGGGTATCTCCTCACAGCCGCTAGAGAGTGAAAAAATTGACTTAATGCTCAACATTCAGAAAACAAAGATTATGGCATCTGGTCCCATCACTTCATGGCAAATAGATGGAGAAACAGTGGAAACTTTATTTTTGGGGGCTCCAAAATCACTGCAGATGGTGACTGCAGCCATGAAATAAAAAGATGCTTACTCCTTGGAAGAAAAGTTATGACCAATCTAGACAGCATATTAAAAAACAGAGACATTACTTTTCCAGCAAAGGTCTGTCTAGTCAAAGCTATGGTTTTCCAGTAGTCATGTATGGATGTGAGAGTTGGACTATAAAGAAAGCTGAGCACTGAAGAATTGATGCTTTTGAACTGTGGTGTTGGAGAAGACTCTTGAGGGTCCCTTGGACTGCAAGGAGATCCAACCAGTTAATCCTAAAGGAACTCAGTTCTGAATGTTCATTGGAAGGACTGATGTTGAAGCTGAAACTTCAATACTTGGCCACCTGATGTGAAGAGCTGACTCATCTGAAAAGACCCTGATGCTGGGAAAGATTGAGGGCAGGAGGAGAAAGGGACAACAGAGGATGAGATGGTTGGATGGCATCACCGACTCAATGGACATGAGTTTAAGTAAACTCTGGGAGTTGGTGATGGACAGGGAGCTCTGGCATACTGCAGTCCAAGAGGTCTCAAAGAATCAGACACGACTGAGTGACTGAACTGAATTGAACTGAACTGAAATTATGTCTCCTCTATGTATGTAGAAGATACAAAAGTGATTTTCCCACATACAGTGTATGAAAGTTCTAACTACTATATCCTTTGCCAGTGCTTGTCAGTTTTTTTTTTTTTTTTTTTTTTTTTTTTCATTTTAGTCATCAGGTAGGCTCACCCAGTCACCTTATCGCTCACTGACATTTTAGCTTCCTTTCTTCCTGGTGACAGAGAAGTAAATATCCTGCTCATTTATTGTTTATTCAATGTATTGGTCAAATATCATGAAATTGTCTTTTGAAATATTGTTTGTGTATGAATCATTTGTTTGATTTATATTTTAAACAATTATCCTACACCATAGCTTACTTTTTAATTTTCTTAGTGGTGTCCTTTATCCTCTTAATGAAGTACAAGGTAGCAGGCCCTTTGTGGTAAGCAGTTCTTTGTCTATCAAGTTTAATTAGTTTTTGTCTAACCAATGTCATGAAGATATTCTTCCCTCTAGAAGTTTTATTGTTATGATCCATGGTAAATATAGTTTTGCATATAATACATGTATAGTATGAGGTAGAGTCAAGGTTTATTTCAGTAAAAATATATAAATATAAAACTAATCTTATAATATAATCATAATCTAGATCAGTATTTCAGTGATCTTTTTTATTAACCAGGTGAGTTTTCTTGAATATCTAATCACTTTCATTCACATATGTCTATCTTTGTATCAGGTACATCTGGTTAAATTACTATAATTTTGTAATAATTTTTGAAGTGTGGTCATGTAAGCCCTCCAAATCTGTTCTTCTTATATAAATTATCTTTGTGGCTATTGATTTTCAAACATATTTTAAAATCAGCCTCTCAGTCACACACACACACAACCTTGTTGTCTTTGGCCAAATTTACATTGAATCTACATACCAGTATGCAGAAAATGCTATCTTTACAATACCAAACAGAGTTTAACCATTTTCTTATGATATGTGATGTAGTGTGCTTAGTCACTAAGTCCTGTCTGATTCTTTGTGAACCTATGGACTGTAGCCCACCAGGCCCTTTTGTCCATGGGGATTCTCCAGGCAAGAATACTGGAGTGGGTTGCTATGCCCTCCTCCAGGGCCTCTTCCCAACCCACAGATAATCTCATGGTAAATTCCTTCATATTTCTAGTAATTTTTTGTGTGTTTTAGTATAGCAATGTTAATTCTTCTCTGTACTGTTCACAGGCTTCAGTTTTTTCTTTATTTCAATCTTTTGAGTTCTTATGCTTTAGGTATTTTTGTTCTCAAACATGAAGATTATTTTTTTAATTCAGCCTGACAAATTTATAGGAGAACAAATATGAAAAATCATTGTTGCAGAGATTTTCACTTCTAACTACACAGGGTTGTAAGACTAATATACTGGACAAAATTGTTTTAAAACCTAGAAAAAATAAAAATAGAATTGTAGTGAAATAATTCTATTCAGTGGAAAATTTTGAATGAATCCATGGGCTTTTCCAGGACATGAAGCACCAAAGTGAATTTTTGTGTTGTATGTATTAAATGAGGCAACTGATCATACGATTCAAATTGTTTATCTTCAGTTCAGTTCAGTTCAGTTCAGTCACTCAAGCGTGTCTGACTCTTCGTGACCCCATGGACTGCAGTAGGCCAGGGCTCTCTGTCCATCACCAACTCCCAGAGTTTTACTCAAACTCATGTCCATTGAGTTGGTGATGCCATCCAAATATCTCATCCTCTGTTGCCCCTTTCTCCTCCCGCCTTCAATCTTTCAAGCATCAGGGTCTTTTCAGATGAGTCAGCTCTTCATATCAGGTGGCTAAAGTATTGGAGTTTCAGCATCAATTCTTCCAATAAATATTCAGGACTGAGTTCCTTTAGGATTAACTGGTTGGAACTCCTTTCAGTCCAAGGGACTCTCAGAGTCTTCTCCAACACAGTTCAAAAGCATCAATTCTTTGGCGCTCAGTTTTCTTTATGGTCTAACTTTTCCATCCATACATGACTACTGGAAAAACCATAGCTTTGACTAGACAGACATTTGTTGGCAAAGTAATGTCTCTGCTTTTAAATATGCTGTCTAGGTTGGTCATAGCTTTCCTTCCAAGGAGTGACTTTTAATTTAATGGCTAGAGTCAGCATCTGCAGTGATTTTGGAGCCCAAGAAAATAAAGTCTGTCACCGTTTCCCCATCTATTTGCCATTAATTGATGGGGCCAGATGCCATGATCTTAGTTTTTGAATGTTGAGTTTTAAGCCAACTTTTTCACTCTCCTCTTTCATTTCCATCAAGAGGATTCTTAGTTCTTCTTTGCTTTCTGCTATAAGGGTGGTGTCAGCTGCATATCAGAGATTATTGATATTTCTCCTGGCAATCTTGATTGCAACTTCTGTATTCAGCCTGGAATTTCACATGATATACTCTGTGTATAAGTTGAATAACCAAGATGACAACATACAGCCTTAATATACTCCTTTCCCAGTTTGGAAGCAGTCCATTGTTCCATGTCTAGTTCTAACTGTTGTTTCTTGACCTGCATACATATTTCTCTATCTATCAGATCTAATCCCTTGAATCTATTTGTTACTTCCACTGTATAATCATAAGGGATTTGATTTAGGTCATACCTGAATGCTCAGCATTCAGAAAACAAAGATCATGGCATCTAGTCCCATTACTTCATGGGAAATAGATGGGGAAAGAGTGGAAACAGTGTCAGACTTTATTTTTGGGGCTCCAAAATCACTGCAGATGGTGATTGCAGCCATGAAATTAAAAGACGTTTGCTCCTTGGAAGGAAAGTTATGACCAACCTCGATAGCATATTGAAAAGCAGAGACATTACTTTGCCAACAAAGGCCCATCTAGTCAAGGCTGTGGTTTGGCAGTGGTCATGTATGGATGTGAGAGTTGGACTGTGAAGAAAGCTGAGCATCGAAGAATTGATACTTTTGAACTGCAGTGTTGGAGAAGACTCTTGAGAGTCCCTTGGACTGCAAGGAGATCCAACCAGTCTGTTCTAAAGGAGATCAGTCCTGGGTATTCTTTGGAAGGAGTGATGCTAAAGCTGAAACTCCAGTACTTTGGCCATCTCATGCAAAGGAAGAGTTGACTCATTGGAAAAGACTCTGATGCTGGGAGGAATTGGGGGCAGGAGGAGAAGGAGACGACAGAGGATATGGCTGGATGGCATCACCGACTCAATGGACATGAGTTTGAGTGAACTCCGGGAGTTGGTGATGGACAGGGAGGCCCGGTGTGTTGTGATTCATGGGGTCGCAAAGAGTCAGACACGACTGAGCAACTGAACTGAACTGTACTGAACTGAACTGAATGAACAGACAATGAGGTGCTTAGATGGCATCACTGACTCAGTGGACATGTGTTTGGGTAAACTCTGAGAGTTAGTGATGGACAGGGAGGCCTGGTGTGCTGCAGTTCATGGGGTTGAAAAGAGTTGGACACGACTGAAGGACTGAACTGAACAGAACTGAACTGAATGGTCTAGTGGTTTTCCCTACTTTCTTCAATGTCAGTCTGAATTTGGCACAGTCAGCTTCTGGTCTTGTTTTGCTGACTGTATAGAGTTTCTCCATCTTTGACTGCAAAGAATATTATTAATATGATTTCAGTACTGACTGTCTAGTGATGTGCATGTATAGAGTTGTCTCGTGTTGTTGGAAGAGTGTGTTTGCTATGACCAGTTTATATACATAGTTTGCTATGACTATGCTATTGGTAAAAGGAATAAATAAATGTATTCAAAACTGGACCTAAGTGATCGCTGCCTTGTTCTATTTCTTAAATAGATTTCATTATACCATGATGGGGGATTAGAAATTAATCATTAGCTAACATATAGGCACCTACCATGTACCTTTAAACTAAGCAGCATATTTCATGTAAGTATGTAGACTGACAAAAAGTCCTATGTTATTAACTGAAAGGGACAAGTTTATATAAGTTCTTGTTCTAGCTAATTGCAATGACTGAGTAATCATCAACTCAAAATAATGATCTACTTCATCATTTCTGAAAAAAGACTCCAATAACTAAAATAGCCTACAGTCCAATTTTCTGAAGTTTTAAATACAGTTGCTACACAGTTATTTATCCAACTCAATATCTATTATATATCTTGAACTTTGGAAGCCTACAAATTTAAAATGTACAGTAGAAAGGATTAACCTGGTAAGATACAGATAGGCATTAAATAGAGGACCTATATCCTAAGTGAGGAGACTTCCTTGTAGCTCAAATGATAAAGAATCTGCCTGCGAGGCAGAAGACCAGGGTTTGATCCCTGGGTTGGGAAGTTCTTCTGGAGAAGAGAATGGCAATCCACTCCAGTATTCTCACCTGGAGAATTCCATGGACAGAGAAGCCTGGCAGGCTACAGTCTGTGGGGCCACAGAGTCGGACATGACTGAGCGACTAACACACACACATCCTAGGTGAAGTTCTAAACTCCTTCCAAATTGAAAATGTAGGTTGATCAGTGTAACCACCTCTTGATGATTGGCTGTCAGAAGATTAAGTTTTGCACTAAGGGAGGAGAATATGAAGGATTGTTCCAGAGAGGAGCTGTATCACTACCAGAGGCAATGCTGTCCCCACAGGCACGGGGGTGATTAGTTCATCTGAAGAAGGAACTGGCTTGTCAAGATTGATATACTAGGAAGAAAGAAACCTAATAAAATGAGGGAAAAGAAGATACTGACCTAAAAGCAACTGTAGGGGGAAAAAAATCCAGAGTGAATTTGCTATTAGCATAAAATGCTTGGAGACATGAGAAAGTGTCTAGACATAGAAAGTCTTAGATTCACACAACTTTCTAGCTGGAAAATATCATCAAAATCCTAAAGCTGTTCTTTCATTCTACAATTAAGAACACTGAGGCTCAACACCAGAGATGGCAGTGGGGTCCAAACCCAGATATCTGCCTCCTATTTCTGCATTTCTTAGACAATGACAATCTCATGTGTAAGTTTTAAAGTGTCATGTAAATATTAGGTGTTAGTAGTAACTAGTTTGAAGTATTTGCTATTTCTTATATCTTATGTCAATAATGTAGATCCTTTAAGTAAATTAGCCTAAATTAGCCACTCCATGATGCCACTTTTGTCTTTCCTGGTATAGTTTCTCATGTTTCCATGTGATATAAATTGCTTTGTACTTTGCTGGTGAAATGAAAACAAAAAACTGGGACTCAGATAAACATTAAATTTATAGTATTCATTATGCAAAAATTTCAGGGATAATTTCAGGGATAAAAAATTCAGGTAAATTGTGTTCCTATCTAAAGCAAAAATAGTAACTTCACTGTTTTTATGTAGATGACAGAACTAGTATTTCATTGGAACTAGGGTAAAAGGAATATATCAGAAAACAATATGTGTATTCAGATGATACAGATAAAATTATTTGCAAAGCAGAAATAGAGGCACAGATGTAGAGAACAGACATATGGATCCTGAGAGGGAGACAGAGGGTGGGATGAATAGGGAGATTGGGATTGTGACTTATATTCACAAATATGTATAAAATAGGTAACTAATGAGAATCTACTGAATCAATAGCACAAGGAACTCCACTCAATGCTCTGGTGACCTAAATGGAAAAAAAATCCAAAAAATGAGGGATATAGGAATACACAACTAATTCACATTTCTGTACAACAGAAACTAACACAACACTGTAAAGCAACTATAATCCAATAAAATTAATAAAAATATATATGCGTATTGCCTATCTCCTGGGGAGAAGGAGATTTTAAGTAGAAGAGTGTGTAGTTATGCTTACTCTCAATTTCTTTGAGAAATTTTCTGTTGTGTCTACAATAGCATAATTTGCCATTGAGATTTAATAGGCAGATACTTGCATGGAAAATCCCATGGACAGAGGAGCCTAGCAGGCTACAGTCCATGCGTTCTCACAGAGTGGTACACAACTAAGCATGCATGCATGCACACACATTTTTTCAATATTCATAACTACAAATTTAGTAACAATTTATTAAAGACTTTCTGAGAAGGCTATGGGACCCCACTCCAGTACTCTTGCCTGGAAAATCCCATGGATGGAGGAGCCTGGTAGGCTGCAGTCCATGGGGTCACGAAGAGACAGACACGACTGAGCGACTTCACTTTCACTTTTTACTTTCATGCATTGGAGAAGGAAATGGCAACCCACTCCAGTGTTCTTACCTGGAGAATCCCAGGGACGGGGGAGCCTGGTGGGCTGCTGTCTATGGGATCACACAGAGTCAGACACGACTGAAGCGACTTAGCAGCAGCAGCATTAAAGACTTTATGTGTCAGATACTGATAAACAGAAGTGTAAAGGTGAATGCTTATAATGTAGGGGAATATAGAAAAGGTAATACATGATTACAATTTATTATGATGAGCCCTGAAATCCAAATATATAATAGTAATTCAATCTCTAGGATCTGTAGTTTGTTTTTTTTTTTTAATGTGGCAGTTAAGCTGGAGTTGTTTTTTGTTTTTTGTTTTTTAATAGATAGAAATTTATAATGTTTGAAGGACAGATAAAAAGGCTTTAAAGGGACATAGCTATTTGAAAAAGAATAGCTCATTTAGTTAACCAGGAAAAGGTTTTCATTGCATCAGAACTCAACTTTCATGGAAGGGACTAAAATCAAAATAAAAATGCATCCAAGAGCAGCTGTCATGAACACCAAAATTCTCTATGAGGCACCTGAAGGACTTTAAACCGGCTATTGCTTGGAGATATCCTAAGATCATATCCTAAAATAACTTTTCAAGCTATATAATTCCCCTTCTCTCCTTTGCTTTGTGCTTTTTCAGAGTACTCTGTGTTTTGGTTTATCTTTCTTTCCTTGGAGGTGAATGTGGCTTTGGAAAAGGTAATAGCTTCTCCTTCTCCTCCTCCTCTTTCTCTTCTCTACATTTTCATCCTCCTTTAACAATTTCATAACATACTTTCAAAATAATTGACACTTTAGGTTTCAAAATTCTTTGAAGTGAATTGAACCAAAAAACTGTCCTGAGTTAACAAATTTCATGTCTTGTTATGAGTTGCATAATTGCTCTGCCTCCTCTGTGAATAAAATGTAAAACATGTGGCAGGTAATATTGGGAATAATTTTGACTGAGACTTAAAAAATGCAATCATTATGTTTTCTAAAATTTTATGAATACCATTATTCATTTGGAGGACATCAGTCGTGTCCAACTCTTTGCGACCCCATGGACTGCAGCCCACTGGGCTCCTCTGTCCATGGGACTCTCCAGGCAAGAGTACTGGAGTGGGGTGCCATTGCCTTCTCCGACAGTAATAATAAAATTATCCAAATTTTATATGAGCTAAACAATTAGTTTACTATTTCTGTGTAACAAATTGCTACAAACTTAGTGACTTAAAACATACCTGTGCTTTAACTGAAAACTTTGTAAGTCAAAAGACTAGGCATATGTAATTGTATTCTGTTTACCTTAAAAGGGTGAGATGAAGGCATTGGCCAGTTTGTATTCTTTTCTGCAGCTTGAAGTCCCCTTTCAAACTTGTATCTTTGTTGGTAAGATGGAATTCCTTTTGGTTGTAGAACTTAGGCTGCTGTTCACTTGCTGGCTTGAGAACAGGGCTCATTCTCAGATCCTACATGTGTGCATGCACAGTCACGTCCAACTCTCCTGTGACCCCATGTCCTAGAGCCCACCAAGCTCCTCTGTCCATGGATTTTCCAGGCAAAAATACTGGAGTGGGTTGCCATTTCCTTCTCCATGCCATTTTCCCCACTTAGGAAGTGAACCCACATCTCCTGAGACTTCTGCATTGGCAGGTGGATTCTTTACCATTTGAGCCATGCTGCTGCTAACTGCTAAGTCGCTTCAGTCATGTCCGACTCTGTGTGACCCCATAGACGGCAGCCCACCAGGGTCCCCCATCCCTGGGATTCTCCAGGCAAGAGTACTGGAGTGGGGTGCCATTGCCTTCTCCAATGCATGAAAGTGAAAAGTGAAAGTGAAGTCACTCAGTAATGTCCGACTCTTCGCAACCCCATGGACTGCAGCCCACCAGGCTCCTCCGTCCATGGGATTAGGGGAAGCCTATTCTCAGTTCCTAAAGACAACTAAAATTCCTTGCTATCTGGTCCTCTCTATAGACCCTCTAACCCTTTGAATATCTCTGAATTATTAAACAGCTTTCATGATTAAGGCACCACCTGACCCTGTTAGGCCCATGAAGATATTATCCTTCTTTATTAACTCAACTGACTAGATTAAGTTGAATTTTAGGGACCTGAGTCCAGGTACATGAATATCATGTACCTTTGATTATTTCAGAAGAATCTCTTTGCTATGTAATTTAACATAGTAATAAAATGATATATCATCATTTCAGCAGATCTCCCACACTCAAGGGCAGGGAATCATACAAGATGGGGAGGGGTCAAAGGGAACATCTTAGAACTCTGTGTGTTATGTAAATACCATGTTAAGTGATTTACATGCATTAATTTATTGATATATTAATAAAATTTGGTTGTCCCAGACTTACATGAGTAAAGCTGGTCTTTGAGAACATGTGAAGCTTGGCCTATCTCATAGTCTGGATGCAACTGAACTGTTAACAGATCTGAAATCCAAAGCCTAGAAGTTTAATATTATGAGATAGTGTCCCATTAACCGTTACCTAGAAATAAAGTAACTTTTTAGTTAGGAAAGGTAAACTATAAATTTTCAATGAAAACTTGATAAATGTTGAATCTGTTTCATTTCTGTTTTCACATCATTACAGTGATCTATTTGGATATACCACATCAATTTAAAACTGGACTACAATGATTTTTTTAAAAAAATACTGTTGATATCTCCAAGATGTGTGTGCTTGTGTATATGTGTCTGTGTGTGCACGTGCAAACCTAATTAGAGATTAGGTTTGGCTGATTGAGATGCACTGGTTAATTTGCACTGGTATAGGATTATTTTCTCGTCAGTTTTATAGTAAATAATTTTTTTCTTGTTTCTCTTGAGTTCCTCTTCTACAGATTAAAGTAATACAAATGGGTTAAAACTAAACTCTCCTTCCTAGAGATAATTGATCCACAAATGTTATAGGTAGAATTCTAAGATATTCTCCAATATTTCTCACTTCTAGTATGCATGGCTTGTATAATCCCTCAAACTGAGTATAATGAATTCTACTCGCATTATTACATTATATTATGTTATATTATATGATATAATTTACCTTAAGATGGGTAAATTTTGATGGTTTAGGATGGCTTATGATGGTTAATTTTTTGTGTCAACTTGACTGGGCCAAGGGATCCCCAATCAAGTATTATGTCTAAGGGTGTTTTGGCTTGAAATTAGCTTTTAAATCAGTGAACTCACTGAAGTAGATTGCCCTCTTCAGTATGGGTGAGCAGCATCTAATTCCGAGTAGTACAAAGAGGCTGAGGAAGGATGAATTCACCCTTTTTTGCTTTCTCTCTATCAGTTTGAGCTAACAGATAGATTCTGCCCTTGATCTGAATTTATACCATCAGCTCTCCTGGTTCTCAGGACTTCAGATTCCAACTAGAATTATACTACCAACTTCCTGGGCCTCCAGCTTATAGATAGCAGGTCATGGGGCCTTTCAGTCTCCATTATCTTGTAAGCCAATTCCAATGAATTGAAATGAGCTGAGAATGAAATGAAATACATCTCATTGCTACTCAGCAATGAAACACATGAAGGAAGATTCTTAACATTACGTTTTTACAAACATTTGGACAAATTTCAAAACTCATTGTGTTCTTGAAGAAAAATGTATTGGCGTGCTTAGACATGGAAACTGTTTTCTTAATAAACAAACTAGAGGGTCTTGTCAGTTTGCTTCAAAGGGATATACACTTAAAATCACCTGTTCAATAGCTCTGAGGCGAGATTTCTAGCTGACATGTTTAGTTGCTCATGTAGACTACCCAAGTTCCAAAAAGAAGTGCCACACTTGGTTCATTACTTGGTAGTAGAGATTAGCTTTGATTTAGTGGAGCTCCCAAATCACAATGGAGATTGAATTCTCTTCAACTCTTCTATTAAAATAATAATATTAATGAAATTATAGCAATAGTAAAAATAAAGGGAAGGGGAATAGTTAAGAAAGGCAGTAGAAAATGATATCTCCATATCATGAGTAGGAGTCATGTTGATTATGTGGGAAACAACTGGAGCCAGAGTGAAACGTACAACTTGGAATTAATCTGAAACCAGTGTTTGTGCCTCACATATATAGAAATACTTATATTTACAAAGTTTTAGACACCCTCACTGTTATTTATTTTATATAATTGGCATTAAACTTTGGTTAACACATGACTTTTGCCAAAAAGAATTGCTTTCTGAACCTAGATTTTCCTCAGTTTTTCCAAAGGAAAGAATATTCCAAAGAGATTGTTTCCTATCCTAAACAGAAGATACTTTAACAGTATTTTCCCTGATATACAAATGGTGACCATTCCCTCCTCCTATAAAATAGTTATTATGCAGTATTGGCATTTCCCCTTAAATGCACATGCAGATGAGCACAGGTAAGTAGAAGCTCTGGTCTCATTTTAAATTTATCTTTTTCATTAAGGATACATTAAATTTTACTGCAGGCCTTCAACAAAGTTACTTCCTTATGCTTACATTATTCTCTGTTTCATCAATATTTCAAAAACAATGCCAAGACTATTTTCTGTTTTGTAGTAAATAGGTAATGAAATTTAAATCAATAAGCACTTTAGTTCTAATATATGCCATTTGGGATTAAGGAGAAATATGGCATGAATTAGCATCCTCCCTTTAAATGAAAGGACTCATTTGTTAAGGAAGAAATTCATATGCTGAAACATCATAATCTATTGGAAGATACTTAACTAAAAAACTAATTGCATATATTTACATAGCATTGTAACACTCAGGGAGCAGGGGCACAGAGTCAGAAAGTAAGTTTTAACAAAATAATTTATTAATAATGAAAAATACTGATTAAATCATTGTCTACTTTCTGGCAACTGCTGTCACTTAGAAAGAAAACACCAATAGAAACTCAAAGGACCAAAGAAGCATAAAGATTGGAACATAATATTCTCTGGTACACACAGTTGTTTTTCTTTTACTTTCTGGTTTTTAGCATGTAGTGACATCTTAATTGCAATTCAATAAATATCCTTTATATAGACTTAATGCTTTCAAAGTCCACTTTAAATATTAGTCACATGAGTGAGTGGGCAGTCAAAACTAGATGTGAGTTAGAACAATTGCTGAGTTTCTAGCTTCTGATCATATTGAGATGGCTAGGAAAAGATTATTTGGCAGTTTCCTGCATTATCTGACAGTTTTTCTCATACATCTCACTCTGTTCATAGAAGAGAGAAATTTCTATTTCACACTAAATGTGTAGAAACTTGAAAGAGAATGATAGAAAATAAATAGATGAGAGAGAAAGAGAAACTGTGAGACATAAATCCACATGCATATTAAATAAATTCTGGACCCTTAAACATAAAAAAAAAGAAAAAAGAGGTCAGTGTTAAAGTACAGGGACAATGCTTATTACTCTTTGCATAGTATTGCTTTGGATACTAGTTGAATTTTGAGTAAAATCTGAAATTTGAAACATGATGGATAGTCAGTTTGGAAACTAAATCCAAATCATTGCTGTGTTTGTAAGGAGAGTTGGTCAGTTCTCAAATTTGGGTTTGTCTACATGAACTGAAATAACTTCGTTTATGGCTCCCCAGAGTTGAGCACGGTTGGGAAAGATAAAAAAAAAGACTACTTTCTATTGTGCTTTCAATATTGTTGGTGTTTTTACCTGTGAAATAGCATAAATAAACTATATTTTATTTTTTTAATCTCTGCTTTGAAAATTCTCTTAGAAATGACTTGCGGAATTTTAAGGGTGAGTGTTTTATATGGTTAAAAAACTGTAAGTTTATGTCAAAATACAAGATGGGTTATAGAATAGTGGCACTGTTTTGTCCCATTTGACATTTCTTTCATTAACTGTCATGGTAGACAACGAACCAAAAATCATGGCAAATGATAAACCACTCAAACTGTACCATATGGAACATCACAGTAAAAATACCATCTTATTTTGCCTTGAGCTTCAAGGTCTGGCCAGTTGTTCATACACCGGATTCCAGTCTCTCAGTTATGGTGAAGATATTGATATTTTGGGTGGGTACAATTTTTGTTGGGGAGGTAAGAAGATATAATTTTGTTGTATTTGAGCAAGTAGCTCTTCCCTTAAATTTACTTTCTTTTCGGTCTTATATGACTCAGCATTTGGTGGACGATGGAGCTGTTGATCCCTTGCTGTTGATCCAGACGTTTGAAGGGCATGTTTAGATTCAAGGGGAGTTTTCCTCTGTCTCCTAAAGGGTATGGTATCTACAGAAAAAATCTGAGATTCCTTTGCCTGGAATATTTGTCTATTTTACCCAATTATTTATTTATTCAATAATTTATATCACGATGGATATTTATTCTATTCATGTGTGCTAAGTTGCTTTAGTCATGTCCAACTCTTTGCTACCCTATGGACTGTAGCCTCAGACTCCTCTATCCATGGGATTCTCCAGATGAGAATATTGGAGTTGGTTACCATGCCCTTCTCCAGGGGAATCTTCCTGATCCAGGGATCAAAACTGTGTCTTTTGTCAACTGCACTGCAGGTGGATCCTTTACCACTAGCACCACCGTGGAAGTCCCTATTTATTTTATACTTTGTATTATATTGCAACACTATTTTTTGATTCAAATTTTTCTAGATTTAGCTAGGGGGGTGGCTTTTTTAATTGCCTCTTTTTAACATACCCTCATTAATAAAAGTGGTGATTGCTGTTCTTTTTGGAGCACTACTTAACTTTCTGGCACTACAAATTACTGCAGGTTCATCCTATATGTCCCCCACCCTCATCCTGGAATTAGTCATTTTTCCAAGGATCCCTGGTTTTTTTTAATTTGAGAATAATCTTAGAAATCAAGATTTGGATATGATCATTGCCACTAGGATGTCATTGCTTCCAGGCTCTCTCAGGAACTAAAACTTTAACAATATATATGTGTATACTAATATTTAATGTTGTGAAGCAAGCGTCACTATGTAGGACTCAGGCTTCATGAGAATTGTATCTTCTAGAAGTAGGCAGTTCACTAATTGCATTGTCATATCCAGAAACCCTAAAAAAGTTACTATTAGCATGACATACACAATCGACTTGTATGAAAATAGAGATGTCTCATCTACTACTAGTATAGGCCTTTTATAAGCCACATTTTTAGTCATTTAGGGACTAAAAAAAACTGCATAGTTGAATCTAACAAACAACAGTCCATAGTCTCTCAATCTGTCTTTTAGAAAACTCTATAAATAGTCTTCCTAAAACTTTGATTTATTTCCATTGTGATTAATGTTGACCCTAAGGTTAATGAGTATATGAAACTATTATGACTAGTAAGGTAATTAAAAAGCAAGTATATGTAACACTTTTCATAATGTTCTCTTTGGGGAGTGGGTAAATGATCTGTACCATTAAAGATTAAATTAAATATTATTTTTAAAATGTAATATCCCCTGGAGCAAGTCTGAAAAATTATTTCTAATATGTTTTGCATTATTCTTAATATCTTTGCATAGTAGCACCTAACTATAACTTAAGAGTACAAAAGTGATTTAAAATAAATGAAGAATTCTGCTTTGGGTCAAGATAGATTAGCAGGAACCACCTGAAATATTCCTCTTACCCTCCCCAACTTAAAAAATAATATATATATATATATATATATATATATTTAAAAGAGTAGTTTGTAAGACATAGGGTGAAATCCTCAGAGATTGTGCAGAAATCAAAATAAAATTTAATTTTGAATAAAGACACCTCATCTCTATGACTGTTCCAACTGGCTGGCTTGAGAGAGTTTGGGGGATGTAGTACTTGGAGAAGAAGTCATTGAAAGGCTGGCAGATCCCCAAATTGAGGAGATGGAGCTGAGAGTACAAGGGCAACCAAAGTGGCTCAAGTTTTCAGAGCAGAATACTGTGGAGGAGAGACCTGCCCAGGGAGAACTGAAGAGATTTGAAGAGAATCCACCATGAGTATATGATTGAGAATGAATCCCTGAATACACATGGAGGACACTGTCACACTTTCTGTCACTAAGTTTTTTCCAAGACAGGAGACCAAGTGAACATTGAAAAAGTAAACTGTCTTTAGAAAAAGCTTTCATTGCATTTAAGACAGAAAGAACCTGAGGGTGAGGAAGAGAGCGTATTGATCAAGATGGCCTTAATATTACCTTCAGCTTAACCAAAGTTAGATAAGCTTCTTCCCGAGCGTACACTCCTGACCTCCTTTTTCTTAGAGTATTTATTTTAGGAAACTTGCAATTACAAATTATTCTTCTGTCCTTTTTAGATGTAAATCTTCATAAAATGTCTTTCTAGTTGTACAGCACAGTTATATCTTTCTCAAGAATCTGAAAGCTCTCCTTTGAAATGTTATCACTCAGGAAGAGGTTCAGTCTCTGTGAGAGGGTGAGAGTCCAACTTCCCTGAATACAAATTAGCAAATACTGTTGATCTAATCACAGAGAAAAGTATTTATAAACTCAAGAATAAGTCAATGTGCTCAAAACATCTCATTGACCAAAGTCCATTTTAATATGATCTAGCACTTTTCCACTAGCTCATCCCAGTCCTTAAAAACTCTTTCCCACCTTTAGTTCCAGTGGGGTTGAGTTCAGACTGAGCTCTGGCTTTTGTCCCCTGTTGTATTAATAATAGGCTTAAATAAAGTCTCCTTTGTATAATTTTTTGCATTGCAAATTTTGCTTTGACAGTGTGTTGCCTGATTATTGCAGGATGCACAGAGATTTTTGTTTTCCACACATAATAGGCTTCTCTAATTGCACAGTGGAATGCTTGGGAAAGTTGAGAAACGGTGAATTGACTAGAGGAAAAGAGGTATGAAGCAGCAAGAAGCTTAAAATACAGTGAATGGTAACTCAGATGCTTACATTTTGTGATGTGAATCAAAATAATAGCAACATGGATCCTGATAGAACTATTTTGCCCCAAGCTTTATAACAAACCAGTTCCCAGCATGGTGCGGTAAATGTGAAGATAAACTCCCCATCAGTAGAAATCTACTGCAGCTACTTGGTTATGTTATTTTTTTAAATGACTCCCTCACCTTTTCCTACAGACCATGAAGGAAAAATTATTTCTAATTGCCAAAGGACAAAATTCATCCTGTATTTATGAAAATTTTAAGTTAATTTTTTTATTTGTTTGTTTTTATACTCATGCTCCTCATTCCAATTTTGTTCATTATCTAATTCTACATGTCTGATTTTCTTATCTGTAATTTGAACATAACATGAAAGGAAGTAGATACCAGAATTAAATGAATTATTAAATGTAAAGTGCTTAGAACAATGTCTAATTTAGCAAATGTTTTATAATTATCTGTTATTGGTATCCCTATTAATGACAGTCAAGGAAAATCAGCAGATGTAGGAGAGAACTTCTTTACAGTAGAAATTTTTTCTTGGCAATTTGGAAAACAATAGGATATGACATTTTGAAACTGCTCCCACTTCATTCCTTACTTCTAATTTTCATGTAACGTCTTTAAATCATCACTCTTTCATAAAATCATACTCACTCACTTAATGCTTAATCAAGAAGTAGCCCATTTCATTCATAATTTAAATAAAAATATTTACTCCTTATGCATTATGCAGAAAGGATGTTGGTGCCTTTTTTTTCTTTTCTCAGTAAGGTATATTGAAACTAGATGAATAGAGTTTATAATTCTGAAAGCATGAAACACCCAGAATGGCTGTTTATATTCAAATAAAATAAAGCTGGTAAATAAATCATGATGAATCATGATACTGAAATATAGACTATATTTACAAAAATGAGGCTTCATTTTTTAATTTTTTCTTAAATAAATTATAGTAAGCTACAAGTTTGTTGCAAGTTAATGTAGTCTTTGTAACTCATCTCTGATTCATATAGCATTTTGCATTAAATCAGAAATAGACAGGCTTTTTTGATGTGTTGTTATTCTGTGTAGTATAAATGTAGCAAAAATAATCCAATAAAAATATAGCTTTAATTTTGATTCACCATAAACTCATATTATTTCTAGAAATCCCTGTAATCAAGAAAAAGGATGTTATTTTGAATTATTAAAGCTAAGTTGCTCTGGGTCTATGATTCATTTCTGTGTGTCAAAAAAATAATCAATTGTTTAAACAGGAACAACCTGGTATCTCCCATTGTGTCAGTGAATATATTTATTATTCGGATCATAAGAAAACTGTTTTTATAAATCCAGCATCGTTGTGTGAGCTATATAAAAGTACTAGTCTCGGAGGTAAGATTGCAAAATAAAAAAGGAATAAAATGATGTTTCTAAAAGTCTTATTGGATTTTGCCTTGCTGTATCATTTAAAATGGCTGCATTTAACATGTTCAGTACATCCCCAAATGACTGCAATTCTCGGCTACAATTAAGTTCTCACTTTGAGTTCTGATATTTTTATTTTATGCTTTTTATATTTCTCAACTTTACAAAAATTTTTAAAGGAAGAATCAGTACAAACTATAAATTACCCTATTCCTGATTCAATTGAAGGAATCAGCAGGTAATGATCTTTTCTTTTTTTTTTTTTTTTTTAATTTTATTTTATTTTTAAACTTTACATAACTGTATTAGATTTGCCAAATATCAAAATGAATCCGCCACAGGTTTACATGTGTTCCCCATCCTGAACCCTCCTCCCTCCTCCCTCCCCATTCCATCCCTCTGGGTCGTCCCAGTGCACCAGCCCCAAGCATCCAGTATCGTGCATCGAACCTGGACTGGCAACTCATTTCATACATGATATTTTACATGTTTCAATGCCATTCTCCCAAATCTTCCCACCCTCTCCCTCTCCCACAGAGTCCATAAGACTGTTCTATACATCAGTGTCTCTTTTGCTGTCTCGTACACAGGGTTATTGTTACCATCTTTCTAAATTCCATATATATGCGTTAGTATACTGTATTGGTGATCTTTTCAATCCAACAAAAAAGATGTATGACCCATATGTGTGTGTATGCACGTGCATGCACACTTGTGTGTGTTTTTGTTGGCAGGTTGTTATACCTCTATTTAGGACATGTAACATGGATCATTTCATTTGAAATATTCTGTGAAAGTATTTCAAGTAACAATTACAATAAAGGTTTAGAAATGTATCTAAATAGATATATTGCCCCTTACATTTGAAGTTTCATATTATTCAAGCTGCAAATTAATATTGTTTATTTTCAAACTGAAGGCCATAAAACAAAAAGCTTCCTAAGTATGAGAGTAAATTAACATTTTGTGTTTTAAATGTTTTTGCTATCTTTGTTTTCTCAGTTTTGCGGCTTGTTTAGTAATTATCTTTTATACAATTTTCTTCTCACACAATTCTCAACAGCCTCAGTTGGGAAACTTTATTTTTTGTTTTCAGTTGTTTGTTATTCTTTGTCATTGGCAGTTTTCTTAGTCTCCATCTAACTTGTCTAAAGCATAATCTTGTTTCTTATAATTATGTGTTTATTTTAACTAGGTTGTTGAACATTCACTGTACTGATGTCAAAATAGTAGGTCATTTATATGGCCTTTCAATCGAATACCATGAAATATTGATTTTTACAATTGGTTTTATCATTCTGGAAATTTCTGATATTCAACCCCAGAATCCCAATAGTGTTACCAATTAGTGATATTACAGTTTTATGTCATTTGAAGAAAGCACATTTATAATTTTTGAAAGCATAGTCAACATATCTACTTAATTGAACTTCCTTATTGAGAAAAAAATAGAGACGAGGGAATAAAGTAGGTTTTTGAAACATGAATGCATTTCATACTCTGGGAACCAGACTAAAAGGAATATTTTATATTTATATAATATTAACACTTAGAATCTGTTCAAATATTCTTCTCAGTGCATCATTTCCACTATATTACTATGTTCCATCAAATAGGCTTTTCCCTTTGACTTGGGTCATTATAGAATTCTTGATTGCATGAGATTTGTTTCACATGACTTTCTTAAACCAAGTGATCCTCAGAAATCCAAATGCTTCAAAAATTAACCACCTTGGGGTTAAACTGAATCCTGTTTTACTGGCTATCTTCAGGCCAAGAAAATCCCCTACCAAAAGCCTCCACTTAATCCTTAGATCATTATTTTGTCCATTCTTCTGATTTCCAGAAGAAAGATACTGTGTTCACCATCTGTTTGTGGAAGAGCACAGCTTGCTATTCTTTTGGGAGAATTTGAATTCTGAGGAAATTCTCATCTAAACCTGCTTCCACCCTGTTCTCTTTGTGGCACATGTTTCTGCTTAGAAGCAAGAATTGCTGTTGTTGTTGTTCAGTCGCCAACTTGTGTCCAACTCTTTGTAACCCCATGGACTGCAGCATGACAGGCTTCCCTGTCCCTCACCATCTCCAGGAGTTTGCCCAAGTTCATGACCACTGAATCAGTGATACCATCCAGCCATCTCATCCTGTTACCTGTTTCTCCTCCTGCCCTCCATCTTTCCCAGCACCAGGGTCCTATCTAATGAGCTGGCTTTTCGCATCAGATGGCCAAAGTATTGGTGCCTCAGCTTCAGCATCAGTTCTTCCAATGAGTATTCAGGATTGATTTCCTTTAGGATTGACTGGTTTGATCTCTTTGCTGTCCAAAGGACTCTCAAGAGTCTTCTCCAGCACCACAATTTGAAATCATCATATTTTTTCAGTGCTCAGCCTTCTTTATGGTCCAACTCTCACATCCATACATGAGAAGCAAGGGATGCACAGCTTACTTTTACTCAATTGTGCCTAACTAATTTTCTCATCTGTTAAGTTGCTTTTGTCATCTCAAATTGGTCTTGATTGTGTTCTGTTAAGAACAAGGATTCAAAGCCTGACTGTAAGGCTGGGTACTCCTATGATCTTTACTACAGTAGTTCCTTTCCTGATGTCTTGGTGCCAAAATTTCTAAATTTATTTTGATTTCTCTCCTTCTAATATAATGACATTTCTTTCTGCTAACTCTTTTTCTTTTAACACACTTACTTCATCATATGCATTTCTGCATTAAGCATTTTTCCCCAGTTTGCTAAAGGGAATGTTGTAGGTACTGCTCCAACATTGTACCTTGCTGTGTATCACAGAAACTATGGATACCACCAAAATATAAAAAGTATCCAAATATGTACCCATACACACATGTCTGTGTATGTAAACATATGTAGGGTTTGTTTCTCTGCTAGACTTATAAAGCTAAGTGATAAACTATCAATTCTTTCATTTATGTCACAAGAAGGAAGATAATCTTTTTCTAGAAGAAAAGAACTATTTAGTTATTTAGCATTCTAAGTATCTACTTAATTTCTAAGACCTGGGGGTTAAGGATAGTCCTAGAAGTGAAGAAAAACTTAGCTCTCTATCTTCTCACACATTTATACAACTAGCCAGCAATTCTATTAGGTAAAGCATATTTAACATGTCTGCTTCAGGACAAAATACCTAAAGGAAATTGCCATTAACCACTAGAAATAACTATATTGTAATTTAAACTCTCAAATAACTGAATGCTAATTTAACCAAAAATGATTTATGTTACTATAATAAAAATTAGTAACTGAGATCAACTCTCTTAGACATAAAATAAAGTATTTCTCACACAGAATTCTTGGAACCACTTTCTTTTTTTAGCTTCCTCAGGGAAGATTAATAAAAACTAAATTTTTTCTTAACACTGCTGTCATCTTTTCCACCTCTTCATCTTTGGGTTTATCTATTTTTCTCCTGTGGAGTCCCTATATTGCTGACAACTTTTAGAGACATCTCCCTACTTTTTATGAAAGCAATTTCTTATAAAAGTGATAGTCTATTTCCCAGCTGCCTTTTGGCATCCTTCTCCATCAAGGATAGTTGTCCTGAGAAGTGGGATTCCAACAACCTACCAGAGATTCTGACACTTAGGTTTGTAATATGTTACCTTCCTAGTGAAAATGAACTCTACCTTCCTGGCATACCTGTTTTCAAGTTCTAACTTCCTCAGTCTTCACACTGGCTGAATCCTGCAGAGGGATCTCTTTAAGCAAGTTTTATTTTATTCAAGTCTAGTTGATGTGTTGTGTTAATTTCTGCTGTAAGTCAAAATGATTCATTAATACATACACACACACACACACACATATCCTTTTTTGTATTCTTTTCTTTTATGGTTTATCGCAGGGTATTGAATACAGTTCTCTGTGTTATATTGTAGGACCTTATTATTTATTCACTTTATATATAATAGTTTGCATCTGATAATCCCACACTCCCAGCCGATACCTTTCCCACCCTCCCTACCTCTTGGCAACTGCAAATCTATTGTCTATGTCTGTGAGTCTGTTTTGTAGATAAGTTCACTGTGTCATATGAATTTTAGATTCCACATAGAAGTGATATCATGTGGTATCAGTCTTTCTCTTTCTGATTTCACTAAGTTAGATAATATCTAGGTTCATCCATGTTGCTGCAAATGGCATTATTTTATTCTTTTGTATGGTTGAGCAGTATTCCATTGTACATATGTACCAAATCTCCTTTATTTATTCATCTGTTTATGGACATTTAGGTTATTTTCAAGTCTTGGCTCTGGATCTTTAATTTCTACATCTTCCTCCTAGCCACTGTTAGAGCCAAACATTTTTTAAAAGAGTTTTGTCTCCAGAACCAGAAGTGTTTCTAAGATTAACTTTTTATTCTCTAGAATAATTCTTTGTATTTCATCATTTGGATTGATTACCACCAGGGACCATTTGGTACATTAAAAGCACACCTCTTCCATTTTTTTTTTAATGTGGCATTATTAAAGAATCAAACATGTATCATTCTAACATGTTATAAACTGATGAACTTTTACAGGAATTCCTTCCCAGCTGTTATTAACACTATTTTTCATTCTAACTAAATCTACTTTTTATCAGAGCCCCCACAGAAACTTGCTCGCACTTCCTGCTGCTCCTTGGTTCAAATCCTTGACTCCCTATATATATAATCCCATTCTTCGGAAAGCATAGTCCTCCAACATGAGCATAATGAGAGAGAAAATGGTTAATGCCAGTTGCCTAGTTTGTTCTGAACCACAGTATGGAATAGTGGCTGAAGTGGATGCATGTTTTTCCTGTTTGGGGTCCTTAAATTCTAGACTTTCTTTCCATGCATTGATGTCTACTACATTAGTGTAAGCAACACATGCATTCACAACTATATGATTTACTACTTAGCACTGACCTAGAACAAAAGATGAGCTGTGTACCTGGCAGGGTGGTAGAGAAGTGGGGACAGAGATGTTAAGGTGGAAGATTTCTCTTTCTGTTTAAAATATATTAGTTATGTTTTTCCTACATGACCTTTAACAGAAAATCCTCTCAAATTTCTTTGTGAACACTTTCTAAGGAAGAACTGACCAGGCTAATAGGGTCTTATTTGCTATTTACTTCATTTAGCTGTGCTTTTGTAACCATAATATTACTAGAATAAGATGGTGATTCTGTTGCCAAGGTAACTGAGATGTTTAACTTTACTTGTTACAATCCCTACTGAGTTCTTGGCTGTCCTTTTTTTTTTTCCTGAATAAAAAATGAAATCCATTTCTTATTTCTCCATACTTTCTTTGCTGATTTTTCTCTTCAATAAGGTGGTGTTCTCACTCCCATCCAAGTCTAAATGAACTATATGGTACCTCATGTGAATACGAATTTATTAACTTCTAATTATAATTGCTTATCTTGAAGCTTTTTGCCTTCATAGATATTTCCTCCAGCTACTATTTCTCACTCAAGAAGAGCCACCATTATTTATATTTAAGGATTTAGTAAAAGAAAAATAGAAAGAAATATGGAATTAAAAAGAATGATCATAGTTGGAAGGCAAATCAAGAAGGCAAGAGATCTCAAAAGGCAAAGAACAGGATCAAGAAGGAGGGATGAGCAAGCTCAGCAAATAATGGAGACCAGTGATACGCTTGATAAAAAGAGGGAGTCTTAGAACTATTTGAATGTTTAAATCCAATATGTTATATATTTTTTAAAAGTCTACTTCATATTGAATGTTCACCCATATATGCTCAGTACATGGTTATTTTATAACTGACAGTGACTATAGCGGTATGTGCTTTACTTCAGAATGAAACCAATTCTATGTCTTGGGGATGGTGTTAAGTGCCTGACTTTTCCTGATGACATATGATTATTAAAATATCAACCAATTAAAAAGGAAGAAAACAAGAAATATAAAAGAAAGTAGAAATGGTCACAAAGCATTTCCACTAGGGAATGTAAATGGGACTGAAAATATCTAAAGTGGAAATCAAATTTTGCAGATCCATTTCATTTTGAGCATTATTTTCAGTGAGAACAGAATTTATTTTTAAGCAGTCAAATAACAAGAATTTCAAATGTCCTATGAGTTTTCTGACTGAGGTAGCTATTTTCTAATAATGCCACTTTCTCACATACCTCTTTCCCAATGACCCACTCCTAGTTTACTTACCCTTCTATAGTTCCCTTTCATTTAAATCTGGGCTGGCATATATAACCAAGAGTATGCAGTGTAGATGATCATGTGGCATCTCTGAAGCTACATCCTAGATCTCTGTGGCTTCTGCCTGGACTATTTGGAATCTTCAGAGTTAGAACCTAGTGTTTTGGTATCCAATCACTGTGTATTAGGAGCTTCAGGACACACGCAGAAATTATGTGGGCATCTGCAATTGACAATCCCTCTGAGCAGCCAGATAGCATCAACTACCAGACAAGGGAGCGAGCTTGCTTGGGCTTCTAGCTCTGTCAAGGCCTCAGATAGCATAAACTTTACCTAACAAGTGAACAAAACCAACTCAAATAAGTTTAGCAATTCACCAGTCATGAATGGTAAAAACGCACTGCGGTTTAAAGCCACCAAGTTTCAAGTGTTTTGTTAGGTGGTGATAGATCATCAAAACAGATCTTAAGATGTCTCCTCACTACAAACTATCACTTCTCTCAAGCCACCAAATTCCACACCTCATTTCAAAGAAAACACATATTTTAAAAAATCTCAGAAAACTGACACAACTGAACTTTCATGAGAGAGACATTCCAGGATTAAACCACCAATTACTTTAATGTAGATATAAATTGTCATTTTATTAAACTTAACTTTAGTCAAAATGTGTTGGCTTATGTGAAAACACATCTAGATGTATAAGAAATCAACTCAAATATTTTGAACTTGCAAAGGTTACTTTCAATTGTTACACTATCTCTAATGTTCCCATTGCTGTCCTAAAATAATAAAACTTATATGTTTTTGTTGTGATATTGACTATCAAATAGATATTTTCTGAGAAAATTTCCTTTTTTAGATTTATGAAGTAGAGTTTTAGTAGTTTTATTTCCAGATATGTTTTAAAAATTTATTGTGTTCATTTTATTTTGTTCTTTGAGTTTATATCACCAAAAAATGACATATCTTCATAGAAGAAAGAATAGATATCCAAAATTAGATAACAAAAACTACAGATTAGTGTGGGAAAGCATAAATTTTGAGAATGCATGCATTAAAGTAAAGGTCAGTATTCATTCCAATCCCAAAGGAAGGCAATACCAAAGAATGCTCAAACTACCAAACATTTACATGCATCTCACACGCTAGGAGAGTAATGCTCAAAATTCCCCAAGTCAGGCTTCAACAATATGTGAACCATGAAATTTCAGATGTTCAAGCTGGATTTAGAAAAGGCAGAGAACCAAGAGATCAAATTGCCAACATCTACTGGATCATCGAAAAAGCAAGAGAGTTCCAGAAAAACATCTATTTCTGTTTTATTGACTATGCCAAAGCCTTTGACTGTTTGGACTACAATAAACTGTGGAAAATTCTGAAAGAGGTACCAGACGACCTGACCTGCCTCTTGAGAAACCTATATGCAGGTCAGGAAGCAACAGTTAGAACTGGACATGGAACAACAGACTGGTTCCAAATAGGAAAGGAAGTATGTCGAGGCTGTATATTGTCACCCTGCTTATTTAACTTCTATGCAGAATACATCATGAGAAACACTAGGCTTGAATAAGCACAGCTGGAATCAAGATTGCTGGGAGAAATATCAATAACCTCAGATATGCAGATGACACCACCCTTATGGCAGAAAGTGAAGAAGAACTAAAGAGCCTCTGGATGAAAGTGAAAGAGGAGAGTGAAAAGTTGGCTTGAAGCTCAACATTCAGAAAACAAAGATCATGGCATCTGGTCCCATCACTTCATGGCAAATAGATGAGGAAACAGTGGCAGACTTTATTTTGGGGGGCTCCAAAATCACTGCAGATGGTGACTTCAGCCATGAAATTAAAGGATGCTTACTCCTTGGAAGAAAAGCTATGACAAACCTAGACAGCATATTAAAAAGCAGAGACATTACTTTGCCAACAAAGGTCCATCTAGTCAAGGCTATTGTTTTTCCAATAGTCATGTATGGATGTGAGAGTTGAACTATAAAGAAAGCTGAGTGCCAAAGAACTGTGGTATTGAACTGTGGTGTTGAACTGTGGTGTTGGAGACGACTCTTGAGAGTCCCTTGGACTGCAAGGAGATCCAACCTGTCCATCCTAAAGGCAATCAGTCCTGAATATTCCCTGGAAGGACTGATTCTGAAGCTGAAACTCCAATACTTTGGCCACCTGATGCGAAGAGCTGACTCATTGGAAAAGACCCTGATGCTGGGAAAGATTGAAGGCAGGAGGAGAAGGGGAGGACAGAGGATGAGATGGCTGAATAGCATCACCAACTCAATGGACGAGTTTGAGTAAACTCTGGAAATTGGTGATGGACAGCGAGGCGTGACCTGCTGCAGTCCATGGGGTCACAAAGAGTCGGACACATCTGAGCGACTGAACCTAACTGAACTGAACCAATGCATTAAATATTATGCATTTTTATAGAAAATCTGATTCTACTGATAGTTTGTTATACCTGTGTGCTTTTAATAATTGTGAACACTTTTTTCTGGCATTATACTATAATATCATAATTAGTAATTTCATGATATTTCATTCTGTGCATATAGGAGAATATATTCAGTAATTTCTATTTATTTTTATAATCACAAAATGGGTTGGAAGTTATAAAATTTTTTATTTTCAAACTAATTCCATACAGGTTGCTTCCCTGGTGGCTCAGAGGGTAGAGCGCCTGCCTGCAATGCAGAAGACCTGGGTTCGATCCCTGGATCAGGAAGATCCCCTGGAGAAGGAAATAGCAATCCACTCCAGTACTCTTGCCTGGAAAATCAGTCCATGGGATCGCAAAGAGTCGGACACGACTGAGTGACTTCACTTTCACTTTCAATTCCATACACAAATTTAAATAATTAGCTAGACTACTTATATTTAGGAGTAATTCTTATATGGCTAGTCAGCCCCTATCCTTATTTAAGGAAAACACTTGAATATATACCTGTTTACTTAGATATAAATGCATTTATTCTGTCTGTTGTAAGAACATTCATACTATTAATGAGTACAGGAATTAAAAAGGCATGTTCTGTCTCGCGTATTCAATCAAAACAAGGAGAAATGTATTGCATTTATTCAAGTGAAATAAATGGCAGAGAAGAGGAAGATAACTGAATTGGTGTATTACAAAGTCTTTTGGAATAAGAAATTAACATTGAATTGCATATGTATTCTACTTTTAGTATGCTAGAGAAATACTGAATTGAAATTTATATCTCAAAAGGTCTGTAGGAATGGGAATTGAGTCATTTACTAAATTATTAAATTGTACTTTAAGTGTCATTAGCTTAAAAGTTTATTATTGGATTAGTCTATGCTATCACAGGATTCTTTCTATATTTAATATTCTTTTCAGACTCTTCCACAATTTCTGGTTATAAAGGGCTTAAGAATGACATCATAAAAGGATATTTATTTTCTTTTTTTTTTACACAAGCCTGAACTACAAGCAAAGTAGGAAAGATATTTAAGTATTTCACACATCTACATTACAGTAATTTTTTTGTGTGTAACTCCTCTGTGAAATTAGAACATAAGTTCTAAGTGTTTTTGCTTTTAGATAGGAGGGTGTTCATTTTATGTTTTTAATTAGATTATTTATTTAAACTATGTTTATGGTTCTTTTACTTGTAGAGAAAATTTAGCTTTACTGGATAAGAAACAGTCTAGATTTCTAGTCACTCTGTTGACATCTCTGCATTCAAAGAATATTGACTACTGTTTACCAGAATTTTCTTCTTGAATCAGGAAAAGCTGCATAGCTCTTCTTTACTGTCCCATAGGTATTTACTTTCAGAATACTTAAAGTTGAACTCTTTCCCTCAAAATGTGCCATTCGCCTTTATTTCTCATATTGGTGAACAATGTGCTAAAGTCGCTTAGTCATGTCCTACTCTTTTCAACTCCAGGCCCTTCTATACATGGAATTTTCCAGGCAAGAATACTGGAACCGGTTGCCGTTTCCTTCCTACTCCAGAGGATTTTTCCAACCTAGGGATTGAACCTGCGTCTCCTGCATTGGCAGGCGGATTCTCTATGGCTGAGCCAAATGAGAAGCCCTTGGTGGATGATACTAGTCACTTAATTAAAGATCTGGGATCTTTCTACATACATTTGTATTACTTCACTAGCTTTTACACTGATTTTCCTGTTTCCTGTCTAGTCACATTCATTCTACTTTGTAAAATATTTCTAATATTCAAATTCATTCATTGTTTAAAAGTACTTAATGGTGCCCTGATATTCAGAAGTTACAGTACAAAATCTTTATCTTAACATATACGAAGGGCTTTCATTACATGATTTTTGCCTAAAATTTATCTCTTCTACTCTTCATGTACACTTGGGTTAGTTTAAATTATGTTTAGCTGCTAGTAATACAAACTCAAAAATAGATTTCTAAAGCAAATATCATTTTAGTTCTCACAAGAAAAAACAAACCCAACTACCTGTGTCCCAGGCAGCAGAATACAGAAAGGTTGAAACAGATTGTACCCCTTTCCTTAAGAATTCTTAAAGAGGACATAAAACTGATCTTCACTTGCATATCTTTGGCAAAAACTTAGTTTTGTAACCTTACTTATATTTAAAGAAGAACTAGATATTCTCATGATTAAGAGTCAGAGAATATTTATAGAGGAATAAAGATAAGTAATATTTGATAGGCACTAGAAGTTTTCTACAGCATGTCTAACCAAGATGGATATAATGATTTACTTTCTGAACATCTGATGTTTCATGGAGACTCATTGTACTCTGTCTAGAAGATATTATTCCTTCTTCATTCAACTAAATTCTATTCATTCTTCAGAGTCACCTGGGGTCTCTCCAATAAATTTTCTGTGACACTCACAGTTTTATTTACTATTAACAATATAGTACTCTACCTGTGTGCTTCCCAGGTGGCACTAATGATGAAGAACCTGCCTGTCAATGCAGGAAGCATAAGAGACAAGAGATGTTGGTTACATCCCTGGGTCCGAAAGATCCCTGGGGAGAGCATGGCAACCCACTCTAGTATTCTTTCCTGGAGAATCCCATGAACAGTGGAGTCTGGCAGGCTATAGTCCAGGGTCCCAAACAGTTGGACACAACTGAAGGAACGTAGCACACATGCACGCACACACTCTACTCATACCTATATTATTATTACCTCTTACTCTAAATACTTTTAGATTTATTTAATTTTTAGTATACAAATATGGGGCTTCCCAGGTGGTGCTAGTGGTAAAGAACCCACCTGTCAATGTAGGAGACTCAAAAGAAATGGATTTGATCTCTAGGTTGGGAAGGTCCCCTGGAGTAGAAAATGCCAACCCACACCAGTATTCTTACCTGGAGAATCCCATGGGCAGAGGAGCCTGGAAAGCTATAGTCTATGGAACTATGAAGAATCAGACTTAACTGAGTGACTGAGCACACCAGTTCAGTTCAGTTCAGTCACTCAGTCATGTTCGACTCTTCGCAACCCCATGGATCCCAGCACACCAGGCCTCCCTGTCCATCACCAACTCCCGGAGTTCACTCAGACTCACGTCCATCCAGTCAGTGATCCCATCCAGCCATCTCATCCTCTGTCATCCACTTCTCCTCCTGTCCCCAATCCCTCTCAGAATCAGACTCTTTTCCAATGAGTCAACTCTTCGCATGAGGTGGTCAAAGTACTGGAGTTTCAGCTTTAGCATCATTCCCTCCAAAGAAATCCCAGGGCTGATCTCCTGCAGAATGGACTGGTTGGATCTCCTTGCAGTCCCAGGGACTCTCAAGAGTCTTCTCCAGTACCACAGTTCAAAAGCATCAATTCTTCAGTGCTCAACCTTCTTCACAGTCCAACTCTCACATCCATACATGACCACAGGAAAAACCATAGCCTTGACTAGACAGACCTTTGTTGGCAAAGTAATGTCTCTGCTTTTGAATATGCTATCTAGGTTGGTCATAACTTTCCTTCCAAGGAGTAAGCGTCTTTTAATTTCATGGCTGCAGTCACAATCTGCAGTGATCTTGGAGCCCAAAAAAATAAAGTCTGACACTGCACTGTTTCCCCATATATTTTCCATGAAGTGATGAGGCCAGATGCCATGATCTTCATTTTCTGAATGTTGAGCTTTAAGCCAACTTTTTCATTTTCCACTTTCACTTTCATCAAGAGGATTTTTAGTTCCTCTTCACTTTCTGCCATAAGGGTGGTGTCATCTGCATATCTGAGGTTATTGATTTTTCCCCCTGCAATCTTGATTCCAGCTTGTGTTTCTTCCAGTCCAGCCTTTCTCATGATGTACTCTGCCTAGAAGTTAAATAAGCAGGGTGACAATATACAGCCTTGATGTACTCCTTTTCCTATTTAGAACCAGTCTGTTGTTCCATGTCCAGTTCTAACTGTTGCTTCCTGACCTGCATACAAATTTTTCAAAAGGCAGATCAGGTGGTCTAGTATTCCCATCTCTTTCAGAATTTTCCACACAAGGGACACACAAATATGAACTTTTTTAAAAAATCATAATTTCTTTTAGCAACTTTTATACTTTTATACATTTAAGCCCAATATCAAGGCCTTATTGTAACTATATAAATATAATTGCACTCATCTCACATGCTAGTAAAGTAATGCTCAAAATTTTCCAAGCCAGGCTTCAGCAATATGTGAACCGTGAACTTCTAGATGTTCAAGCTGGTTTTAGGAAAGGCAGAGGAACCAGAGATCAAACTGCCAACATCTGCTGGATCATTAAAAAGGCAAGAGAGTTCCAGAAAAACATCTATTTCTGCCTTATGGACTATGCCAAAGACTTTGACTGTGTGGATCACAATAAAATGTGGAAAATTCTGAAAGAGATGGGAATACCAGACCACCTGAATTCTGAAAAAGATGGGAATACCAGATTACCTGGCCTGCCTCTTGAGAAACCTATATGCAAGTCAGGAAGCAACAGTCATAACTGGACATGGAACAAAACACTGGTTCCAAATAGGAAAAGGAGTACGTTAAGGCTGTATATTGTCACCCTGCTTATTTAACTTCTAGGCAGAGTACATCATGAGAAATGCTGAGCTGCAAGAAGCACAAGCTGGAATCAAGATTGCCGGGAGAAATATCAATAACCTCAGATATGCAGATGACACCACCCTTATGGCAGAAAGTGAAGAGGAACTAAAAATCCTCTCGATGAAAGTGAAAGTGGATAGTGAAAAAGATGGCTTAAAGCTCAACATTCAGAAAACTAAGATCATGGCATCTGGCCTCATCACTTCATGGAAAATATATGGGGAAACAGTGAAAACAGTGGCAGACTTTATTTTGGGGGGCTCCAAAATCACTGCACATGGTGATTGCACCCATGAAATTAAAAGACACTTACTCTTTGGAAGGAAAGTTATGACCAACCTAGACAGCCTACTAAAAAGCAGAAACATTACTTTGTCAACAAAGGTCTGTCTAATCAAGGCTATGGTTTTTCCAAGTGGTCATTTATGTATGTGAGAGTTGGACTGTGAAGAAAGCTGAGCACTGAAGAATTAATGCTTTTGAACTGTGGTACTGGAAAAGACTCTTGAGGGTCCCTTGGACTGCAAGGGGATCCAACCAGTCCATCCTAAAAGAGACCAGTCCTGGGTGTTCATTGGAAGGACTGATGCTGAGGCTGAAATTCCAATACTTTGGCCACCTCAGGTGAAGCATTGACTCATTGGAAAAGACCCTGATGCTGGGAGGGATTGGGGGCAGGAGGAGAAGGGGACGACAGAGGACGAGATGGCTGGATGGCAACTCCAACTGTTTGCACATGAGTTTGGTGAACTCCAGAATTTGGTGATGGACAGGGAGGCCTGATGTGCTGTGATTCATGCGGTTGTAAAGAGTTGGACACGCCTGAGCAACTGAACTGAACTGAAGGATATGAGATATCAGAAAACGTTGATGAGGAGGGAATTTTTTTCACTTTAACTTGAATCTGAGGAAAGACAATAAAGTAATTCTGGGATGTGTTATTTTATATATGCAATCTTTTAATTCTTGCTAGATTTTATAAAATAGCATCTAAGGGGAAAATAAAAGCATTTTAACTGTAAGTTTAATATTTTCAATATAAAATGACCTCTAAACTCTTCTCTGTTTCAATTTGGTTTCTGGTTTAGAAATTGTGGTATAAAAAGATTAAAATCTTTTAATTCCCTTTCCTAAGTTAAAATGTATGGAAAACATAAAAACCTGCAAGAGTAAGTATTTATAGATATTGAGCAATTTACATATACACTTTATTTAGATTCTCAAGTCCAACTGAAAAGAAATAAGTGAATATGTATGCATTCATAGTATATCTTCCTAGAGAGAAATCTTTTAGGCTGCCACTGACAATCACCCACAAAATGGAGGATGTGGGCTGACCCTAAGAAAGAGACTCACTCATTGGGTCAGATACAAAGCAATAAATATGTAAAGAGAAAAGCAGAGTGTTTATAAGAGAAAAATGGGAGCTGTATAGAAGCAACTTTAGTAGTATACAACAGGAATGTGATCCTGTCCCAAATCTGTTACATTTGAATGATTGCAAAAAAAATTTGAACTAAATACTCAAATAAGAAAAAGAGAAAAGATCACTTGAAAAAAACAAAATATTAAATTTCTCCTACAAAATAAAAATGCTATTATCATAAAAATACATTACTACATGGCACTCAGTCTTAAGATCAATAATAATTGTATTTGAGAATTACTTCTTTCATGTATAATACGGGAGCAATGTTCAAATATTTAAACATATGAAAAATTGATCAAACCTAAATCATTGGTCACTGAAGAGTTTTCCAAATTTGCTGGTATATTGCATGCAGCACTTTCACAGCATAGTCTTTCAGGATTTGAAATAGCTCAACTGGAATTCCATCACCTCTACTAGCTTTGTTTGTAGTGATGCTTCCTAACGCCCACTTGATTACATTCCAGGATGTCTGGCCCTAGGTGAGTGATCACACCATTGTGATTATCTGGGTCTTGAAGATCTTTTTTGTATAGTTCTTCTGTGTATTATTGCCACCTCTTCTTAATATCTTTTGCTTCTGTTAGGTCCATACCATTTCTGTCCTTTATGGAGCCCATCTTTGCATGAAAGATTCCCTTGATATCTCTAATTTTCTTGAAGAGATCTCTAGTCTTTCCCATTCTATTGTTTTCCTCTGTTTCTTTGCATTGATCACTGAGGAAGGCTTTCTTATCTCTTCTTGCTATTCTTTGGAACTCTGCATTCAGATGCTTATATCTTTCCTTTCCTCCTTTGCTTTTCACTTTCCTTCTTCTCGGCTTCCCTGGTGGCTCAGAGGTTAAAATGTCTGTCTGCAATGTGGGAGACCTGGGTTTGATCCCTGGGTTGGAAAGATCCCCTGGAGAAGGAAATGGCAACCCACTCCAGTATTCTTGCCTGGAGAATCCCATGGATGGAGGAGCTTGGTGGGCTACAGTCCATGGGGTCGCAAAGAGTTGGACATAACTGAGCAACTTCAGTTTCACTTTCACTTTCACTTTCCCTTCTTCTCACAGCTATTTGTAAGGCATACTCAGACAGCCATTTTGCTTTTTTGCATTTATTGTTCTTAGGGATGGTCTTTATTCCTGTCTTCTGTACAACATCATGAACTTCCATCTTCAGTTCATCAGGCACTCTGTCTATCAGATCTAGTCCCTTCAGTCTATTTCTCACTTCCACTGTATAGTCATAGGGATTTAATGTAGGTCATACCTGAGGGGTCTAGTGGTTTTCTCCACTCTCTTCAATTTCAGTCTGAATTTGGCAATAAGGAGTTCATGATCTGAGCCACAGTCAGCTCCTAGTCTTGTTTTTCCTGACTGTATAGAGCTTCTCCGTCTTTGGCTGCAAAGAATATAATCAATCTGATTTCAGTGTCAACCATCTGGTGATGTCCATGTGTAGAGTCTTCTTGCGTTGTTGTTAAGAGGGTGTTTACTATGACCAGTGCGTTCTCTTGCCAGAACTTTATTAGCCTTTGCCCTGCTTCATTCTGTACTCTGAGGCCAAATTTGCCTGTTACTCCAGGTGTTTCTTGAATTCCAACTTTTGCATTCCAATTCCCTATAATGAAAAGGACATATTTTTTGGGTGTTAGTTCTAGAAGGTCTTGTAAGTCTTCATAGAACCATTCAACTTCAGCTTCTTCAGCGTTACTGGTCAGGGCATAGACTTGGATTACCGTGATATTGAATGGTTTGCCTTGGAAACGAACAGAGATCATTCTGTCGTTTTTGAGATTGCATCCAAGTACTGCATTTCAGACTCTTTTGTTGACTGTGATGGCTAATCCATTTATTCTAAGGGATTTCTGCCCACAGTAGTAGATATAATAGTCATCTGAGTTAAATTCACCCATTCCAGTCCATCTTAGTTCGCTGATTCCTAGAATGTCAATGTTCACTCTTGTCATTTCCTGTTTGACCACTTCCAATTTGCCTTTATTCATGGAGCTAACATTCCAGGTTCCTATGCAATATTGCTCTTTACAGCATCAAACCTTGCTTCTATCACCAGTCCCATCCAAGACTGTGTATTGTTTTTTCTTTGGCTCCAGCGCTTCATTCTTTCTGGCGTTACTTCTCCACTGATCTCCAGTAGCATATTGGGCACCTACGGACCTGGGGAGTTCATCTTTCACTGTCCTATCTTTTTGCCTTTTCATACTCTTCATGGGGTTCTCAAGGCAAGAATACTGAAGTGGTTTGCCATTCCCTTCTCCAGTGGACCATATTCTGTCAGTGGTCTGTCTGGAAAAGGTCAGTTTTCATTCCAATCCCAAAGAAAGGCAATGCCAAAGAATGTTCAAACTACTGCACAATTGCACTCTCTCACACACTAGTAAAGTAATGCTTAAAATTCTCTAAGCCAGGCCTCAGGAATATGTGAACCATGAACTTCCAGATGTTCAAGTTGGGTTTAAAAAAGGCAGAGGAACCAGAGATCAAATTGTCAACAGTCGCTGGATCATCAAAAAAGCAAGAGAGTTTCAGAAAAAACATCTATTTCTGCTTTATTGACTATGCCAAAGCCTTTGACTGTGTGGATCACAATAAACCTTGGAGAATTCTGAAAGAGATGGGAATACCAGACCACCTGATCTGCCTCTTGAGAAATCTGTATGCAGGTCAGGAAGCAGCAGTTAGAACTGAACATGGAACAACTTGGTTCCAAATAGGAAAAGGAGTATGTCAAGGCTGTATATTGTCACTTTGCTTATTTAACTTACATGCAGAGTACATCATGAGAAACACTGGGTTGGAAGAAGCACAGGCTGGAATCAAGATTGCTGGGAGAAGTATCAATAACCTCAGATATGCAGATGACACCACCCTTATGGCAGAAAGTGAAGAACTAAAGAGACTCTTGATGAAAGTGAAAGAGAAGAGTGAAAAAGTTGGCTTGAAGCTCAACATTCAGAAAACAAAGATCATGGCAGCCGATCCCATCACTTCATGGCAAATAAATGGGCAAACATTGGAAAGAGTGAGTAACTTTATTTTTCTGGGCTCCAAAATCACTGCAGATGGTGATTGCAGCCAGGAAATTAAAAGACACTTACTCCTTGGAAGGAAAGTTATGACCAACCTAGACAGCCTATTAAAAAGCAGAGACATTACTTTGCCAACAAAGGTGCATCTAGTCAAGACTATGAAAAAAAAAAAAAAAAAAAAGACTATGGTTTTTCCAGTGGTCATGTATGGATGTGAGACCTGGATTATAAAGAAAGTTGAGCACTGAAGAATTGATGCTTTTGAACTGTGGTATTGGAGAAGGCTCTTGAGAGTCTTTGGACTGTAAGGAGATCCATCAGTCTATCCTATAGGAGATCAGTCCTGGGTGTTTATTGGAAGGACTGATGTTGAAGCTGAAACTCCAATACTTTGACTACCTGATGCAAAGAGCTGACTTATTGGAAAAGTCCCTTATATTGGGAAAAATTGAGGGCTGGAGAAGAAGGGGATGACAGAGGATTTGATGGTTGGATGGTATCACTGATTCAATGGACATGGTTTTAGGTGGACTCCAGGAGTTTGTGATGGACAAGGAGGCCTGGTGTGTTGTGATTCATGGGGTTGCAAAGAGTTGGACACAACTGAGTGACTGAACTGAAGTGAACTGAAACAAAATAGGCCAATTTTAAGATTAACTTAAAACTGAATTTTAGTGGGTAGAAAAATAATGTGTAAACAAATACCAAAATAAAATATTTCAAGGGGAATGGTCTCATGACTTTAGAGATTAAGCCATTTTTGTAGTATTTTGTATGTCCTTTTATATAAGCAATATTTTAAGAACATGTCAATAATAATCATTCTGCATGTATGCCTGATGTCTCTTAGTCGTGTGCAACTCTTTTTGACCCCATGGACTCTAGCCCACCTTTCTTCACTGTCCATTGGGATTCTCTAGACAAGAATTCTGGAATACGTTGCCATGCCCTCGTCCAGGAAATCTTCCTGACCCAGGAATCATACTCATGTCTCTTATGTCTCCTTCATTGCAGACAAGTTCTTTACCACTAATGCCGCCTGGGAAAGTCAATAATCATTCAAACTATTAATGATTAAATTTGCCTTAAGATCCCAGGGTGTATTGTGAGATGAGGATCTTGTGGATTGAGGGCTGTTAATTGGACTGCCTCTGCTCATTTAAGTTCTACTGCTTAATATGTGTGTGACTTTAAGCAAATTTTTCAACTCTAAATATTTCAACCAGAACAGCTCTAACTAGTTAAAGTTACCATATGCAACAGAATACTATATTTTAACCGATTATATATTTTCTAAGTTTTGCTATAATTTAGATTTCCCTTAGTTTAATTTCTAAAATAGTAATTTGTCTCAGCTATATATTCTCTCTCACTGCCCACACCAAAAAGCATTGATTATAATCTAGTATTTAGGAAACTGAATATTTGCAAACTTTATCTGCATTTATTCCAACTTTTTAAATATTTTGGGGGTAAATTCAATGTTTCCAATCTGGCAACTATCTCTACCAGCATATTAAAGAGGCAATGGCACCCCACTCCAGTACTCTTGCCTGGAAAATCCCATGGATGGAGGAGCCTGGTAGGCTGCAGTCCATGGGGTCGAGAAGAGTCAGGCACGACTGAGCAACTTCACTTTCACTTTTCACTTTCCTGCATTGGAGAAGAAAATGGCAACCCACTCTGGTGTTCTTGCCTGGAGAATCCCAGGGATGGGGGAGCCTGGTGGGCTGCCGTCTATGGGGTCGCACAAAGTCGGACACGACTGAAGCGACTTAGCAGCAGCAGCAGCTGCTTCTTACTATATAAGAAGGTTTCATAATACAGCTCTAAGATTTCAAAAATACCAGGACAAACCAAGATGATTTCTGAAATTCAAATAAAAACAAATTGATGCATCTGAGATAAGACATTTGCCAAAGAGCATACTTTTTTTCTTCTACACTTCTACACCTCTATGAATAGCTCCTTTATTGAAATATCTTGAAATTATCTTCATTTGGCTATATCATTTATTATCTGCTGGGACCCCACTGATTCACTAAATAGTACCAGAAGTGGCCCCATGCAACAAATTATGAAAATGGAAATATGACTTAGTTTTCTCACACATTCAGGCTGTCTTGGGATAACCTCATTGTTGAGGAAATGTAACACATGTAGTCCCTGGCATGCAGTTCCATCATAATTATTCAAATCATTTCTGATGTTATATAGAATGAAATGCAAGAGGAGGGCAAGATGGTAAGAATTCAAATGAGTGTGACAATTAGGTGCCATGGTAACAAGGATAAATACAAAGTTGGATAGGCATTTGGCTTCTTTTGACATTCCCAGAGAGCAAGTATAGAAGAAAAGAAAACTGAAAAGTTATGAAGGTACAAATTGCAATCTGTGTCAAGAGCCAGAAGGCCTCCACAGCTTTGCAGGAGTTTCTATTCACCTGTAATCATCAGGCTGTTTAGCTAAGGACAAACTGCTCAGCCATGCCTGACTCTTGTGACCCCATGGAGTATAGCCCAGTAGCCTCCTCTATCCCTGGAATTTTCCAGGCAAGAATACTGGAGTGGGTTGCCATTTCCTCTCCAGGGGATCTTCCCAACCCAGGGATCACACCTATGTCTCATGTTTCCTGCGTTGGCAGGCAGATTCTTTACCACTGCACAACCTGGGAAGCCCAAAGACCAAGTCAGTATCTAATTATAAGGGTAGAAAAGTTTCTGCTTCTATTAAAGACTAAATTCTACCAAATCTCTTATGCTAAGTTGGTGATTGCCTATCTATGGCTCTCAGGCTACCACCTCTTTCATGTAAATTTTTATTAGAACAGTCACAACACTGTTTGACATGATGACAGTTTCAGAGTTGACAGAGTTGCATTGTTCCTACAGAGACTGTGTGATCCACAATATGTAAAATACTTGTTATCTTGCCCTTTAAAGAAAATCTTTGTGAACTCCTATACCACAGGAATGACCCTGAGATACGGGATGGAATCTTTGAGCAAGTATTGTCTGAGAAAAGCTAACTTTCAAAATGTGTGATCTATCATGACCTGTGAAGGCAATGTCACACCCACTTTTCAGAAAACCATCCTTTTTCTATATAATAAATTTAGGATAGGGAAGCAGTTTTCTTATAAGCACCTCTACCACCTGTCATATAACAACAAAACTTAGGTAATCCTGAAAGAGAAGTACAGGGAGACAATGACAACAAGTTTTGACACTTACAAAAATAAACCTAAAAGAACATTTCAATTTGTATTAGTATGATCTTGAAGAGCATGTGAGGAAATGGGATTTAGATAAAAGTGTAAAATATTCAGTTTGAACATATTCATTGGCATGGATGTACTTATCCAGGTTTGGGGATTTCAGGTGTTGGTTTGATCTAGAGTGCAGTTAAAAGTCTATTAGATTATCTAATTAAAGACAGGACTCAGCAGTGAACTTTAGTCAATAAAACCAGACTTTTGGAACTTCTCTTACATACTCTAGAGAAAGGAGTTTCAAGGCTCAATAAATAAAAATGTTAGAATTAATTTACTCTGAGCAACCTAACCAGCCTTTTGATAACCATAACTCCAAGAGGGCCCAGAGCCTACACCCTTCAACAAGGCTTTCATAAAGTATTGACCTGGAACAATCAGCTTTTTGTCTAATATCTAGAACAGGATAGGAATTAAAGACATTAATGACAGTATAAAGGAAGATGATGATTTCTAACACGTTTTTATTTAAATTGCTGATATAACCTGTGAAATTGAGGCACAGAAAAGTGGGGAACTTGCCCAGATTTACCCTGCTGATTTATAAACAAAGGCTGGAGCTTAATCTTGGTGGTTTGAAACCAGAATTCTTGTTTGTAACAGATACACACTATCACCCTTCAGACAATGATAAAGTTAGTCAATGGAAATGGAAAGTTAGTGTCTGAGGCAGATAAAAAAACAAAACAAACAAACAAACAAAAAAACCCACAGAATTATTTCCCATAAAGGTGTCAAGTTTTCTGGTGGGGGAGAGATGATGTGTTCTCATTGTAAGCAAGAATGAAATGTGAAAGAGATAATTAGGAATTTCAGAGAGTTAACAAGCAATACTGGAGAAGCAAATAGCCACCCACTCCAGTCTTCTTGCCTGGAAAATTCCATGGACAAAGGAGCCTGGCTGGCTGCAGTCCATAGGGTCACAAAGAGTCAGACATGACTAAGTGACTAACACTACCACTAACATACTATTTGACCAAAAAAAAAAAAAAAAGAAGAAGAAGAAGAAGAAGATAAACTTGTAAATTAGTGTTTTTGAAAGGAGAAAAATTTTCTGGTTTCATTGCCATATTAAGAATCAGTTTGATTACTTGGGCACTTTCAGCAGAATACCCTCAAAGTGTCATGTCTTTGAATCATATACATTTCTATGAAATACCAATTACATCATGCATATGGAAAATTGGGGATGCTGATGACTATTAATAAATAAGAAATCAAGTATTTTAGTATAAGAAATAAAGTATTTATATTTACATCTATAATAACTAAGCTATGAAATTTAGGGGCTGAACTTTAGCTGTGGAGTTCCATGTAGAGGGTAAAGTTTACCTGTTTATAACTTTACATAACGGGAATAAATTACATAAGTGGGAATAAATTCTGTAAAGGGACTAAAAATTCTGACCCTTTTCTTTATGATTTCCAAGAATAATGGTTAAAGAGTAATCCAAGAGAGACATGTGACTTCCATTTTCCTTGGACTGAGCTTAGATGAGTTGAAGAAAAAACAGAAATGACTTTTTTGTCTTAGTGACTTTTGTCTTAGTCTCAGAGAGCAGAATTACAGCAAGGATTATGGATTACCATGACTGGTCATAGCAACAGGGCCTGCTGCTACTGCTAAGTCACTTCAGTCGTGTCCAACTCTGTGCGACCCCATAGACGGCAGCCCACCAGGCTCCCCCGTCCCTGGGATTCTCCAGGCAAGAACACTGAGGTGGGTTGCCATTTCCTTCTCTAATGCATAAAAGTGAAAAGTGAAAGGGAAGTTGCTCAGTTGTGTCCGACTCTTAGCGACGCCATGGACTGCAGCCTACCAGGCTCCTCCGTCCATGGGATTTTCCAGGCAAGAGTACTGGAGTGGGGTGCCATTGCCTTCTCCGAATAGGGCCTGAGCACACATTATCTTTGAATTAAAACAGAAATTAGAACCGTATTTAGTCTGTAATGCACTATGTAATATCTAAAAAATGAAATTGAATGCTAATATTTGAAAGTAACAAGAAAAGCTATGGATCAGCCCAAGCATTAGCCAAAGCAGAAAAGGCTGTTTTAACTGTTCTGGTTTAAAAGGACAATGGTGATTAAAAAATAAAAAAGAAACGTTGCTCTTGATTTACACCTTTTGAAGTCCAGTGCCTAACTAAACTATAAAGAATGTTACCAGATGGAAAGCTCCAGCTGCATGGTTGCCTGAAATTCTCTTAGGATGTTCCTGAGTTATCACATTTTATTCTTAGAACAAGTCATTTTCTAAAGAAACTAAGACTCATCATAGTTAATTTACTCTCTCAATGGGTGACAGAGCTTATCAAACATAAAGCAAGAATTTCATGCCAGGTTTCCCTGATTCAGCAAGTCATTACTCTATCTTCTACCACTGCCTGATTAACGTGTAATCATCAATATCAATCCTTGAAGTCACAAACCTCTTGGTTACCTTAACTGTCAATGAAAGCAGTTGAAATAACAGCCTGATGAATGGCACACTGATACTTAGGTATGAGTTCAATCATTTCAAATTAGTCAAAAGAGGTAATAAAATACAAAACCTTGCTCTTAGATGATGTTTAACCTTTATAAACAGACACTATGTAGCATGTATCTGACCACATTATTTAGGCTGTATTTGATTCTGTGCATTTTTAGTCATATGCACATTTCTATGCAGAACCAATTGTGTCAGTCATGTAAGCCTCAAGGAAACCATGTCGGTGTTTTAAGAAAAAAGTGTGTTTAAAGTAAAGAGACAGTGTTGAATTATGTATACGAACACCATAAGGATGGCTTGTATATAACAACTGTTGTCATATTTTTAGCATGTGTATCACAAAATAATCACTTTCAAAATATATGAATAAAAAGAGTCATTTTGATGTGTATAGCAATTTATGCCAAGTAATTCATATGTGGTGCATTAATTATTAAACAACTATTTTACTCTTTCCCCTGGAAAAGGAACTGGCAACCCACTCCACTGTTCTTGCCTGGGAAATCCCATGGACAGAGGGGCTTGGTGGGCTACAGTCCATGGGGTTGCAAAGGGTTGAACATGACTGAGCAACTAACACTTTCTTACTTTTTTATTTTATTTTACTCTCTTCTTAGCTACTTTGTTGCAGTTTTACATTTTGGTTAACTTACTGTACCATATGCACACTTTTTTGCCATAGTAACTGGGCAATGGCACCCCACTCCAGTACTTTTGCCTAGAAAATCCCATGGACGGAGGAGCCTGGTAGGCTGCAGTCCATGGGGTAGCTAGAGTCGGGCACGACTGAATGACTTCACTTTCACTTTTCACTTTCATGCGTTGGAGAAGGAAATGGCAACCCGCTCCAGTGTTCTTGCCTGGAGAATCCCAGGGATGGGGAAGCCTGGCGGGCTGCTGTCTGTGTGGTCGCACAGAGTCGGACACGACTGAAGCGACTTTAGTAATAGCAGTAGTAGTAGTAGTAACTGGTTACATCATGCTAAGTCATTATTCAGAATAATGTGTTATTCATTGCATTCGGTTACCTATATTGAGATGCTTTTACATCTCACTGTGCATCCTAACTGGAAGCATAGGTTTTTTAAAAGGGAGCCTTTTTAAGTTGCTATGAATAGATTGAATGAAGAGCAATGCAGTACTATATTGTTTTGACTTTTCACATAAAGATTATGAGAAAACATGATCAGTAAACTGGTTCACTAAAAAGAAATGGAGAGGAAATGAACAAAATGTTAGTGTGATTTCAAACCTATTTTCACCTACAATCCTAAATACAAGTCCAATTCTGGGCATTTCCTTTTATGGAAAATGTGGCAGAGTTTGAGAGGGAATCTGAGAAGAGTAACAAGGTGATGAATTCGTTAAGTGTTCTTAAAGATTTCCTCTTCTAGGAATACTTAGTGTAAGAAGGAAAATGGAAGTAGGATTTATTTATGGGTTTCAGAGTTTTACAGAGAATATTGAATAATTAGCATTATTCATTTACTGATTTAGTCAGCCATGTGATTGTCAACAGAGACACATTCAAGAATCACAAGTTTTAAACCAATTAAAGAAACAATTGCTTTATGCTTAGCTACCCTGTTACCTGGAAACAAACCTTCCACACAATCACTGAGATAAATTTTTGCAGAACACATTTAGTGTTTTCTCCCCTTGTAAAGATTTATGGTAGGATGGAGGAAAAAATATATTACCATATTATCTGAATTAAAATTAGGATAAAACCTTCCTTTGAAAAAAGTAGTATGTGGAGAAGAAAGGAGAAAAGAGGAAAAGTAGACATAGCTCACTAAGAATTTGGATTTTCTCTTTAAGAAAATGCGGTGAGTCTCAGGGCCAATGTCAGCCTATCCATACCTCTGTATGAGTTCCAATAATAAATCTCTCCTGGAATAAAGATCTCCATATAAGCACAATGAGTAAAACAGAGATTAGTAGGTGTCCCCACTAACCCTCGGCAGACAACCTGCAAAACAGCAGAAAATACCAGATTATTACACCTCCACAATCTCACCTTTTTGTCCTTACCCTATCTTTTTATTGATTTGTTAACAGTTATATTTAGGTATACTTTCTCTTTTAATTTAGATTGAAATACTATGAAGAAAGGAACTAAATAAATATGTTTGAGCTGTAGTAGAAAGGTGAAACAAGATTTTTGATTACATAGTAATTTATTGCTGTTGATTAAAAAAGCTTTTATTGATACAAATAAGCACCCAGCATCTGGTGAAGGTTTACATGCTCAATGAGGACCAGCAATGGGACAACCAAGATACTGGGCATGTTGTCCAGTTATGTGGAGTGACTGAAGGGCATGCCCTTGCTAGTCAGGGTTTGACAAAATGTGGCCCACTGGAGAAGGAAATGGTGAATCACTTCAGTATTCTTGCCTTAAGAACCCCATAAAAGCAAATGACCAAACTTGTTGTAAAACATGAAATCAGAACAAAACAGGCATCAAATCATGCCTTCCTTAGTCCATCTAGCATAATTTTTTTTAAATGTTGTTTTCAGTTGCTTAGTTGTGTCTGACTCTTTAAGACCTCATGGACTGTAGCACATCAGCTCCTCTGTCCTCCACTATCTTCCAGAGTTTGCTCAAATTCATGTGCATTGAGTCGGTGATGCTGTCTAACCATCTAATCCTCTGCTGCTCCCTTCTTTGGCCTTCAGTCTTTCTCAGCACCAGGGTCTTTTCTAGTGAGTTGGCTCTTCCCATCAGGTGGCCTAAGTATTGGAGCTTCAGCTTTAGCAACAGTCCTTCCGATGAATATTCAGAGTTGATTTCCTTTAGAATTGACTGGTTTGATCTCCTTGCAATCTAAGGGACCCTCAAGAGTCTTCTCTAGCACCACAAGAATTTGAAAGCATCAGTTCTTCAGCACCCAGCCATACTTAGTAACTAATTCCAGCATCCAATGGGATGCCCTGTTCAATAAATATTCTTGATGAAAACCAGCAAAAATAATACTCAATTAATAAAGTAAGAAATACAGTAGTAGTAGTGTTAGTTGCTTAGTCATGTTTGACTCTGTGACCACATGGACTGTAGCTCACCAGGCTCCTCTGTCCAAGGAATTCTACAGGCAAGAAAGTGGATAGCCATTCCCTTCTCCAGGGGATCTTCTGGGGCTAGGGGTTAAACCCAGGTGTCTTGCATTGCAGGCACATTATTTACCATCTGAGCCATCAAGGAAGCCCTAAAAATGTCTAAATTGATTTTTGAACATTGGCATTGCCAGTTTCACTATTAAGTTTTTGACAAATCCATATTTGACAAGTATATATATTCTAAAGCCATATTAAGGAACAAAACAGTTTTTTAATCAGTTTGACTTGGTTTAAGTGGGCAGTGATATGTGGCTCACTTTGAAAAAAAGGTGCAGTTAAAGCTACAATAAAACATTTAATCAATTTCAATGAATTCAGTTTCCCAAACTCTCTTTCACTAACTGATTAAAATTTATTTCCCAGTCCTGACCATGTATCTGGCGTTAAGTTTAGCTTTTGATGTTAAAGATTAAAAAAAGTGAATAAAAGTTAATCTCTGACCTTAAAGAGCTCACAGTTGGCTGATGACAACATAATTTTTACCAAAATGAGTTCTTGAGAGGAGTAAGAACGATCTCTGCCCTAATGCTTCCCTATGATAAATTGGTAACTCAGAGTGCCAAAGCCAGTTTCAGAGGTACAAGAAGCTAAATTAGAGATCTGTTTATACAGTTCTCCTGATTTTTGAATTCTTGATACTATAATACGTGTGTTCATTTTAATTCCCCATGATCCACAATAGTAGTTTTAAAAAGCAAATATGAATACTTTTCTTATGAGAAAATATGTTTCAAAAAGAATCAAATAAGCAACAAGAACAAAACCTAAAAGCTTTTCTAATGATGCTATTAAAAATAAAAATATCTGCTTGAAACAGTTTCTTTCATTAACTGAAAAAAAATTAATAACTTCAAGCAGATGTTTTGTTTCCTTGAGCTTCATATCATCAAATCAGGTTAAATATTATTCACAGAAGTTCATGGTTCAAAAATCATGGTGCTTTACACTAGTTGAGTTTCTTTTTGGAATTAGTTTAAGGTGATGAAAAGGCCTGTAAAATACTTTTGTGAATTTTTAGGAAATTGTTTATTTCCTTTTAAAAATGGAAGGGCATATCCATTATATGGATGATGATGAAGGAATGATGAATGATTGAAACAAAAACTCTTTACTCTCTGTCTTATGTTCCCTGCAATGTGCCTATGATCAGAAGGAGTGAAGGCCTTGAGGATATTTCAGAGGATAAACTTCAGAAAAAGGTTAAACCTGATATTTACACCCCCAAATTGTCACAACAGACGTCCAAACCAAAGTCTTCTTCAGAATTCTTAGGTGTCAGTGTCACTTTCAGGCTTTTCCCCCTAGATTTTGGGTGATTCTTTAGGAATCCCACCGTGGGGCTATTGTCTAGTTTTTGGACTAAAATATAACTCTAGGGTTATATCTTATCCTCATGCTGAATTGTCCTTGAATGGTAGTTTGTAGAATATGCATTTGTTTAAGTGATTCTACTTCTCTTTTCATATTCTCTTTGTGATCCAGGGGAAACCCATATCAATGCCTTTTTATCTATCTATATTTTTAAATGGGCTTCCCTAGTAGCTCAGTCAGTAAAGAATCTGCCTGCAGTGTAGGAGACCCAGGTTCGAACCCCGGGTTGGGAAGATCCCCCAGAGAAGGAAATATAAACCCACTCCTGTATCCTTGCCTGGAGAATCTCATGGACAGTCATGGGGTCGCAAAGAGTTGAGCACAACTGAAAATGAAGTGTCAGTGAATAAAACTTTAGGTATTATAACTTCTAGAATAATGAATTTTGTTAGGGCTTTTGATTCTCAAAGAATTAATAACTTATCAAGGAGTGCCTGATCTTGTGAAGTATACTTTGTCATTCTACATAGAAAACTCCTCCTATTTCTACAGTTGACCTTAATTCATAGAAGTTTCCAGGAGCATAGAAAATATCATTTTGTAAAAGATTAAAAGATGTGATAAAACACAAGTAAGAATAAATTTCCTATCTGACCTCTTAAAGAAACAGGGAAAATATAATTGTCAAAATCGCCTTTTGGATGATTATAGCCTAATTAGAAATTCTAGTCTCATTTGTGGGACTCTCAAAAATGAGAAGTTTATGAAATCACATTATGTAATGACCTAAGGAAAAAATGGACCTTTATAATGTGCAAAAGTGGAAATAGCATTTCTAAAATTATAACAAAACTTTATTCTACATCCTTTGGAAACAGGTAATTTGGGAAATTTTAATCACCTCTTTCATTTTCTTTTGTAGTTTTAGGCTTCTCAAGTTAGCTCCATGCAAAGTTATTCTTAATTGTATGATATTTAATTTCCCCCAAATTGTATTCCAGAAATCAAATAAAATGAGCGCAACCTGTTCTAACTTAATATGATCAGATTCCCTACATTCTCTAGTACATGTTTTATTAATGTATCTAATAACTTCTGTTGACCTGTTGAAATATACCACAGATATTTTAACACAACTCTTAATTGAAAACTCAGTGAATGTTTCAGAATTATTTTTTACTGGTTATAATAGTGGAAGAGTTATCCAATCCATGTTCTTGAACATGATTTCCACTTCTAGAGATTACAAAATAACTAGGTCATTTCTGTTGCTACATTGCAACACATTGCCACATTGCAAGCCTGTATATAATTTGCCTTCTATTATCACCCTGGGTCCCTTTTGGTACTGAATAAAAGTTTTATCTGCCCCTTGAACGTGCTAGGTTTCTTTTCCCAGATGCTTTATATATTTTGCATCTTTACAAGCTGACTCTGAGTTCATACAAACTTTTATACATCTCAGCCCCCTTTCGGTGCAGCTATGTTACATTATTATTATTTTTTTTGTTGTTAAATTGTCCCAATTTATACAATTATGTAAAATTTAAAAATAAAATAAAATTAAAAAAAAAAGAATCAACTGAAAAATTAAGTTTATACCCTGATCTAGAAATGCTCCCAGAGTTCCGACAGTACATTCAGTATCTTTGACTTGTAAAATACAAGATAAGAATTGAAGTTAGTGTCTAGAATAACCTAACCACAAGTATAACCTTACATTTTAAAAATAACTTGATTTTAAAGTCATAGCAATGTAATTATTGTGTACTCCCTTAAACATTTTTACAGTATTTTTAAGCATTTTATATTATGTAGTGAAAAGGGATATTTTAAATTGTAGCTTGTAACCCTTTCTTACTAAATAAGAAAATTCTATTCTTGAATTGATCATTATCAAGTTAGAAACAATACTCTGTTAAATATAATAGGTTACAACATACAGTTTTTTTATAATTGTTAAGTTCATACAGATAGTATCTTTGATACCAATTTAAATTTATCACAAAATATTCATATTTTTAAGCAGTTTTTAAAGCCCCATCACATATTTAGAAATATTGCTCACATGTATATTATTTAGCCATACTTCTGGTATTGCTCTGCTAAAGTCATTGTTGGTGGTTGAGGGAATTCATTTGAAGGGAGCCTTTATCCAGTTCCTATGGACAAATTAGAATGTTGAAAATTATATAATTATCCATTTTCTCAGGAAAAATTTTCAAGATCATAATACAACCATAATTAAATGCTTTGATTCAATCTTGCAAATCATTTCCCTGAACTACTGTATTTTCCCAAGTCTGTGCCTCCAAATGGATTTCCTAATGTCATCCCTTTCAAATCTCTTCCCATCTTCTCTCTGCACTTAATTTCATTAGACTCCTCAAACAAAGTGTCTGCCTCCCATAAATAGATTTAGACTTCCCCAGTTTCCCATTAAAATAAAACCAGAACAGAAAGGAGTGTACAGGAAAGATATTACATTTCTCATCAGACCTGATGCTTTGCTCTCATTACTTCCCCCTTGATTTCCTTTTCAGAGCTAGACTCATGGATTAGTCTTTCCCATTTCTGCCTTTGCTGGCCTGACTCATCATCTACGATTGTTATAGATGAGTGAGGCAGTGGATGCTAATTTCTTTAGCTAGCCTCCATACCCTGAACTGTGATTTCTTCAAATTCTTTAATAAAGAAAAAAAAATGACAAAGATGGAATTTTACCTTTTTTCTTTTCATATTTCCATGCTTATCATAGAAATTCTACATTTTAAAAATAATTTTACATGAGAACTTAGAGATACATAAAACTCCACATCAAGGAAAGGTATTTTTAAAATTTTAATTATGTCCTAGGTTCTATCACCTTTCCTTAAATCTACAGATTTAATTATCTTTTCTCTGTTCTTAGCTTCTTGGAACATATCTTGAATTGCATTTGTTTCTGCCAGATTTATAAGACAAAACTACATTATTTTCTTTCTGAATATTCACCAGTGAGATTTATAGTATTTTTTTTCATTTCTAAGCTTTATTATTCAACCTAGATGTATTTGTGTTTTCAATTATGAAAGGTGAAATTTTCTTTCTAAGTGCACAAGAAAAAGTAAAACAGTATTTTGAGGGACATTTCAGAGTTCCCAACAGTAGTGTCAACATTAATTTTAGGAAAGACTTAGAAACTATTTTATTTCACAAAACACCCTCTTTGGAACTTTTGGGCAGCCTTTGCATTATGGCCTCTAATATCTAAGAGTGGATTTCCAGAGGAATGCATTCTTTATCCCATGGTATTTCTGTCATGGATGGAAAATAATTAGGTTTGCATAACTAACTTCTTTCTTTCTTAGAGACATTAAATTTTCTATTTAGGGAATCACCCATTTGCCTAAGTGCTTTGAGTCGAAAGTCAAGAGTATACTGCATTAATTTAATCAAGCTTTATTGAGTGCTTCCTTTATGTCAAGCAAAGCACTGCCCTGTGCGGTTGAAGCAAGCCAAAATTTCCTTTGTAAGATTCTTTTGTTTTATTTGGTTTTCTAGATACAATCACCAAAATCCCACTGCTCTATATGATTCTCTCCAGTTTTAAAGAAATCATTAACAGAGGTGATTATTCAATTACATTATGCAGTATGCATTAAGATTATCATTTGTGTGTTTTAACAGTTACTTTTGAGGTGATAATAGTGACATCTTTATTGTTTCTGGAACATACAGTACATGTTATTCATGTACATGACAAGAGCATGTCATGAGCATGACAGACTGTGAGAAAAGTCAAGTTGAAGAAGATACTAGATCCAGGTATTTTTGAGGAGGGAAGAGTTTGCAGACTTCTTCTAATAAACATAGAGCCAGCCCCAAATTTATATAGAGCTCTTCTTTCCTCTCAAGTAATCATTTTCTTGATCAGAATGCTAAATATGACAATTTTTTTCCAAGCCTAAGGCCCTTTTTTACATTTAGTTGAAGAAATTTAAGAAAATGTCTGAAAGACTCATTAAATTCAGTATATCAAAAACCCATATCATTTCTACATTCCCTATTATACAAACAGACATACATAGAGAAAACTAAATCAACTTTCAAACTGAAGAAAAATGCATTATTTAAACTCAGTTATTTCTGGCATTGGTTAATACCTTCAACTCAGTATTGTAATTTATAATCTATTAAGTAATGTCTTCTTATGGCAGAAAGTGAAGAGGAACTAAAAAGCCTCTTGATGAAGGTGAAAGACGAGAGTGAAAAAGTTGGCTTAAAGCTCAACATTCAGAAAATGAAGATCATGGCATCTGGTCCCATCACTTGATGGGAAATAGATGGGGAAACAGTGGAAACAGTGTCAGACATTATTTTTGGGGACTCCAAAATCACTGCAGATGGTGACTGCAGCCATGAAATTAAAAGATGCTTACTCCTTGGAAGGAAAGTTATGACCAACCTAGATAGCATATTCAAAAGCAGAGACATTACTTTGCCAACAAAGGTCCATCTAGTCAAGGCTATGGTTTTTCCTGTGGTCATGTATGGATGTGAGAGTTGGACTGTGAAGAAGGCTGAGTACCGAAGAATTGATGCTTTTGAACTGTGGTGTTGGAGAAGACTCTTGAGAGTCCCTTGGGAGGCAAGGAGATCCAACCAGTCCATTCTGAAGGAGATCAGTCCTGGGATTTCTTTGGAAGGAATGATGCTAAACTGTAACTCCAGTATTTTGGCCACCTCATGCAAAGAGTTGACTCATTGGAAAAGACTCTAATGTTGGGAGGGATTGAGGGCAGGAGGAGAAGGGACGACAGAAGATGAGATGGCTGGATGGCATCACTGACTCGATGGACGTGAGTCTGAGTGAACTCCGGGAATTGGTGATAGACAGGGAGGCCTGGCGTGCTGCAATTCACGGGGTCGCAAAGAGCCGGACACGACTGAGCGGCTGTAATGACTGACTTAATGTCTTCTTATTATGGAAACCAATCTCTACCAAACTTTTCAGGCAGTTAATTACACCTGAAAAATAAATTTGACATCTGACTTCTCCTCTCTGTTCTCATTGTAAAGAACAGGAGTTTAGATTAGGACTCAGTGTTTTATCCTACACTCATGCATCCTTCTCAGTCTCTCTTTAGCCCATATTCCATGTTGTCTGTAATTAATGTTCTTACAAATATGTTTGCGAGTAGTCCAAAATGCAGTACTTGGATGCAATCTCAAAAACGACAGAATAATCTCTGTTCGTTTCCAAGGCATACCATTCAATATCACAGTAATCCAAGTCTATGCCCCAACCAGTAACACTGAAGAAGCTGAAGTTGAACGGTTCTATGAAGACCTACAAGACCTTTTAGAACTAACACCCAAAAAAGATGTCCTTTTCATTATAGGGGACTGGAATGCAAAAGTAGGAAGTCAAGAAACACCTGGAGTAACAGGAAATTTGGCCTTGGAATACAGAATGAAGCAGGGCAAAGACTAATAGAGTTTTGCCAAGAAAATGCACTGGTCATAACAAACACCTTCTTCCAACAACACAAGAGAAGACTATACAAGGACATCACCAGATGGTCAACACCGAAATCAAATTGATTATATTCTTTGCAGCCAGAGATGGAGAAGCTCTATACAGTCAGCAAAAACAAGACCAGGAGCTGACTGTGGCTCAGACCATGAACCCCTTATTGCCAAATTCAGACTGAAATTCAAGAAAGTAGGGAAAACCACTAGGCCATTCAGGTATGACCTAAATCCAATCCCTTATGATTATACAGTGGAAGTGAGAAATAGATTTAAGGGCCTAGATCTGATAGATAGAGTGCCTGATGAACTATGGAATGAGGTTTGTGGCATTGTACAGGAGACAGGGATCAAGACCATCCCCATGGAAAAGAAATGCAAAAAAGCAAAATGGCTGTCTGGGGAGGCCTTACAAACAGCTGTGAAAAGAAGAGAAGCAAAAAGCAAAGGAGAAAATGAAAGATATAAACATCTGAATGCAGAGTTCCAAAGAATAGCAAGAAGAGATAAGAAAGCCTTCTTCAGCGATCAATGCAAAGAAATAGAGGAAAAAAACAGAATGCAAAAGACTAGGGATCTCTTCAAGAAAATCAGAGATACCAAAGAAACATTTCATGCAAAGATAAGCTTGATAAAGGACAGAAATGGTATGGACCTAACAGAAGCAGAACATATTAAGAAGAGATGGCAAGAATACACAGAAGAACTGTACAAAAAAGATATTCATGACCCAGATAATCACGAAGGTGTGATGACTGACGTAGAGCCAGATATCCTGGAATGTGAAGTCAAGTGGGCCTTAGAAAGCATCACTATGAACAAAGCTAGTGGAGGTGATGGAATTCCACTTGAACTATTCCAAATCCTGAAAGATGATGCTGTGAAAGTGCTGCACTCAATATGCCAGCAAATTTTGAAAACTCAGCAGTGGCCACAGGACAGGAGAAGGTCAGTTTTCATTCCAATCCCAAAGAAAGGCAATGCCAAAGAATGCTCAAACTACCGCACAATTGCACTCATCTCACACGCTAGTAAAATAATGCTCAAAATTCTCCAAGCCAGGCTTCAGCAATATGTGAACCATGAACTTCCTGATGTTCAAGCTGGTATTTGGCAAATCTAATACAGTTATGTAAAGTTTAAAAAAAAAAAAATAAAAAAAAATAAAAAAAAAAAAAAAAAAAAAAAGAAAAGGCAGAGGAACCAGAGATCAAATTGCCAACATCAGCTGGATCATATAAAAAGCAAGAGAGTTCCAGAAGAACATCTATTTCTCCTTTATTGACTATGCCAAAGCCTTTGACTGTGTGGATCACAATAAACCTTGGAAAATTCTGAAAGAGATGGTAATACCAGACCACCTGATCTGCCTCTTGAGAAATTTGCATGCAAGTCAGGAAGCAACAGTTAGAACTGGACATGGAACAACAAACTGGTTCCAAATAGGAAAAGGAGTTCGTCAAGGCTGTATATTGTCACCCTGTTTATTTAACTTATATGCAGAGTACATCATGAGAAATGCTGGACTGGAGGAAACACAAGCTGGAATCAAGATTGCCAGGAGAAATATCAATAACCTCAGATATGCAGATGACACCACCCTTATGGCAGAAAGTGAAGAGGAACTCAAATGCCTCTTGATGAAAGTGAAAGTGGAGAGTGAAAAAGTTGGCTTAAAGCTCAACATTCAGAAAATGAAGATCATGGCATCCGGTCCCATCACTTCATGGGAAATAGATGGGGAAACAGTGGAAACAGTGTCAGACTTTATTTTTCTGGGCTCCAAAATCATTACAGATGGTGACTGCAGCCATGAAATTAAAAGACGCTTACTCCTTGGAAGGAAAGTTATGACCAACCTAGATTGCATATTCAAAAGCAGACATTACTTTGCAACAAAGGTTTGTCTAGTCAAGGCTATGGTGTTTCCTGTGGTCATGTATGGATATGAGAGTTGGACTGTGAAGAAGGCTGAGTACTGAAGAATTGATGCTTTTGAACTGTGGTGTTGGAGAAGACTCTTGAGAGTCCCTTGGGAGGCAAGGAGATCCAACCAGTCCATTCTGAAGGAGATCAGACCTGGGATTTCTTTGAAAGGAATGATGCTAAAGCTGTAACTCCAGTATTTTGGCCACCTCATGCGAAGAGTTGACTCATTGGAAAAGACTCTGATGCTGGGAGGGATTGGGGGCAGGAGGAGAAGGAGACAACAGAGGATGAAATGGCTGGATGGGATCACTGACTCGAGGGACATGAGTCTCAGTGAACTCCAGGAGTTGGTGATGGACAGGGAGGACTGGCGTGCTGCAATTCATGGGGTCCCAAAGAGTCGGACACAACTGAATGACTGATCTGATCTGGTTTGATCTGGGCCCCATTGCCTTGGGAATTATGTTAGTTTACTAGGTCTGCCATAACAAAATACTACACAGTATAGCTGGAAAACAAAAACAGAAATTTATGTTCTGAAATGTATAGTTCCAGAGGCTAGAAGTCCAAGACCAAATTGTCAGCAGGTTTGTTTTTTCCTAAGGCTCTCTCCTTGGCAAAGATGACTGCCTTCTAGTAGTGTCCTATGTGGTATCTATGTCCTAATCTCCTCTTATTACAAAGACACAAGTCGTTTTGAATTAGAGTCTGCCTTTGTGACCTTGTTTCATTGTAATTGTCTCTTTAAAGGCTTTATTTTCAAATATAGTCACATTCTTAAATATTGAAGGTTAAGATATAGGACTTTAGTATATGAATTTTTGGGAGAAACAGTTCAGTCCATAATGACAAATTATTTTCCCATGTATAGAATATCTTTCTAATCTGGTTCTAAATTATGTCTTTATTCTTAGCATTTGACTATCAACTCTACTCTATTTACCTACCTCTGTTCAAAGTGAAATACTTTCTGCCTCTAGTCTTATCACTTCTTCACCTGAAAAATATCTATTTTTTCTTCAAATTCTTTCTCAAATGTTACCTCTCAAGTGATAACAAAATCCCTTTCAGTAATAAATTTGTTTATACAGAGAATAAAGTGTGAAATCAAAGGTCATTAAAGTGATCATAGCTGGTCTCATTTCTATATTCATTTTATATCCCTTTTTCTTCATTTCTCTATTGTAACACTTTTATTTTATGCTGTTTTGTTGTGACTATTCTTCTAAGTTGAATTAAGTTCCCATTTGAGCAAGATAGGATATAAAGATATCACTAAATATTAAGTACCTACACAGACACTGTGCTTATTGCTGAGAGTGCAGTGATGAATAGAGTTATCCCCACTCTTAAGGAGTTTATGCTCGCAACAGAACAATCTTACACACCTTTACTATAGAAATTGCCATCCTTCATTTTAATTTAGCTATACACATTCATATCTCTTTGGCTAGACAGTAATCACAAATATTGGGAAACTTTATTATCCGTCTGTTCATCCCCACGACCTAGCATAATGCCTGCAATAATAAAGATTTGTTTAAAAAGACAAAGAAGAAATGGTGAAAGTAAGATATAATCTCCTTTCTCAGAAAATACCAGCGAAGTAATTGATACATTTAAGTGACTGAATTCTATGGATCAGAATAAGAGCATTTCATTAATTTAGCATCTCTTAAAAATCTCTTAAGAATCTCAGCTCCTCTGATCAGCAGCTACTTGACAGCGAGTTCTAGTTTTTAAAGCATTGAAAATTTTCCTTCATCTCTGTCATGTTTAAAGAAAAGAAAGATTTCAAATGAAGGCCATCTACCACAGATAGTCTCATCTGAAAGGTCACACTACCCCTCATATACAGTAAGTAATTGGATCAAGTGTTTCAGTGAATGGTCAGTACTTAATCACTGTCATTTGATCTCACAATATGTCAATTTATCTTGCTCATTCAATTTCACTTTGACAGGAGATAGTATGATTATCCAAGAGCATGCCTTCTGCCATATTTCAGTAATGTTATAGCCAACAGGAATGATGAATTAGTTTCCTGGTAATGTTCTTACATGTTGTCAGTCCTCTGGGTTCTAATTTAGTTTTTTCTCTTCTTACTCTATATACTCTCCTTGAATGCTCTCATCTACTCTCTTGACTTTAGTTACAGTCCTTACACAGATTATTCCCCCATATAAATCTCCAACTAAGCCATTAACTCCAGATTCTAGTTTATAGAGTGAACTTCTTACTGTACATTTCTCACTAGATAGCTAACAGTTAATAGCAGTGTCTTTAACATCAAGCTCATCATTGAACACAGTAATCTGCTTATCTTCCTTGTCACTTGTGTCAATAGTTATTACCCTTATGTTCTCAAACTTGAACTTGACAGTCACTATTTGCTTTCCCCTGTTTTTAACTGATATAATCTATTTTATTAATTATATGTTTTCATATGCCTTAAATCTGGCAATTCTATTTATTCCTGCTCTTGCTACCTAAGCCCTGACACATCAACAAGTTAAATAAGCAAAGTAGTTTAGTAGTTCCAAATTAATTCTAAACTGTTCAGCTAAGAACAGGTTACCAAATTATGCTTTCCAGTTAAAGAGCATAAGTGCAAACTCAAGATGCATATTGTCAATTTTAAATCTTTGCTATTGCGTCACTTCAGTCGTGTCTGACTCTGTGCAACCCCATAGGTGGCAGTCCACCAGGCTCCCCCATCCCTGGGATTCTCCAGGCAAGAACACTGGAGTGGGTTGCCATTTCCTTCTTCAATGCATGAAAGTGAAAAGTGAAAGTGAAGTTGCTCAGTCGTGTCTGACTCTTAGCAGCCCCATGGACTGCAGCCTACCAGGCTCCTCCGTCCATGGGATTTTCTGGGCAAGAGTACTGGAGTGGAGTGCCGTTGCCTTCTCCATTTAAATCTTTAACTCCACAGAAATAAGATTATATGTTAAAACATTTTAATATATATTAAATTACTGATCCAATTACTTACTGATCCAAAAACACTGTATTATGGGGTAGAGTGACCCTTTGAATTACTGAAATGTGGCAGAAGGCATGCTCTTGGATAATTATTTTTAAGAAAATAAAATAACTTTCATATGTAATAACTAAATATACAGGCACATAAACAACAGCAACAACAAACCATAGAGAGAGAGCTGTTAGGATGTAGATTAGATGGGTATATAATCAGTAATATGTTTACAGTTTAAGTCTGAAGGCCAAAGAAGCAGGAGATACAATGTTGTAAATCTCAGACCAAGGGCTAAAGAAGATGAAATGAGATGCCCCAGCTTAACAGTGAGGTATATAATGTAAACATATTTCATAATAATATATACAAATATACATTTTAAAACAGGAATTCCATCACCTCCACTAGCTTGGTTTACACTGATGCTTCCAAAAGCCCACTTGAATTCATATTCCAGCATGTCTGGTCTGATACTACCACCTCTTTAAGAATTTTCCATGATCTGTTGTGATCCATACAGTCAAAAGCTTTGGCATAGTCAATAAAGCAGATGTTTTTCTGGAATTATCTTGCTTTTTTGATGATCCAACGGATGATGGCAATTTGATCTCTGGTTCCTCTTCCTTTCTAAAGTCAGCTTGAACATCTGGAAGTTCAGGGTTCACGTATTGCTGAAGCCTGGCTTGGAGAAATTTGAGCAATATTTTGCTAGTGTGTGAAATGAGTGCAATGGTGCAGTACTTTGAACTTTCTTTGGCATTGCATTTCTTTGGGAATGGAATGAAAACTGATCTTTTCCAGTCCTGTGGCCACTGCTGAGTTTTCCAGATATGCTGACATACTGAGTGCAGCACTTTCACAGAATCATCTTTTAGGATTTGGAATAGCTTAACTGGAATTGCATCACCTCCACTAGCTTTGTTTGTAGTGATGCTTCCGAAGGCGCACTTGACTTCACATTCCAGGATGTCTGGCTCTAAGTGAGTGGTCACACCACCATGGTTATCCTGGCCATGATGACCTTTTTTGTCTAGTTTTTCTGTGTATTTTTGCCACCTCTACTTAATGTATTTTGCTTCTGTTAGTTCCATACCATTTCTGTCCTTTACTATGCCCATCTTTGCATGAACAGTTCCCTTGATATCTCTAATTCTCTTGAAGAGATCTCTAGTATTTACCACTCTATTCAGTTCAGCTGCTCAGTCGTGTCCAACTCTTTGCAACACCATGAATTGCAGCATGCAAGGCCTTCATGTCCATCACCAACTCCCGGAGTTCACTCAAACTCACGTCCATCTAGTCGGTGGTGCCATCCAGCCATCTCATCCTCTGTCGTCCCATTCTCCTCCTGCCCCAATCCCTCCCAGCATCAGAGTCTTTTCTAATAAGTCAACTCTTTGCATGAGGTGACCAAAGTACTGGAGTTTCAGCTTTAGCATCATTCCTTCCAAAGAACACCCAGGACTGATCTCCTTTAGAATGGACTGGTTGGATCTCCTGGCAGTCCAAGGGACTCTCAAGACTCTTCTCCAGTACCGCAGTTCAAAAGCACTAATTCTTCAGTGCTCAGCTTTCCTCACAGTCCAACTCTCACATCCATACATGATCACAGGAAAAACCATAGCCTTGACTAGATGCACCTTTGTTGGCAGAGTAATATCTCTGCTTTTGAATATACTATCTAGGTTGGTCATAACTTTCCTTCCAAGGAGTAAGTGTCTTTTAATTTCATGGCTGCTTTCACCATCTGCAGTGATTTTGGAGCCCAGAAAAATAAAGTCTGACACTGTTTCCACTGTTTCCCCATCTATTTCCCATCAAGTGATGGGACCAGATGCCATGATCTTCGTTTTCTGAATGTTGAGCTTTAAGCCAACTTTTTCACTCTCCTCTTTCAGTTTCATCAAGAGGTTTTTTAGTTCCTCTTCACTTTCTGCCATAAGGGTGGTGTCATCTGCATATCTGAGGTTATTGATATTCCTCCTGGAAATCTTGATTCCAGCTTGTGTTTCTTCCAGCCCAGCGTTTCTCATGATGTACTCTGCATATAAGTTAAATAAATAGGGTGACAATATACAGCCTTGACGTACTCCTTTTCCTATTTGGAACCAGTTTGTTGTTCCATGTCCAGTTCTAACTGTTGCTTCCTGACCTGCATATAGTTTTCTCAAGAGGCAGGTCAGGTGTTCTGGTATTCCCATCTCTTTCAGAATTTTCCACACTTTATTGTGATCCACACATTCAAAGGCTTTGGCATAGTCAGTGAAGCAGAAATAGATGTTTTTCTGGAACTCTCTTGCTTTTTCCATGATCCAGCAGATGTTGGCAATTTGATCTCTGTTTCCTCTGCCTTTTCTAAACCCAACTTGAACATCAGGAAGTTCACAGTTCACATATTGCTAAAGCCTGGCTTGGAGAATTTCGAGCATTACTTTACTAGCGTGTGAGATGAGTGCAGTTGTTCAGTAGTTTGAGCATTCTTTGGCATTGCCTTTCTTTGGGATTGGAATGAAAACTGACCTTCTCCAGTCCTGTGGCCACTGCTGAGTTTTCCAAATTTGCTGGCATATTGAGTATAGCACTTTCACAGCATCATCTTTCAGGATTTGAAATAGCTCAGCTGTAATTTTATCACCTCCACTAGCTTTGTTTGTAGTGATGCTTTGTAAGTCCCACCTGACTTCACATTCCAGGATGTCTGGCTCTAGGTGAGTGATCACACCATCATGATTATCTGGTTCGTGAAGATATTTTTGTACAGTTCTTCTGTGTATACTTGCCACCTCTTCTTAATATCTTCTGCTTCTGTTAGGTCCATACCATTTCTGTCCTTTATCGGATCCATCTTTTCATGAAATGTTCCCTTGGTATCTCTAATTTTCTTGACGAGATCTCTAGTCTTTTCCATTCTATGCTGCTGCTGCTGCTGCTAAGTCGCTTCAGTCATGTCCAAATCTTTGCGACCCCATAGAAGGCAGCCAACCTGGCTCCCTGGGCCCTGGGATTCTCCAGGCAAGAACACTGGAGTGGGCTTCCCACTGTATAGTTTTCCTCTATTTCTTTGTGTTGATCACTGAGGAAGGCTCTCTTTTCTCTTCATGCTATTCTTTGGAACTCTGCATTCAAATGGGTATATCTTTCCATTCCTCCTTTGCCTTTCACTTGTTTTCTTTTCTCAGCTATTTGTAATGCCTCTTCAGACAACCATTTTTCCTTTTTGCCTTTCTTTCTCTTGGGGATGCTCTTGATTACTGCCTCCCTGTACAATGTCATGTGCCTTCGTCCATAGGTCTTCAGGCACTCTGTCTATCAGATCTAACCCTTTGAATCTATTTGTCACTTACCCTGTATAATCATAACATATTTGATTTAGGTCATACCTGAATGGTTTAGTGGTTTTTCTCTAGTTTTTCTATTTAAGTCTGAATTTAGCAATAAGGAATTCATGATCTGAGCCACAGTCATCTCCTGGTCTTTTTTTTTTTGCTGACTGTGTATAGCTTCTCCATCTTGGCTGCAAAGAATATAATCAATCTGATTTTGGTATTGACCATCTCATGATGTCCATGTGTAGAGTCTTCTCTTGTGTTTTTGGAAGACGGTTTTTTCTATGACCAGTGCATTCTCTTGGAAAAAGTATATTAGCTTTTTCCCTGCTTCATTTTTTACTCCAAGGCCAAATGTGTCTATTATTCCAGGTAGCTCTTGATGTCCTACTTTTGCTTTCCAGTCCCCTATAATTAAGAGGACATCTTTTCTGGGTGTTACTTCTAGAAGATCTTGTAGGCCTTCCTGGAACTGTTCAACTTCAGCTTCTTCAGCATTGCTGTTGGGGCATAGACTTAAATAACTGTGATATTGAATGACTTGCCTTGGAAAGAAACAGAGATCATTCTGTCATTTATGAGATTGCATCCGAGTACTGCATTTCAGACTCTTTTGTTTACCATGAGAGATACTCCAATTTTTCTAAGGGATTCTAGACCACAGTAGTAGATATAATGGTCATCTGAGTTAAATTCACCCATTCCACTCCATTTTAGTTCGCTGATTCCTAAAATGTCGATGTTCAGTCTTGTCATGTCCTCTTTGATCACTTCCAATTTGCCTTGCCACAGGACTGGAAAAGGTCAATTTTCATTCCATTCCCAAAGAAAGAAAATGTCAAGGAAAGTTCAAACTACTGCACAATTGCACTCATCTCACACGCTAGTAAAGTAATGTTTAAAATTCTCCAAGCCAGGCTTTCAGCAATACATGAACCATGAACTTCCAGATGTTCAAGATGGTTTTAGAAAAGGCAGAGGACCCAGAGATCAAATTGCCAACATCTGCTGAATCATAGAAAAAGCAAGAGAGTTCCAGAAAAACATCTATTTCTGCTTTATTGACTATGCCAAAGCCTTTGCCTGTGTGGATCACAATAAACTGTGGAAAATTCTGAAAGAGATGGGAATACCAGACCACCTGACGTGCCTCTTGAGAAATCTGTATGCAAGTTAGGAAGCAACAATTAGAACTGGACATGGAACTACAGACTGGTTCCAAATCGGGAAAGGAGTATGTCAAGGCTATACACTGTTATCCTGTTTATTTAACTTATATGCAGAATACATCATGAGAAATGCTGGGCTGGAGGGAGCACAAGCTGGAATCAAGATTGCTGGGAGAAATATCAATAACCTTAGATGTGCAGATGACACCACCCTTATGGCACAAAGTGAAGAACTACGGATCCTCTTGATGAGAGTGAAAGGGGAGAGTGAAAAAGTTGGCTTAAAACTCAACATTCAGAAAACGAAGATCATGGCATCTGGTCCCATCACTTCATGGAAAATAGATGGGGAAACAGTGTCAGACTTTATTTTTCTGGGCTCCAAAATCACTGCAGATGGTGATTGCAGCCATGAAATTAAAAGACGCTTACTCCTTGGAAGCAAAGTTATGACCAACACAGACAGCATATTCAAAAGCAGAGACATTACTTTGCCAACAAAAGTGCGTCTAGTCAAGGCTATGGTTTTTCCAGTGGTCATGTATGGATGTGAGAGTTGGACTATAAAGAAAGCTGACCTCAGAGGAATTGATGCTTTTGAACTGTGTTGTTGGAGAAGACCCTTGAGAGTCCCTTGGACTGCAAGGAGATCCAACCAGTCCATTCTAAAGGAGATCAGTCCTGGGTGTTCATTGGAAGGACTGATGTTGAAGCTGAAACTCCAATATTTTGGCTACCTGATGCAAAGAGCTAATTCATTGCCAAAGACCCTGATGCTGGAAAGATTGAATTCAGGAGGAGAGGGGATGACAGAGGATGAAATGTTTGGATGGTATCACCCACTCAATGAAAATGGGTTTGGGTGGACTCCGGGAGTTGGTGATGGACAGGGAGGCCTGGTGGCCTGTTCATGGGGTCATGAATAGTCAGACATGACTGAGTGACTGAACTGAACTGAATTTGCCATGACTCAGTGGACCAAACTTTCCAGCTTCCTATGCAATATTGCTCTTTACATCATTGGACCTTGCTTCCATCACCGGTCACATCCACAACTGGGTGTTGTTTTTGCTTTGGTCCATCTCTTCATTCTTTCTGAAGTTATTTCTCCACTGATGTCCAGTAGCATATTGGGCACCTACCGACCTGAGGAATTAATCTTTCATTGTCCTATCTTTTTGCCTTTTCATACTGGTCATGGGGTTCTCAAGGCAAGAATACTGAAGTGGTTTTCCATTCCCTTCTCCAGTGGACCACGTTTCATCAGAACTCTCCACCATAATCCGTCTGTCTTGGGTGGCACTACATGGCATGGCTCCTAGTTTCACTGAGCTAGCCAAGGCTATGGTCCAAGTAATCAGTTTGGTTAATTTACTGTGACTGTGGCTTTCATTCTCTCTGCCTTCTGATAGATAAGGATAAGAGACTTATGGAAGCTTCCTTTTGTGAGAGACTGAGGGGAAAACTGGGTCTTGTTCTAATGGGTGGGGCCATGCTCAGTAGGTCTTTAATCCAACTTTCTGTTGAAGGGCCAGGCTATGTTTCCTCCCTGTTGCTTGACCTGAGTCCAATCTACAGTGGAAGTAATGAAGATAATGGTGATCTCCTTCAAAAGGTCCCATCCAGGCACTGCTGTATGCAGTGTCCCAAACCCTGCACCAACGTCCAGGGCACTAACTAACATGGTAGTCCATGCATTCATTTTCATGAAGTAAAGATATACTTATTGCAGAAGTATAAATCAGCTGAAATTCTGTAATCAATCAAAACACCAAACTCAGTCTAAGGTCACAAAAATTTTAAAACACATTTTTAAGAGCATATATTAAAGAGAAATTCACAGTGGTAATTATAATTTATTTAAAAATGAAAAAAAATAAATAATGTAGAGCAAGTTTCTAATGACATTGCACAAACCCAAAAAATACAAATTTTGTGACCTGGTTTGGTTTACTTTAACAAATTTCTTTGCCTACACTTAAAATTCTGCAGTGCACCTTTTATCATGATTCACAGTGATATGATTTTTTTCTTCAATGAATATGATATATTGTTTAATTTTAAAGATAAAGGGAAGGCATTATTCTGTAAAAGACAAAATGAAAGGATTTCAATGCAAATGTCAAGTTGCCTTTGTCTAGGTTATGAAGAGCTTGTAGTTTTAGATTTTCTTTTCTTTTCACAAATCCATTAATTAAAGATAAAGTTTAATCTGTTACCAGAGTCATATCTGACTTTTTGAACAATTCCATCAGTGACACCTACAAGCCACACTTAACATTAAATAGAAAGACAGGGTCATTGATTGCAAGGTCTTGGAAAGAAGCCAATCTGCAAACCCAGAGGTAATTTTACAAATGCACAGCTGTAATAAGCTGGCCATATGCCAGACTGAGATAACAGAATCATTGAGGAAAAGCTGTGAATTGAGGTGGGTGGGCTTATTAGGAAGCACTGGTGCTTGCCCTCTTGATTTAAGATATTTTCATAACTCTGAGGTAACACAAAATTTTCACCCATCTATATATTTTTTCAGATGGGATTAACAAGCCAGATATTTCCAATATTCAGATGTCTGTTGCAAACGTAAGAAACTTAGGATATTTAGCCAATATTTCACTTTAAGTAGTTTTAGAGAAAATATTCATGTGACATTGTGTACTTGACAAAGTATTTTTTTAAATACATACTTTTATTTTTCCTGCCATGTTTACTATAAATACATATTCAAAACACCTATGCACATTATGATATACAATAGAAATTAATATTTGAAATAAGCATTAAATATCTAGCTCAAATGTTATTTAATACATTAATGGTGTTTTAGGATTCATATTGATACCATGCACATTTATATCAGTCTGTGCTCTCCCTTTTAGAGCAGTAAATGTGTTTTGTCATAGCACCATCTTCTGTGAAATAGCTACTTATTTTTTAAAGAGTGGATCCCCTAAATGTGGGCTTCCCAGTGGCTCTGATGATAAAGAATATACCTGCAATGCAGAAGTCTTGGGTTGGATCCCTGGTTGGGAAGATCCCCTGGAGAAGGGAATGGCTACCCACTCCAGCATTCTTGCCTGGAGCATTCCATAGAAAAATGAGCCTGGTGGCCGATGGTCCATGGGGTCACAAAGAGTTGGACATGACTGAGTGACTAACACTTGAACTACAAATGTATGGTTGTGGGTGTGTTAAGTCACTTCAGTCAAATCCAACTGTTTGCAACACTATGGACCCTATGGACCATAGTTCTCCAGGCTTCTCTGACCATGGGATTCTCCAAGCAAGAATACTGGAGTGGGTTGTCATTCCCTCCTCCAGGGGTCTTCCCAAACCAGGAACTGAACCCGTGTGTCTTCCATCTCCTGAGTTGACAAGAGACAGAAGACACTGTTTATTTACCACAAGTGCCACCTGGAAAGACGGCCTCAATCTCACTGGCTCATTATTTTGTGTCTCTTCTCTTGTCTATTTGTACTTCTCTCTCAACAGAAATTCACTTCAGTTAAATTACTTGTGCAAGACAACACAACTCTTGTTGTTCAGTCATTCAGTTGTGTCCAACTCTTTGCAACCCCATGGACTACAGCATTCCAGGCTTCCCTGTCCTTCACCATCTTCCAGAGTGTGCTCAAATTCATGTCCATTGAGTCGGTGATGCCTTCTGCCAACTCATCCTTTGCCTTAACCTTCTCCTCCTGCCTTCAGTCTTTCTCAGCATTAGGATCTTTTCCTATGAGTTGGCTCTTCACATACGGTTGCCAAATTATTGGAGCTTCAGCTTCAGCATCAGTCCTTCCAATGAATATTCAGGGTTGATTTTCTTTAGGATTGACTGGTTTGATTTCCTTTCAGTACAAGGGATTCAAGAGTCTTCTCCAACACCACAGTTCAAAAGCATAAATTCTTTGGCCCTTCTTTATGATCCAACTCTCACATCCACACATAACTACCGGAAAAACCATGGCTTTTTCTATATGGACTTTTATTGGCAAAGTAATATCTCTGCTTTTTAATACACTGTGTAGGTTTGTCATGGCTTTTCTTCCAAGGAGCAAGCGTCTTTCAATTTCATGGCTGCAGTCACCATTTGCAGTTATTTTGGAGCCCAAGAAAATAATCTGTCACTGTTTCCATTTTTCCCCCCTCTATTTGCCATGAATGATGGGACCACATGCCATGATCTTCGTTTTTTTTAATGTTTACCTTTAAGTCACCTTATTCACCATTTTCTTTCTCCTTCATCAAAAACCCTTTTGTTGTTCTTTGTTTTCTGCTATAAGAGTGGTGTTATCCACAAATCTGAGGTTGTTGCTGTTTCTCCCAGCAATCTTGATCCCAGCTTGTTCTTCATCCAGCCTGACATTTCACATAATGTACTCTGTATATAAATTGAATAAGCAAGATGACAATATACAGCCTTGACATATTCCTTTCCCAATTTGGAAGCTGAAGTTGAATGGTTCTATGAAGACCCATATAATCATAAGGGATTTCATTTAGGTCATACTTGAATGGCCTAGTGGTTTGCCCTACTTTCTTAAATTTAAATCTGATGTTTTCAATAAGGAGTTAATGATCTGAACCACAGTCACCTCCTCATCTTGTTTTTGCTAATTGAATAGAGCTTCTCCATCTTAGGCTGCAAAGAGTATATTCAATCTGATTTCAATATTGACCATTTGGTGATGTGAGGAGTCATCTCTTGTGCTGTTCGAAGAGGATGTTTGCTTTGACCAGTGACTTTTCTAGGCAAAATTATGCTAGCTTTTGTCCTGCTTCATTTTGTAATCCAAGGTAAAATTTGCCTGTTACTCCAGGTATTTCTTCACTTCCTATTTTGTATTTCAGTCCCCTATGATGAAAAGGACACTTGTGTGTGTGTGTGTGTGTGTGTGTGTTAGTTCTAGAAGATATTGTAGATCTTCATAGAACCATTAAATTCAGCTTCTTTGGCATTAGTAATTGGAGCATAGACTTGGATTACTGTGATATTGAAAGGTTTGCATTGGAAATGAATAGAGATCATTGTGTCGTTTTTGAGATTGCACCCAAGTACTGCATTTCAAACTCTTTTTTTTTTTCCCATTGGTAAGAATAAGGAATTTATTTTTTAAACTCTTGCTAATAACAGAGATATACATATGTACCTAGGTAGATAGTTATTCATTCATTTATCTAATATTCATGATTATATACTGTACACAAGTTTCAGTTCTATGGACTTTGTATTATTATATGAATAAAACAAAGTCCCTGCCTTCATGGAGTTTGATTGTATTTGGATTGTAATTGTATTTGTATTGTCCAACTCCATGCGCCCCTTTGGACAAAGCCCACCAGGCTCCTCTTTCCGTAGTATTTTTCAGGAAAGAATTCTGGAGAAGATTCTCATTCCCTTCTCCAGAGAATCTTTTCCCGACCCAGAGATCAAACCCCATCTCCTGTGGTTTCCTCATGGAAGGCAGATTCTTTTTTTTTTTTAATTTTTTATTATTTTTTTTAATTTTATTTTATTGCTAAACTTTAAAAATTGTATTAGTTTTGCCAAATATCAAAATGAATCCACCACAGGTATACACGTGTTCCCCATCCTGAACCCTCCTCCCTCCTCACTCCCCATACCATCCCTCTGGCTCGTCCCAGTGCACCAGCCCCAAGCATCCAGTATTGTGCATCGAACCTGGACTGGCAACTCGTTTCATACATGACATTTTACATGTTTCAATGCCATTCTCCCAAATCTTCCCACCCTCTCCCTCTCCCACAGAGTCCATAAGACTGTTCTATACATCAGCGTCTCTTTTGCTGTCTCGTGCACAGGGTTATTGTTACCATCTTTCTAAATTCCATATATATGTGTTAGTATACTGTATTGGTGTTTTTCTTTCTGGCTTACTTCTTTTATTGACTGTAAAGGCTACTACATTCTTTTAAGGGATTCTTGCCCACAGTAGTACAAAAAATGGCCATCTAAATTAAAGTCTCCCACTCCTGTCCATTTTAGTTCACTGAATCCTAAAATGTCGATGTTCACTCTTGCCCTCTCCCGTTGGCAACTTCCAATTTTCCTTGATTCATGAACCTAACATTCCAGGTTCTTGTGCAATATTGTTTTTTACAGCATCAGACTTTACTTTCACCATCAGACACATCCTCAACTAGGCATTGTTTCTGCTTTGACTCAGCCTTTTCATTCCTTCTGGTGCTATTTCTCTGCTCTTCTCCAGTAGCATATTGGGCACTTGCTGACCTGGGAGTTCATCTTTCAGTGTCATACCTTTTTGCCTTTTCATACAGTTCATGGGGTTCTCAGGAACAGGATGCTGTGCCTACCAGGATAGCTGCAGTCAATTCTTTGACCCTGCAGCAGGCTGCTGTAGACCTACACCTCTGCCAAAGTCTCCCGAACACTGACAAGGGAAGATGAGTGCATATGAGAGCAACTAGACTAGCAGTCTAAGAAATGAAGGGAAAATATTCAAGAAATATGTAGGAGAAAAAAAAAAAAAAACAATAGACATTGATGATGAGTAGCCTAGATGCTGATAATCAATCATGTTGAGTAGTGATAATCAATAGTAATCTTTCAGTTATTTATATTTATGACATGACCTCAGGTCTTCCATCTCATTTCCATCCTACAAATCCTCATAGACTTTGCAGGATGTTTCTGAATGGCATTCATAATATCACTAGCATGGAGAAGAATATGAAATTTCAAAATAAATTGACGTGTGCTTCTTCATTCAGTCTTTAGCAATTGTTGATTTATAGATGGTTTCCATACCTTAATTCAAGGGAAGAGATGAAACATTATATCAAACAGAATCAGATGTACCTTCAAAGTGCCTATTACTGTTATCAAATGAATTGGGTCCCACTGCTCAACACTTAACGTATCTATACTGACAAATGTTGGAAGCAAAGGAAAGGTGCCTTTAATCAAATTGCTAGCCATCTGGGAAGATGATGCATTCAGCATCCCTCAAAAACTGCCTCTAAAATTCTGTTCAATCAATGAAACTTTTAAAGGGAAGAAGGAAAGTAATCTCAGTTAATCATTGAGATGGGGGTTAGAATCATCATCATCCTCCCACTGTGTGCAGGCTCATTGATTTCTTGTGATCTTCCTCTAGATGTTAATTTATTCACAGTTTGGTCACAGAGTTTGTGAAATTACTGAAGGGGAAGCTAGGGAAGAGATATGATTATCTGTTAGTTACTGATTCTTCATTTCTACTTCTTTGATCTATAGAAAGAATCAACAAGTTTGGCAAAATATCATGTGATTAAATGATTTGATAAGTGTGCTTAGGCTAGATGTGAGTAAAGAATGGGGTACCTGGTTTAAGTTTAAGACAAAAGGGTTCCTCTTGCAGAGAGTGCTTTCCTATCAAAAACTGCTTATAAATCCCCACTTGACAGAACATCATTGCATTTCTATAGGATTAGGATACATTTCCTCTTTTGTAACTTCTTCATGCTGACATAGGGCACTCTATGTGGTAATTGTCAACAAGGGTCTCTTTGCTAAAAATTTTAGTTGCCCTCTTAAACATATAGTGAAGCTACAATTATTTTGATGTCCACAAAGATATAGATTACTGTGAGCAATAACATTAATTCCATACTCTTGATGTCAGTTCTTGGAATTTTGCTAGCCATAGATTCAGTACTGCTCAAGCTGGAGCAGCTTATATAATAGCTATAGTCTGGTCATCGTATAGCTTTTTTCACCTCTGGTTGCAGTTGTAGTATCTGTAAAACAACTAAGAAATGTGCATTACATTCTGAATCTGTGACTCAGTTATCTCTATCATTAACCACTTGGTTCTGTACTGGGCCCTTCAGGGTTCTGCTGGATTCCATTATGTTTGACAGGTAAAGAGATGCTATTTTCAGAACAAGGAAAAATAAGTATAGGGCCATTGAATCCTAGAATGACCCTTGAGGCCCAGCTAAACAATATGATATAACTTAAATTTTGTATCTGATGAAGTAGATCCATTGCTTTTTTTTTTTTTTTTTTTTAATGTTATAGTTTCTCTCAAAGAATTCATTGGTTATAAACACCCTTCGTTTTCTTCCAGGGCAATCAACTTTTCCTTCTACCACTTCATTCTTATTTTCCCTAACATCACTTTATGTCAATTTGCCCTTTAAGAACCAATCAGTAACTTAGTCTTAGAAATAATTTTGACTGTTATCCTTTCAAAAATCCTAATGAATTTATACTGTTATCAAAGCTACATTAATTGTAATGTTCTTGCCTATAATTATCTTTTCACTTATAAATAGTGTGAGAAAGTTTATCTGTGACTTAGAAAAAGGCAAAATATGTCACTAGGTATTTTGTCAGTACAGTCCTAGACTTGACTTTCTCTGGTCTATGCTATTTTACAACTTTGTGAGGCATATAACTTGTAGATTTTTGGCTAGTATGGATACAAACAATTTTAGTTCAGTGAAACAGACAACTCCAGAGATTAATGTTTTCTTTCTCTGTTGGATAGTAAATAGTGTTGGACAGTAACTTACTTACAATACTCTAGCTTGTTAAGTGCCTTTTGAACTGGTTTAAACTCTTTCTAAGACTCTTCATGAAACAGTTGAATAAAACCTTATAACTTGTGTTCCCATTATTGCTGCAAGTGAAGTGAAGTGAAGTCGTTCAGTAGTGTCCAACTCTTTGCGACCCCATGGACTGTAGCCTACCAAGTTCCTCCATCCATGGGATTCTCCAGGCAAGAATACTGGAGTGGGTTGCCATTTCCTTCTCTAGGGGATCTTCCCGACCCAGGGATTGAACCCAGGTCTCCTGCATTATAAGCAGATGCTTTACTGTGTGAGCCACCAGCAGTCATCATTGTACCTCTTAAAAAATATGTTTTAACAATGTTACTAATTAAACTATAAACTCTAAGAGTATAAATACTGTGAAATACTTGTCTCCTCAAATATCTCCAGAATTTAGCACATATATGCATAGTCATCAGGTAATATATGTATCCTTAATTAGTAAGCAAATAAATGCATTAAGTATAATGCAAAATTATATATATATAATATATAATTATCAGTGTATTATAGATTGTGCCCAAATGCTGTGTTCAATTCTTGGCATAACTCCACTCCCTGTGTTATAGAGTGAAGCTTTCAGAATTCATGACAGTATCAGGAACTCAAACTGCTTAATCACAATACAAAACATACAGAAAGATGATATACTAATGTATATGTGAATATAAAGAGGTACAAACAGTTCTATTTGTATTATTCACCAACAGACTGGTTCCAAATAAGAAAAGGAGTATGCCAAGGCTGTATATTTTCATCCTACTTATTTAACTTATATACAGAGTACATCATGAGAAAGGCTGGGCTGGATGAAGCACAAGCTGGAATCAAGATTGCCGGGAGAAATATCAACAACCTCAGATATGCAGATGACACCACCTTTATGGCAGAAAGTGAAGAAGAACTAAAGAGCCTCTTGATGAAAGTGAAAGAGGAGAGTGAAAAAGTTGGCTTAAAACTCAGCATTCAGCAAACAAAGATCATGGCATCTGGTCCCATCACTTCATGAAAAATGGATGGGGAAACAGTGGCTGATTTTATTTTCCTGGACTCCAAAATCACTGCGGATGGTGATTGCAGCCATGAAATTAAAAGACGTTTGCTCCTTGGAAGGAAAGTTATGACTAACCTAGACAACACATTAAAAAGCAGAGACATTACTTTGCCAACAAAGGTCTGTCTAGTCAAGGCCATGGTTTTTCCAGTAGTCATGTGTGGATGTGAGAGTTGGCTGTGAAGAAAGCTGAGTGCCGAAGAATTGATGAATTTGAACTGTGGTGTTGGAGAAAACTCTTGAGAGTCCCTTGGACTGCAAGGAGATCCAACCAGTCCCTCCTAAAGGAGATCAGTCCTGGGTGTTCATTGGAGGGACTTATGTTGAATCTGAAGCTCTAATACTTTGGCCACCTGATGCAAAGAGCTGACTCATTTGAAAAGACCCTGATGCTGGGAAAGATTGAGGGCAGGAGGAGAAGGGGACGACAGAGGATGAGATGGTTGAATGGCATCACCAACCAATGGAAATGGGTTTGGGTGGACTTTGGGAGTTCGTGATGGACAGGGAGGCCTGGCTTGCTGCAGTTCATGGGATCGCAAAGAGTTGGACACAACTGAGCAAATGAACTGAACTGAACTGAACTGAACCCATTAAGAATCATCTATGGAAGCATGAATGTTATATCATTCACTAAAGTAAATACTCTGTTCTTCTAAAATGCTTTGATGATATAAATATTGTAAGTGTATATATGTTATGTTATATAACTCTAGATGACATAGTGACACTTATTAAACAATTTAATAATAATATTGAATATTATTATTAAATAATAATCACTGGATGATTAATAATCACTGGAATGGGTGAATTTAACTCAGATGACCATTATATCTACTACCACGGGAGGGAATCCCTTTGAAGAAATGGAGTGGCCATCATAGTCAACAAAAGAGTCCAAAATACAGTACTTAGATGCAATCTGAAAAATGACAGAATGATCTCTGTTTGTTTCCAAGGCAAACCATTTAATGTCACAGTAATCCAAGCCTATGCCCCAACCAGCAATGCTGAAAAAGCTGAAGTTGAATGGTTCTATGAAGACCTACAAGACCTATTAGAACTAACACCCAAAAAAGATGTCCTTTTCATTATAGGGGACTGGAATGCAAAAGTAGGAAGTCAAGAAACATCTGGAGTGACAGGCAAATTTGGCCTTGGAATACGGAATGAAGCAAGACAAAGGCTAATACAGTTTTGCCAAGAAAATGCACTGGTCATAGCAAACACCCTCTTCCAACAACACAAGAGAAGACTCTACACATTGACATCACCAGATTGTCAACACCGAAATCAGATTGCTTATATTCTTTGCAGCCAAAGATGGAGAAGCTTTATACAGTCAACAAAAACAAGAGCAGGAGCTGACTGTGGCTCAGATCATGAACTCCTTATTGCCAAATTCAGACTTAAATTGAAGAAAGTAGGGAAGACCACTAGACCATTCAGGAATGACCTAAATCAAATCCCTATGATTATCCAGTGGAAGTGAGAAATAGATATAAGGGACTAGATCTGATAGATAGAGTGCCTGATGAACTATGGACAGAGGTTCGTGACATTGTACTGGAGACAGGGATCAAGACCATCCCCATGGAAAAGAAATACAAAAAAGCAAAATGGCTGTCTGAGGATGCCTTACAAATAGCTGTGAAAAGAAAAGAAGTGAAAAGCAAAGGAGAAAAGGAAAGATAGATATAAGCATCTGAATGCAGAGTTCCAAAGAATAGCAAGAAGAGATAAGAAAGCCTTCCTCAGCGATCAATGCAAAGAAATAGAGGAAAAAACAGTATGGGAAAGACTAGAGATCTCTTCAAGAGAATTAAAGATACCAAGGGAACATTTCATACAAAGATGGGCTCGATAAAGGACAGAAATGGTATGGACCTAACAGAAGCAGAAGATATTAAGAAGAAGTGGCAAGAATATACAGAAGAACTGTGCAAAAAAGATCTTCATGATCCAGATAATCATGATGGTGTGATGACTGACGTAGAGCCAGACATCCTGGAATGTGAAGTCAAGTGGGTCCTAGAAAGTATAACTACAAACAAAGCTAGTGGATGTGATGGACTTCCAATTGAGCTATTTCCAATCCTGATAGATGATGCTGTGAAAGTTCTGCACTCAATATGGCAGCAAATTTGGAAAACTCAGCAGTGGCCACAGGACTGGAAAAGGTCAGTTTTCATTCCAATCCCAAAGAAAGGCAATGCCAAAGAATGCTCAGACTCCTGAATAATGCACTCATCTCACACGCTAGTAAAGTAATGCTCAAAATTCTCCAAGCCAGGCTTCAGCAATATGTTAACCGTGAACTTCCAGATGTTCAAGCTGGTTTTAGAAAAGGCAGAGGAATGAGAGATCAAATTGCCAACATCCAATGGATCATGGAAAAAGCAAGAAAGTTCCAGAAAAACATCTATTTCTGCTTTATTGACTGTGCCAAAGCCTTTGACTGTGTGGATCACAATAAACTGTGGAAAATTCTGAAAGAGATGGGAATACCAGAACACCTGACCTGCCTCTTGAGAAATCTGTATGCCTGTCAGGAAGCAACAGTTAGAACTGGACATGGAACAACAGACTGGTTCCAAATAGGAAAAGGACTATGTCAAGGCAGTATATTGTCACCCTGCTTATTTAACTTATATGCAGGGTACATCATGAGAAACACTGGGCTGGAAGAAGAACAAGCTGGAATCAAGATTGCTGGGAGAAATATCAATAACCTCAGATATGCAGATGACACCACCCTTTTGGCAGAAAGTGAAGAGGAACTAAAAAGCCTCTTGATGAAAGTGAAAGAAGAGAGTGAAAAAGTTGGCTTAAAGCTCAACATTCAGAAAATGAAGATCATGGCATCTGGTCCCATCATTTCATGGGAAATAGATGGGGAAACAGTGGGAACAGTTTCAGACTTTATATAATATTTATTATAGTATATTTCTCCACAATCACTGCAGATGGTGATTGCAGCCATGAAATTAAAAGACGCTTACTCCTTGGAAGAAGAGTTATGACCAACCTAGGTAGCATATTCAAAAGCAGAGACATTACTTTACCAACAAAGGTTCGTCTAGTCAAGGCTATGGTTTTTCCTGTGGTCATGTATGGATGTGAGAGTTGGATGTGAAGAAAGCTGAGCACCGAAGAATTGATGCTTTTGAACTGCAGTGTTTGAGAAGACTCTTGAGAGTCACTTGGACTGCAAGGAGATCCAACCAGTCCATTCTGAAGGAAATCAGCCCTGGGATTTATTTGGAAGGAATGATGCTAAAACTGAAACTTCGGTACTTTGGCCACCTCATGCGAAGAGTTGACTCACTGGAAAAGATTCTGATGCTGGGAGGGATTGGGGCAGGAGGAAAAGGGTAAGACAGAGAGGATGAGATGCCTGGATGGCATCACTGACTCGATGGACGTGAGTCTGAGTGAAATCCAGAAGTTGTTGATGGACAGGGAAGCCTGGTGTGCTGCGATTCATGGGGTTGCAAGGAGTTGGACACGGCTGAGCGACTGAACTCAACTGAATAATATTGACTAGTAAAGTCAGTGCATGTTTAATGATTAACCTATACAGAAAACAGAAATTTAGAAGTGTTCATTTGTGTTGGATATTCACAGAAGAGGAAAAACATATGCTCAATAAACAATCAAAGTTAGGTATTCAACCTTATTTGTGATTAGGAAAAAAATGCCCTGTAAGAGAGAAAGGTGCAATTTGATACTCATTTGATTGACAGTACATACATACATATATAGAATAAAAACAAAATCTGATAATTGTGGAAAGGATGAGTATTCATAAGGTATGTTGGAGTGTAAATTGTGACAATCTCTTTCGAAAATTGACATTATCTGCTAAAGATAACCACATACCTTATGATTCAGTTCTTTAACTCCTAGAAATACATAAAACAAAAGCTTTTCTATGTGTTTGTGATGAGACATGCAAAAGATATTTCCAGGCAGCACTATTCATAATAGAAAAAACCTAGAAAACACTTCGTGTAAATCCACAGAAAACTGAATACTATACATACACTATGGTATACACATGGCATGGCATACAACAAACAAAATAACTGAACTACAGCAGCATGTGCCAGTAGAGAGGAGTCCTAGCAGTAAAATAATAAATTAAGAAGTTTCCAAAACACCTTTTTTAATGAACCACTTACTAAATCTTTTTTTTTTTTTTAATGTAGAAACAATAACCCTGTGTACAAGACAGCAAAAGAGACACTGATGTATAGAACAGTCTTATGGACTCTGTGAGAGAGGGAGAGGATGGGAAGATTTGGGAGAATGGCATTGAAACATGTAGAATATCATGTATGAAACGAGTTGCCAGCCCAGGTTCAATGCACGATACTGGATGCTTGGGGCTGGTGCACTGGGACAACCCAGAGGGATGGAATGGGAGGGAGGAGGGAGGAGGGTTCAGGATGGGGAACACATGTATACCTGTGGTGTATTCATTTTGATATTTGGCAAAACTAATACAATTATGTAAAGTTTAAAAATAAAATAAAATTAAATTAAAAAATGTAGAAAACAATATATATATATATATATATACACACATGTATAATAGTTCTCAAAAATATAGATGTGTTAAATCTATTAAAAAAGAAAGTTAGACAATAGAGTGGAGAGAGTATGCATTAAGGCAGAGTTTTGTAGGGGTCCTGATTTTGTTTGGGGTTGTGGTTCATAGGTAATGCCACTACTAGGAGATAAAAATAAAATAGGACAAAAGTAATAGCTTAGCTTCACTTATTAAGGATTTTCAAATCATTTAGCGTGATTAAAAAGTCAAAGAGTTAAGATTTGAAATCTCTTAATTACCTTATACACATCTATGGCCTAACTAATATATAAAGATCCCCTGGAGAAGGAAATGGCAGCCCACTCCAGTACTCTTGCCTGGAAAATCCCATGGATCGCGGAGCCTGGTCGGTTACCGTCCATGGGGTCGCAAAGAGTCGGACATGACTGAGCGACTTCACTTCACTTTCACTCTAGGTAATGTGTAACAAGGGCTTCCTTGGTGGCTAGGTGGTAAAGAATCCGCCTACTAATGCAGCAGAGGCGGGTTTAATCCCTGGGTTGGGAAGATCCCTGGAGAAGGATATGGCAACCCACTCTAGTATTGTCTTGGAAATCCCATGGACAGAGAAGCCTGACAGGCTGCAGTCCATGGGTTTGCAAGAGTCAAATGCAACTTTGGGACTAAACAACAACAAAAATGTGTAACAAATGTATACCATATACCAGAGGTCATGTTCATAAATTATTTTGTCACTTTCATAAGGTTCTGAGTCAAAAAATGCTTTTCACTGTCTACACCATATTATTTTACTTAGAAAATTAAATTTGTGAACTACTAAATTAAAATTATAATGTTCAGAATTGGAAAATGAAGTAAATGGCATATTTCAGATACATGCACACAAAATAACAATATTAAAACTGCTTATTTCTGATTGGGTGTGTGGATTATTGATATGTAGTAGGTTATGACTACACATTTTTATTATAATTTAATTGTTTAATAAATATGCCCATATAATATATAACATCTAATTATCTTGACTGGGAAAACTGAACTAGATTAATTTCAGATCCATAAGTGTGTCAAAACCAACTGACATTCATTTGTCAACCAAGTCCTCTTAGTGACAAAGATGAGCAAATTGACATGTCTTTTGAATGTGTTATTTTGGAATTAGGAAATCATAGTTCATATTGACTTCGCATACCCTGGTGGCTCAGATGATAAAGAGTCTGCCTGCAGTGTGGGAGACCTGGGTTCGATCCTTGGGTTTGATCCTTGGGTTAGGAAGATCCCCTGGTGGAGGAAATGGCAATCCACTCCAGTATTCTTGCCTGGAGAACCCCATGGGTAGAGGAGCCTGGCAGGCTACAGTCCATGGGGTCGTGAAGAGTCGGTCACGACTGAGCAACTAAGCACACAAGGAATTTTAAATCTCAAAGTAAATCCATTAAAACTCATGGAAATATAAGTAAATACTTTTGTTTGAGAGTGGTATGAATCTATTTTTAGTATTGTTTATAAAACTTACAACACTTACCCTCCTCCCATCCCCCTTCTTTATCTAATACTGAAAATATTTATTCGGTATTCATTAGAAACAAAATGCTACAGATGTTGCCTGAAAAAGAAACAGAAATGAGACACAAACTCAGTTCTCAAGGTACTCACTAGTGGGTAAGATAAAGCAGCAAAACAAGGAAGCATGTGTTGGGGACTCAACTTGAGAACATGCAAATTACTCTGGGAGTATTTTAGAAAGAAAAATACAAATGCATACTGTTTCACTAATTTTTATATCTTCATTTACTAAGACATTTCTTTTGAAGCCTTAATAACATAATGAACTCAATAAAAAGCTGTCAAAGCCTAGTGTATTTATGGAAGAAAAACTTGTTTTTGTACAATGTAATGTCCTTCCCTGTACCTTCTTGCTATTTGATCTGAGAGCACAATTCTATAGGGAAATGTGGAGTATTTATAAAAAGAGTTAACACCCTATCACTTGAAGATGCATATATCTTGTCTTTCTGCAAAAGATACCAAACTAACTTTTGAATCAGACAAGCAGATTGTTAAAAGGCCAATGTTGTTAATTAGAAGCAGATTAGCAGTCCCTTGAGTTTTCCTATAGTGGCATATTTTCCAGAAGAGCATTTTGGAGTGGATTTCCTTACATATAGTTTTATATATATATATATGGTTCTAGTTTTTCTCCTTTCTTTTTGAGGAAACATGAACAGGATTGTAAATAGCAGGATCCTAGATAATTAACAGATTGATCCTTGTGCTTTGTTGCTATATTTCTGTAGTCAAATTTGGTAGAGGACAGGCATGTTTTCATCAGAACTATATAATGCATGAGTTGAGACCGAGTTCAATCGGATAAGCACAAGCTTATAACAATCTTGGAAAAGCTTGCAGCTTTCTCAGAAAACCTTAGGTACTTTCTTGGCAAAACCCAGGGCTTTTGTAAGATTTGTTTTCTCAGGTTGGTTTGTCTTGAAACCCATTTTTCTGCAGTCTGTTACAAGACTTATAAAGTGTGAATAGATCAGAATTAAATTTGTTTTTGTCAAGTAACTTAGAAAACGTAATGTCAACTAATAAATTCTTAATTTCAGTGCAGCAGTATACACTTTCATAAAATTATGGGAGGATTTTAAACACTTTTTTGTGCATAATCTTTGCAGTTCTTGAAAAATGACTTTTGAATTAATTAATGATGAAAATATTGTAAACAATTTGCTAGGTGAGTCTCATTTTATAATTAATATTTGTATGTTAAGTATATATATTGGGAAGTATATAATGGGGAAAGAGTTGACTGTACCTCTATCTGTAATAAAAATTAGACTTAATAATGCAAAAATGAAATTTCATATTTGAAGATAATTTTAATAATAGTTTGATAAACTAAAACCCATTGAAATGCATAAAATTATACTACTTTCTTGGTAATAGTAGAACAGAGTAACTTAAATTTTTTCCAACAAGTGTATTACCTACTTTAAAGATTGTTTACGTTTTGAAATGCATAGATCATTTACCAAAATTATGTTAGCGCTGCTAAATTTATGAACATAATCAAGTCTGTGTTTTCAAATGTATCCTCTTCAACACCATGGTTGACTGAAAAATATGGACAACCTAAAAGTTGAGAATCGTGTTTTATTTGACAGACTTTCTAAGGGCTTCAAGCCTGGGAGACAGCCTTTCAGAATAGCCCTGAGGGACTACTCCAAAGAAGAAAGGGAGAATCCAGGATATATAGGGATATTTGCAACAAAGTCCAGGTAGTTGGAACCTCAGAAAATTACATTAATTAAAGAAAACCAGATGTTTCAAGTTTTTCAGTTTATCACTTTTCTAAGTATGTATGAGAAGATACAAGAGTCTGGGCTCACTGAATTCCTTCTTCTGATAGCTTCTTAACTATCTGGGGCCAATATCCTGTTCTTTTGACTTTCTGAGTTCCCTCAAGACACGCCATTGAGGGTGGCTGCAGTGCCTGAGAGGCAATGGCACCCACTCCAGTACTTCCGCCTGGAAAATCCCATGCACGGAGGATCCTGATAGGCTGCAGTGCATGGAGTCGCGAAGAGTCGGACACTTAGTGAGCGACTTCATTTTCACTTTTCACTTTCATGCATTGAAGAAGAAAATGGCAACCCACTCCAGTGTTCTTGCCTGGAGAATCCCAGGGATGGAGGAGTCTGGTGGGCTGCCGTCTATGGGGTCGCAGAGTCGGACACGACTGAAGCGACTTAGCTGCAGCAGCAGCAGTGCCTGAGGGCTCAGTGGTAGGCAGCCCATTTATCTCCATCCTGAGTTTTCTTGGGGTTCACAATGGTGAGGGGAGGCAGCTTTAGTGACTTATGGACTGCAATTGATTTGTTTCCTGATACTACAGGCAACATTTTTTATTCACACCACAAACATTCATACTATGAAAGTGAAAGTGTTAGTTGCTCAGTCACGTCTGACTCTGTGACCCCATGAACTGTAGCCTTGCCAGGCTCCTCTGTCCATGGAATTCTCCAGGCAAGAGTACTGGAGTGGGTTACTATGTCCTTCTTCAGGGGATCTTCCTGACCCAGGGATTGAACTTGGTTCTCTCAAATTGCAGGCAGATTCTTTACCACCAGAAAAGATATACTCACAATATAGTTCCTTGGATTTTTGTTTTGCCTTTATGCACCTTAGCTTTTATAAATAACATAATTAGCTACAATAGTTTTTGAGAACAAATACAAAATTATAATCCCTGGATTTTAATATTAGCTTTGTAATTTGCTAGTTATGTAAATTTGATTGCATTCTTTAACATCCCTTGTCTTCATGCATGTCATCTACAAAATAAGATATAAAACATATTTCCCATAGGTGTATAATCAAATATTAGTAGGTCATGCTAAAAGTAATTATATATTGTAACTTACTATCTGCATTTTTATCTGTAAAATCTGTTATCTATCATATGCATATATAGTGTTGTACTTTGAATTAAACAAAAAAGAAATTCACAGTAGTGTAAAACATAATAAATCTTTATCAAGGAATCTATTTCAGAGGGAAGAAATTACTATATCAATTAGTCAAGTAATAACACAGATGAGAGCAAACAGCCTTAGACTGTGCTCCCTTTTACAGTGAAAAAATGCAACAAAACGTCAAATTTTAAAAGATAGAACTCAACGTCCCATGGAACTATGTGGGAATGTATAGCAAAGATATAGATTCTGAATTGGAGGGCTGAAAAGACCAGTATGATAGGAGCAAAGCAATTTAGTGGATGATAACACCCAATTAATTAGATGAGTAAACAATTTAGAGTCTTGACTAGCAATGGAAACTGGGCCCATTCCTTCTAAGTTTCTGACCAGTGAAAATGTCGTTATCCAATTAGGTCCATCTAGACAAATACAATTGGTATGAGAATGCCAGGTGGATTTATAGGGAGAGAAAGTAGCTTTGGAAATCTAGCCCAAATTATATTATTCAAAAATATATATACATTTAGTTCACATTTCATGAAATAAATTTAAATCTATATAAAATTTGACAAAATCTGAAAATAGTAGTTATTCTGCTGAAAGCAACAGTTAGCCTATAGAATAATCAAGTTAAGCACCTTTGTGTTTATATAGTTCAATGACTTATGATTAATAAATTCATAATGTGTGGAATATTTGGCACCTTATGTCTTTAATTCCACATAATTCTTCTAAACTAGGTTTTCCTTTTCCAAGGCTGACTATAAATTATTATGTCTTATAAACTTGAACAAAGACTTTATAGTCACTACTAGTTTTGAGAGGCAAGGCTATGCTGTCCTCAATTATTTAGCATGAGTTAAATAACTGTGTTTGTGCTGTGCATGCTTAGTCATTCAATCATTTCTGAATCTTTGTGAACCCATGGATTCAGCAAACCAGGCTTCCCTGTCCTTCATCATCTCCCAGAGTTTGCTCAAACTCATGTCCATTGATTTGGTGATGTCATCCAACCATCTCAGCCTCTGTTGTCCCCTTCTTCTTAGGAAAAACAGAAAGAGGAAAAGGAGGAGAGGATGAAAAAATTTGGGGAAAATAACCACTAGCTATGATCCCAGTTTAGTTGGGAGTTTGAAATATATCATACAGATATTGGATTATAAATTATAGTCAAATACAACACCTTTCTTTGTATCTTATAAAGAAGGTGTCTTATAATATGATATCTTTAGTATGTTTAGTATGAAACGAATTTAAATTTATATAAAATTTGACAAAATCTGAAAATAGTAGTTATTATGCTGAAAGCAACAGTTAGTCTATGGAATAATCAAGTACTGAAACTTACTATCTTTAGTATGTTTAGATAGTACTAAAAAAACACACTGTCTTTAGTATTTTAGACTACAATGTTTTAACATGAAAATAAAACTAAAATTATTTTAATTTTATCAAATGTTAACTATAATTGTCAACTATCCATTACCTTTTGAACTGTCAGAGTTGATCATCATTGTATCAGATCAGATCATTCGCTCAGTCGTGTCTAACTCTTTGCGACTCCATGAATCGCAGCACGCAATCCTACTAAAGAATGGTTAATTTTATATTTCCACAATTAATGTAGACTATGTGGTATATTTTCTTTAGCACTGTATTCTTAACACTGCCTAATATGAGCTCATATGTAATTAGTTTGTATTCTCTGAACACACTTAATCAAGATTAAAGAAAAAGAGTCAGAATCTCATGGTCAATCATGTTTAAAATTTTTGAGATGAAAGCATTCTGATAATATTATACAAAATTAAATTACCACACACAATATATTATTGAGCTTAAAATCCTCTGGAAGATCATATTTCAGTTACTGCACTAGAAGCATACACAGAATTGAATCTTTATTGTAGTTCTATGATATTTCATGGAGGAAATAATTACTTTCCTTTAATGCCCTTGATGAAGTTAGAGAAGAAAGGATTATAGTAGAATAAATTGTGACTAAATACTTTTATATCTTTAATTAGAAAATAAACTGCGTTAAGGATAGGATATAATACAACACAATGTAAGGCTCATTTCATCTCTTAAACTGTAATATATAAAATAATCAACTGAGTTTTGTGTTACAAAATGAAGGGAAAGGAACTCTGAAGTTCTGCATTTATATCTAAATTTCATGTGACCAAATTTTGATTTAATGTTTTTTTTTTTTCTTTTTTCAAGAGTGTTCCCTTTTCTCCACACACTCTCCAGCACCTATTGTTTGTAGACTTTTTGATGATGGCCATTCTACTGGTGTGAGGTGGTATCTTATTCTGGTTTTGACTTGCACTTCTCTAATAATGAGTGATGTTGAGCAACTTTTCCTGTGTTTATTAGCCACCAGTATGCCTTCTTTTCATACTGTTCATGGGGTTCTCAAGGCAAGAATATTGAAGTGGTTTGCCATTCCCTTCTCCAGTGGACCACATTCTGTCAGACCTCTCTACCATGACCCGCCTGTCTTGGGTGGCCCCACGGGCATGGCTTAGTTTCATTGAGTTAGACAAGGCTGTGGTCCTAGTGTGATTAGATTGACTAGTTCTCTGTGAGTATGGTTTCAGTGTGTCTGTCCTCTGATGCCCTCTTGCAACACCTACCGTCTTACTTGGGTTTCTCTTACCTTGGACGTGGGATATCTCTTCACGGCTACTCCAGCAAAGTGCAGCCACTGCTCCTTACCTTGAACGAGGGGTATCTCCCCATGCCACCCCTTCGACCTTGAACATGGAATAGCTCCTCTAGGCCCTCCTGTGCCCGTGCAGCCACCGCTCCTTGGAGGTGGGTTGCTCCTCCCGGCCATGCCCCCGGCCTTGGGCGAGGGGTAGGTCCACCCGTCCGCTGCCCCTGGCCTCAAGCATGGGGTAGCTCTTCTCGGCTGCCGCCCATGACCTCGGATGTGGGATAGCTCCTCCTGGCCGCCGGCCCTGACCTCAGACATGGGGTAGCTCCTCTCGGCCGTTCCTGCGCCATCACAGCCTGTCACTCTCAGCCGCTGCCCCTGACCTTGGACGTGGGGTAACTCCTCTTGGCTGCCTCCCCTCAGGCATGGGGACCTCCTGGGTTCTACCCCTGACCTCAGACCTCCTCAGGAAAAGAGGAACTCTCCAGCTCAATAGGTGCCCAGTATGCTACTGGAGATCAGTGGAGAAATAACTCCAGAAAGAATGAAGGGATGGAGCCAAAGCAAAAACAATACTCATTTGTGGATGTGACTGGTGATAGAAGCAAGGTCCGATGCTGTAAAGAGCAATATTGCATAGGAACCTGGAATGTCAGGTCCATGAATCAAGGCAAATTGAAAGTGGTCAAATAAGAGATGGCAAGAGTGAATGTCAACATTCTAGGAATCAGGGAACTGAAATGGACTGGATGGGTGAATTTAACTCATATGACCATTATATCTACTACTGCAGGCAGGAATCCCTCAGAAGAAATGGAGTGGCCATCATGGTCAACAAAAGAGTTCAAAATGTAGTACTTGGATGCAATCTTAAAAATGACAGAATGATCTCTGTTTGTTTCCAAGGCAAACCATTCAATATCAGAGTAATCCAAGTCTATGCCCCAACCAGTAACGCTGAAGAAGCTGAAGTTGAACAGTTCTATGAAGACCTACAAGACCTTTTAGAACTAACACCACAAAAAGATGTCCTTTACATTATAGGGGACTGGAATGCAAAACTAGGAAGTCAAGAAACACCAGGAGTAACAGGCAAATTTGGCCTTGGAATACGGAATTAAGCAAGACAAAGGCTAATACAGTTTTGCCAAGAAAATGCACTGGTCATAGCAAACACCCTCTTCCAACACACAAGAGAAGACTCCACACATGGTCATCACCAGAGGGTCAACACCGAAATCAGATTGCTTATATTTTTTGCAGCCAAAGATGGAGAAGCTTTATACAGTCAACAAAAACAAGACCAGGAGCTGACTGTGGCTCAGGTCATGAACTCCTTATTGCCAGATTCAGACTTAAATTGAAGAAAGTAGGGAAAACCACTAGACCATTCAGGTATGACCTAAATCAAATCCCTGATGAAGTGGAAGTGAGAAATAGATTTAAGGGACTCGATCTGATAGAGTGATGAAGAACTATGGAATGAGGTTTGTGACATTGTACAGGAGACAGGGATCAAGACCGTCCCCATGGAAAAGAAATACAATGAAGCAAAATGGCTGACTGGGGAGGCCTTACAAATAGCTGTGAAAAGAAGAGAAGCGAAAAGCAAAGGAGAAAAGGAAAGATATTCCCATCTGAATGCAGAGTTCCAAAGAATAGCAAGAAGAGATAAGAAAGCCTTCCTCAGTGATCAATGCAAAGAAATAGAGGAAAACAACAGAATGGGAAAGACTAGAGATCTCTTCAAGAAAATCAGGGATACCAACGGAATATTTCATGCAAAGATGGGCTCGATAAAGGATAGAAATGGTATGGACCTAACAGAAGCAGAAGATATTAAGAAGAGGTGGCAAGAATACACAGAAGAACTGTACAAAAAAGATCTTCAAGACCCAGATAATCACGATGGTGTGATGACTGACGTAGAGCCAGACATCCTGGAATGTGAAGTCAAGTGGGCCTTAGAAAGCATCACTACGAACAAAGCTAGTCGAGGTGATGGGACTCCAGCTGAGCTATTCCAAATCCTGAAAGATGATGCTGTGAAAGTGCTGCACTCAATATGCCAGCACATTTGGAAAACTCAGCAGTGGCCACAGGACTGGAAAAGGTCAGTTTTCATTCCAAACGCAAAGAAAGGCAATTCCAAAGAACGCTCAAACTGCCGCACAATTGCACTCATCTCACACGCTAGTAAAGTAATGCTCAAAATTCTACAAGCCAGGCTTCAGCAATATGTAAACCATAAGCGTCCAGATGTTCAAGCAGGTTTTAGAAAAGGCAAAGGAACCAGAGATCAAATTGCCAACATCTGCTGGATCATCAAAAAGCAAGATAGTTCCAGAAAAACATCTATTTCTGCTTTATTGACTATGCCAAAGCCTTTGACTGTGTGGATCACAATAAAATGTGGAAAATTCTGAAAGAGATGGGAATACCAGACCACCTGACCTGACTCTTGAGAAATTTGCATGCAGGTCAGGAAGCAACAGTTAGAACTGGACATGGAACAACAGCCTTGTTCCAAATAGGAAAAGGAGTTCGTCAAGGCTGTATTTTGTCACCCTGCTTATTTAACTTCTATGCAGAGTACAGCATGAGAAACGCTGGGCTGGAAGAAGCACAAGCTGGAATCAAGATTGTTGGGAAAAATATCAATAACCTCAGATATGCAGATGACACCACCCTTATGGCAGAATGTGAAGAGGAACTAAAAAGCCTCTTGATGAAGGTGAAAGAGGAGAGTGAAAAAGTTGGCTTAAAACTCAATATTCAGAAAACGAAGATCATGGCATCTGGTCCCATCACTTCATGGGAAATAGATGGGGAAAGATTGGAAACACTGTCAGACTTTATTTTGGGGGGGTTCCAAAATCACTGCAGATGGTGACTGCAGCCATGAAATTAAAAGACGCTTAGTCCTTGGAAGGAAAGTTATGACCAACCTAGATAGCATATTCAAAAGCAGAGACATTACTTTGCAAACAAAGTTTCATCTAGTCAAGGCTATGGTTTTTCCTGTGGTCATGTATAGATGTGAGAGTTGGACTGTGAAGAAGGCTGAGCACCAAAGAATTTATGCTTTTGAACTGTGGTGTTGGAGAAGACTCTTGAGAGTCCCTTGGACTGCAAGGAGATTCAACCAGTCCATTCTGAAGGAGATCAGCCCTGAGATTTCTTTGGAAGGAATGATGCTAAAACTGAAACTCCAGTACTTTGGCCACCTCATGGGAAGAGTTGACTCATTGGAAAAGACTCTGATGCTGGGAGGGATTGGGGGCAAGAGGAGAAGGGGACGACAGAGGATGAGATGGCTGGATGGGATCAGTTACTCGATGGACGTGAGTCTGAGTGAACTCCGGGAGTTGGTGATGGACAGGGAGACCTGGCATGCTGCAATTCATGGGGTCGCAAAGAGTCGGACATGACTGAGCGAGTGATCTGATCTGATCAGTCTTGTCCGACCCTTTGCATGGATTCCCAGGACTGACCTCAAAGCAAGAAACCTAGAGTATCTGTGAAGATAAGCAGTCTTCTCACTTCTTTTTGGAGAATTCGGAGAAGTGAGAATGGTGGACTAAGTAAATGGCCTCCATTCTACAAGATCACGTTCTGTTCTACCTGCACTCCTACCCATTGTCCCTGACCACAATCACAGAAAACTAACCAATCTGATCACATGGACCACAGCCTTGTCTAGCTCAGTGAAACTATGAGCCATGCCATGTAGGGCCACCCAAGATTGATGAGTCATGGTTGAGAGTTCTGAAAAATGTGGTCCACTGGAGAAGGGAATGGCAAACCACTTCAGTATTCTTGCCTTGAGAAACCCATTAAAAGTATAAAAAGGCAAAAATATAGGACATGAAAGATGAACTCCCTAGGTCGGTAGGTGCCCAATATGCTACTAGAGAAGAATAGAGAAATAACTGCAGGAAGAATGAACGGACAGAGCCAAAGCAAAAACAACATCCAGTTGTGGATGTGACTGGTGATGGAAGTAAAGTCTGATGCTGTAATGAGCAATATTGCATAGGAACCTGGAATGTCAGGTCCATGAATCAAGGCAAATTGGAAGTTGTTGAAGAGGAGATGGCAAGAGTGAACGTCAACATTTTAGGAATCAGTGAACCAAAATGGACTGGAATGGGTGAATTTAACTCAGGTGAACATTATATCTACTACTGTGAGCAGTAATCCCTTAGACGAAATGGAGTGGCCATCATAGTCAACAAAAGAGTCTGAAATGCAGTACTTGGATGCAATCTCAAAAATGACAAAATGATTTCTGTTTGTTTCCAAGGGAAACCATCCAATACCACAGTAATCCAAATCTATGCCCCAACCAATAATGCTGAATAAGCTGAAGTTGAACAGGTCTATGAAGATCTATAAGACCTTCTAGAACTTCTAGAACACGCATAAACGATATCCTTTTCATTACAGGGGACTGGAATGCAAAAGTAGGAAGTTAAGAAATACCTGGAAAACAGGCAAATTTGGCCTTAGAGTGAATGAACCAGGGAAAAGGCTAATTGAATTTTGCCAAGAGAATGCACTGGTCATAGCAAACACCCTTTTCCAAAACATAAGAGAAGACTGCACATGGACATCCCCAGATGGTCAATATTGAAATCAAATTGATTATATTCATTGCAGCCAAGATGGAGAAGCTCTATACAATCAGAAAAAACAAGACTGGGAGGTGACTGTGGCTCAGATCATGAACTCCTTATTGCCAAATTCAGACTTAAATTGAAGAAAGTAGGGAAAACCACTAGACCATTCAGGTATGACCTAAATCAAATCCCTTATCATTATTCAGTGGAGGTGACAAATAGATTCAAGGGATTAGATCTGATAGAGTGCCTCAAGAACTAAGGATGGAGGTTCATGACATTGTACAAGAGGCAGTGATAAAGACCATCCCCAAGAAAAAGAAATGCAAAAAAGGCAAATGGTTGTCTGAGGAGGCCTTACAAATAGCTATGAGAAGAAGAGAAACAAAAGGCAAATGAGAAAAGGAAAGATATACCCTTTTGAATGCAGAGTTCCAGAGAATAGTAAGGAGAGTTTAGAAAGCCTTCATCAGTGATAAATGCAAAGAAATAGAGGAAACCAATAGATGGGAAAGACTAGAGATCTCTTCAAGAAAATTAGAGTTACCAAGGGAACAACATTCAAAAATGGGCACAGTAAAGGACAGAAAAGATATGGACCTAACAGAAACAGAAGATATTAAGAAGAAGTAGCAAGAATACAGAGAAGAACTGTACAAAAAAGATCTTCATGACCCAGATAATCACCATGGTGTGATCACTCACCTGGAGCCAGACATCCTGGAATGTGAACTCATGTAGGCCTTAGGAAACATCGCTACGAACAAAGCTAGTGGAGGTGATGGAACTCCAGTTGAGCTATTTCAAATCCTAAAAGATGATGCTGTGAAAGTGCTGCTGCATTCAATATGCCAGCAAATCTGGAAACCTCATCAGTGGCCACAGGACTGGAAAAGGTCAGTCTTCGTTCCAATCCCAAAGAAAGGCAATACCAAAGAATGCTCAAACTACTGCACAATTGCACTCATCTCACACGCTAGTAAAGTAATCCTGTCTATGAAGTGTTCAATAAATATTTATTCCTAATAATGGTGATGATAATTTCTGTATATAAATAGTCTTAACTTCCAACCTCTGAAAGCCTATATTAATTGCCAGATTAAAATGTTTACAACCATTTTCAGAATGATCCCTTATAACTTATTTTAAAACATGGAAGTTGGTATACAAATCCTTTCTTGGCCACACTTAGTTTTCTGACCTCAGAAATGTGGCCTGATCTCTCTGTATTTTGTTTTTCTCTGATAAAGTGATGATGGAAGTTGTACCTCCCAATTGTTCTTTCAATGATTACATGAAACAGCATGATACATGCTGAAAAATATGTACCTGACATGTAATATGTATATTATATATATATATATATACTTTAGCAGTTTAAACAGTTATAACAAACAGATCTCTATTGTGTTTAAATTCTTACAATATAAATCTACAGTAATTTCTGTAACTTAACAGGATCAAATGACTTTTCAATTTTGTACTATCTTGTTAAGAATATATAATACTTACAAAAATACAGCAAAGCAGAATGCTTGAGCTATTATTCAGTACTCTGTATGCCATTCATGAACAGAAGTACTGACATTCTACTGTTCATAGTAATTTTCTTGAGTTACCCCTATTATTTTATTGAACCACATGTGTCACTATAGTCAATAAAATGCAGCTTATTCATGATTAACTTTATATACATTACAATGCTCGCATCTTCACTATCATGATTTTTCTATATCTATTAGATTATATATATATATATAATGTTATATTTCTTTATCATGGAAGCATATCAGTTTAAAACACTTTAGAATTAAAAAGAAATTTCCTTCCAAGTCTCCTTTTTTTTTTTTTTTTTTTTTTTTACAGTGTGCACTTAAAGGAACAATGAAATGCATCCATGAATAGTAAAGCCTGAAAATTCTTCTTTGACAATATAGGTTAGAAAAGTTGATGTAATTCATCTTTGGAATTTACCACATCTGTAAAACTAAGGTGTTCACTCCTCTAAAAATAGTATCTAGTTCATTCAACAAATAACTACTTAGCACCTACTACATGCTAGGAGTTGAACATGAATAAAAACATAGCAGTAAACAGAATAAATGCTACTGCTAAATATAGACAAACTCTGAAAACATATATATATATATATAGCCTTGAAAATCTATGAAGACTTCCTGGAAAAGTCAAATCTAAATAGGCTTCCCATTAAGTAACAAGTCTTAACTACCATTCCATCCTTTACACATTTTCTTTTAGTTACAAACTATATAGGAAATGTGAGGCTTTGCTTGTTTCTTTAAGAAAAGGCTGATATTAAGTTTTCAGTTGGTAATCATACCAGTTTACCAGTTTTTCTCTGTGTGCTTATGTCAAAGCTTTTGATAGCAAACGTGTCTATCTCAAAATCAAATGAAATAAGAGAGTTAAACTACTATCAATCAATTAGCAACCAAATAAAAGTAGATTAAATTTTTAGCCTAACAAATCAGAATTGTGGTGCATCATACTAAGTATTAAGTATACTCCATCACTCAGGGTGTGCTTGCAATTATTTTTATTGTTTGACTTATTGGATGCTTGAGTGTATTGTTTAGAACTCTTCCTTTTTTTCTTCTGATGATTTGTTAATGAGTGAATTGACTGACTTTTCTTTCAAATAGGTTGTGAAAATCTGCAATGTCACACTATTTATTAATGAAAATTTGACTACTGGTGAAAATTAAAAGAATATATGTGCACTTCCATTTATATATACTCTTTCCCAGGGTTCACAAAGGATAGTAATGAGGCTGTGTCCACTATAGTCAGTCTCTCTTCTCCACAGGTGACTCTTTTATTGAGATGTGTTTTGTTATGGTTTATGCTGCCTTATGAAGGACAACTGCCACCTCACTCTGCAGCATTCAAGACTGAGTGGAAATTTCAGGATTTAATCTATCTTCTTTTCATACCCTACCCCCTCTAAACTAGGGGGTGAAAGAAGAGTTGATGTGCAATCCTTAGAGATTACCAAACATGGTCTAGAAAAGAAGATGTATAGATAGTTTTCTCCGTAGATGATCTAGCATGGTTCCATGGGCTACTTGAAAGGACGGGTGAATGAAGTTAGGAAGAGGCTATGAATAGTCAGGCCATCATTTGAAAAGCTATTGGTATGAGGAGCCTTAGCATGTAGAAAATGGTGGCCTGTTTAATTTTTCTCATCACTGGTGAGACCCTGCCTGGGTAGAGTTTCCAATCAGCAATAAGTGCACCTTCAGGATTCTTAAATTCTGGTAATGTAGAATTGGAGAAGGCTGGCCTGTGACAGGCATTGATCAGTTTCTCCTGCTACAGGTTGGGATGTGAGTCCAAGGATATCTAATTGTATTAATCAGTTCTCTCCAGAGAAACAGAGCAGTAATATTTATATAAATATATAAAGCAACTTATGAGACTGACAAGTCTCATGATTTGACATGTACAAACTGAAAACTCAGGAAACAGTGGTATATGTCTAATTTAAGTCTGAAGGCCAAAGAAGCAGGAGATCCAATGTTGTAAATCTCAGACCAAGGGCTAAAGATGAAATGAGATGTCCCAGATCAATAGTGAGGCAGAAAAAAAAAAAAAAGGTCAATTTCTCTTTCAACATTTTTATTTCTATTCAGGCCCTCAAAGGATCAAATGATGCCCACCAACAACCACTGGGGAAGCCAATCTACCTACTGAGACCATCAATTCAAATACCACTATCATCCCAAAACACTACTCAGACACATCTGGCAATAATGTTTAGTATGAGAACTCTATGGCCAGTCAAGCTGACACATAAAATTAATTACCTCACTAGTCCACTGTGAGTCTAAACTTTTTAGTAGACTATACACAATCTAATAATGTCACTAGGACAAGGTATAGTTCCTCAGTTTCAGACTAAGCAAAAAAGACACCTAATATGTCAAAATGCCGCCTCTTCCTGAGAATAAGTATGTCCCTCACAGGAGTGGTGCTATTTTGTGATTTACTAGCCATAGACTGGAGTAGAATGCTTCCTGATTTGGCATTTAGGGAACTTTCAAATATTTAAAGGCACTCATTTCTCTTCTCAGTAATCCATTCTTTTGAGAGTCATAAAAACCATGAGAAATATTGAGCTTCTTTTTCATATTTTTCATTAAATATAGTATAATATCCCAAGTTTTTAGCCCTCTCAATAAATTTGGGCTATTATCTAATACCTAATATACTGGAAAGCAAATTTTTCCAAAAGACTGACAATGGGTAAGATATTTAGTCAACTAGACAGTCAATTAGATATTTTGTATTCACTTAATATATCTTACATGTTGAACGTGTAGGATTTGTATTCAGACAACCTAAGTTCATGACTATTTAACCAGCCAGTTATCATTTTCTTTCTTACAATTTGAATCACTACTAATCTACATCTTATTTACTTATATTTAAATATTATTAACTTTTTGTGTTATTACTTTTACATACACAAACAGCTAAGAGGTTTTAAAGATAAATATAATTTCAAAATTAATCTCATAAAAATATCCACTACATTTTATTCTTGCAATAGAATGCTATATAACCTTGGCAAAGCAAATACCCTCAGTGGCCCTCATCTTTCCTTTCTTTAAAAGTTCTTTTTTTTTTTTTAAATCATTTTAGTTGAAGTATCAGATCAGAGATCAGATCAGATCAGTCGCTCAGTCATGTCCGACTCTTTGTGACCCCATGAATCGCAGCATGCCAGGTCTCCCTGTCCATCACCAACTCCCGGAATTCACTCAGACTCATGTCCATCCAGTCAGTGATGCCATCCAGCTATCTCATCCTCTGTCGTCCCCTTCTCCTCTTGCCCCCAATCCCTCCCAGCATCAGAGTCTTTTCCAATGAGTCAACTCTTCGCATGAGGTGGCCAAAGTACTAGAGTTTCAGCTTTAGCATCATTCCTTCCAAAGAAATCCCAGGGCTGATCTCCTTCAGAATGGACTGGTTGGATCTTCTTGCAGTCCAAGGGACTCTCAAGAGTCTTCTCCAACACCACAGTTCATAAGCATCAATTCTTTGGTGCTCAGCCTTCTTCACAGTCCAACTCTCACATCCATACATGACCACAGGAAAAACCATAGCCTTGACTAGACAAACCTTTGTTGGCAAAGTAATGTCTCTGCTTTTGAATATTCTATCTAGGTTGGTCATAACTTTCCTTCCAAGGACTAAGCGTCTTTTAATTTCATGGCTGCAATCACCATCTGCAGTGATTTTGGAGCCCAGAAAAATAAAGTCTGACACTGTTTCCACTGTTTTCCTGTCTATTTCCCATGAAGTGATGGGACCGGATGCCATGATCTTCGTTTTCTGAATGTTGAGCTTTAAGCCAACTTTTTCACTCTCCGCTTTCACCTTCATCAAGAGGTTTTTCAGTTCCTCTTCACTTTCTGCCATAAGGGTGGTGTCATCTGCATATCTGAGGTTATTGATATTTCTCCCGGCAATCTTGATTCCAGCTTGTATTTCTTCCAGTCCAGCGTTTCTCATGATGTAATCTGCATATAAGTTAAACAAACAGGGTGACAATATACAGCCTTGATGTACTCCCTTTCCTATTTGGAACCAGTCTGTTGTTCCATGTCCAGTTCTAACTGTTGCTTCCTGACCTGCATACAAATTTCTCAAGAGGCAGATCAGGTGGTCTGGTATTCCCATCTCTTTCAGAATTTTCCACAGTTTACTGTGATCCACACAGTCAAAGGCTTTGGCATAGTCAATAAAGCAGAAATAGATGTTTTTCTGGAACTCTCGCTTTTTCGATGATCCAGCGGATGTTGGCAATTTGATCTCTGGTTCCTCTACCTTTTCTAAAACCAGCTTGAACATCAGGAAGTTTATGGTTCACATATTGCTGAAGCCTGGCTTGGAGAATTTTAAGCATTAATACAGCATATTAATCTACAGTGTATAGCTTGATGAATTGTTGTGCATAACATGTAATCATATCAATTATTGTTGCATTTTATTTCTGGAAAAATAGATAAATATTTAAACTTCTATGGACTTGTAGATTTTAATATGGGAAGTACACAAGGAGAGTTTCACTACAAATCATATCTAGAATAATTAAGTTTATTTGAAAGTAGCTCAGTGGTAAAGAATTTGCCTGCCACTGCAGGAGCCACAGGAGATGTGGGTTTGATCCCTCGGTTGGGAAAATCCCCTGGAGGAGGAAATGACAACCCATTCCAGTATTCTTGCCTGGAGAATCCCATGGACAGAGAAGCCTGACAGATTACACTCAATTGGGTCAAAAAGAATTGGACAAAACTGAGCTACTGGACACAGACACACACATTCAGATATTAACAAAAATCCTTATGACAAGCCTTGTTTGTATAACTGACATTGTTTACACTGATTAAATATAATATAAGCCTATATCATCTTGAGATCAAGTATACTATAATTGCTGATCAAATGTATCTGCTTGTATTTGTCTCTGTTATTCTTCTTAGATATGTGATCTGCAGTCTTAAATGTTACTATGAGGCGATTACCATATCAAATCTCAATTGCTCATATTACCAAAAAAAAAAAAAAAAAAAAAGATAACCATGAAGGGTTGACTATAGTCCACTTTCAGAGACAACCATCTGTTTGATGGCAGCTAGCCACTGGAAGATGTGCATTTCATAACATAATGCCTTACAGGCTGATATCAGCCATTGGCCAGAAGAGGAGACTAAGAAAATGAAAATTAAATTGATGCTAAACCTCTGTTTTACTTTCATTTCACTGGAATAAAAGATAGATAAAGCCAGCAACAGATTTAATAGGAAACAATATTTCTCCCAAGGATATATTACAGCCATGAAGTACCTTAACAACTACCTCTATTTGAGTGACTGCTCTTTTCTTACTGAAAAAGTTTGTTGCTTGAAATTTTCTAAACTTCATTTACTCTTTCTCTGATGTTCCTCTTTTCTTCACATAGTCCTGAGGTTCTGATCTAAATCATTTTCTTTCTTTCTAAATAACTTCTTTTAATGTTCCTTGGAAAGGAAATCTGCTGTCAACAAATTTACTCTTTTTTTTTTTTTTTTTTTTTTTTTTTTTTGAGACAGTCTCTATTCCTCCTTCAATTTTTGAAGGAAATTAACGCAGAATATAGACTTGGATGTTGGTATTTTTTTCTTTAAGCACTTTAAATGTTTTACTTCATTCTATTTTTGTCACATGGTTTCTGAAGAAAAGATGGATATAATCCTCATCTTTGCTCATCTATAGGTAAAGTGCTTTTCCTCTGGCTTCTTTCAAAATCATTTTTTATAGAATTGATTTACTGGTGTTTGAAAATTACATGCATCACTGTACAATGTAGTTTTTTGTTTTCAGTATTTTGCTTTTTATCCTTCTTGGTGTCCTCTGAGGTTCCCTAATGTGTGTTTTGGGATCTGACATTAATTTAGGAAAATTCTTAATTGTGTTATTGCTTCAAATATTGCTTCTTTTCCTTTGTCTCTTTCTTTACCTCCTGATATTCCTTTATGAACATGGAACAACGGACTGGTTCCAAATAGGAAAAGAAGTATGTCAAGGCTGTATATTGTCACCCTGCTTATTTAATTTATATGCAGAGTACATCATGAGAAATGCTGGGATGGAGGAAGCACAAGCTGGAATCAAGATTGCTGGGAGAAATATCAATAACCTCAGATATGCAGATGACACCACCCTTTGGCAGAAAGTGAAGAAGAACTAAAGAGCCTCTTGATGAAGGTGAAAGTGGAGAGTGAAAAAGTTGGCTTAAAGCTCAACATTCAGAAAACGAAGATCATGGCATCCGGTCCCATCACTTCATGGGAAATAGATGGGTACACCTTGGAAACAGTGAGAGACTTTATTTTGGGGGGCTCCAAAATCGCTGCAGATGGTGATTGCAGCCATGAAATTAAAAGACGTTTACTCCTTGCAAGGAAAGTTACTATCAACGTAGACAGCATATTAAAAACCAGAGACATTACTTTGCCAACAAAGGTCCATCTAGTCAAGGCTGTATTTTTTCCAGCAGTAATGTACGGACGTGAGAATTGGACTATAAAGAAAGCTGAGAACCGAAAAATTGATACTTTTAACTATGGTGTTGGAACAGACTCTTGAGAGTCCCTTGGACTGCAAAGAGATCCAATCAGTCCATCCTACAGGACATCAGTCCTGGGTGTTCATTGGAAGGACAGATGTTGAAGCTGAAACTCCAATACTTTGGCCACCCGATGTGAAGAGTTGACTCATTTGAAAAGACCTTGATGCTGGCAAAGATTGAGGGCAGGAGGAAAAGGGGATGACAGATTAAATGGTTGGATGGCATCACCGACTCAATGCACATGAATTTGGGTAGGCTCCGGGAGTTGGTGATGGACAGGGAGGCCTGGTGTGCTGCAGCTCATGGGGTCGCAAAGAGTCGGACACAACTGAGGGACTGAACTGAACTGAACTGAATTGAATTCCTTTATGTATCTACCTTAGACCTTCTGTAATTGTACCCAAAGTTCTCGGGGCTATTTTCAGTCATGCTCTGCTCTTCTTTTAAATTTTTTCAGTCTTTTTTCTTTGTTCCTTTCAGTTTGAGGATATTATATTGTCATATTCTCAAGCTCAGAGATTCATTCTTCAGTCCAGTCTACTAGTGAATACTTTAAAGGCATTCATCATTTCTTGTCCCCACTTGCATCGTCAATTTGTTCTTACATATTGTCTACTTTTTCCTTTAAATCCCTTAGTATATTAACTATAGTTTTCTTTTTAATTCCTAGTGTGATAATCTCAATTTTCCTACCATATTCTAAGTCCGTGTCTGATATTTGTTCTCTCTCCTCAAATTATATTTTGTTTTGTGTTATTATTTTTTTTTTGAAAGCCATACATGATGTACTGAATATAAAGAACTGGGTAAATGAAATGGTGGTAAATATGTCTTCAGTTACATATTAGTAAGACATGGGGAAGGGAAAGCATTCTATATTCCAATAATTAGGTCTTAGTCTTATGATGAACCTGTGTTACTGGACTGTGAACTTCAGTAGGGCTTCTCAGTTTCACTTCCTTACTCCCCATCCTTAGGTGAGACACAGTGGCTGATGGCTGGAGGAGGCTGGAGTTGTATATGTCCTTTCCCTTAGGTTGGTTAGACTCTGATGAAATCTAGCAGGTAAATTAATTTTTCCTGAGGGCAGGCCTTACTGAGAAGATCAGAATGCCCTGTCATATTATCACATATTTTTTTTTTTTCCCTTCCTCCTGCCAGAAGCACAAAGGAGAACTTAGAACTCAACAAGTAAAACTAAAAAATGTGTGGGTTCCTCCAATGACTACATTCCCCTGGAGTTTTTATCAGACTTGTCTGTTCTGATGCTCCAGCAATTCATCAACTGTAATTTAGGTTTCCCCTCCCAGGGGTACTGGTTCATACTGAGGTTTCTGCTTGTGTGTTTCTGCTCTGAAATTTGATATTCTTACATTTAATGTTAGATATCTGCTGCCTGTCTGGCTAATTGTTAGGGGCATCAGTTTACCCTGTAACCTCACTTTTCTAGTGAAGTTAAGAAGAGCTGTTGATTTTTCAGTTTGTTTAACTGACTTTGGAGACCAGCTAGTGCAAAGCATGGGAACAAGGTTGCCTGATTGTAGACTCAAGAGAGGCCAGAGCAAATTTCTGGTATTGCAAAAAAATAAGAGTCCAGAGCAGGCAAACTACACAAAAGAAAGATAAGGACACAGACACCCAGGATTGGTGAGAGCAAGAAGCCTTCCCAAGTAATTGAATAATCCCTCTGGTAAGCTTATGTGATCTAACTGACAGTTGAAAATTGACAAGATAGTTTTCACATGTAACTTTAATTATTGACTTGGGGGGTGGTTGTTTGCTTTTGCCTTCCTTTTCTTTGTGGGGTTGTTTTATTTGGATTTATGAGGCTTAAAAGTATTTGGGGATTTGGGCTGTACTGTGTCTAGATTCCAAGTTACATATATAACTGGAAAGCTAATTTTGAGCTATAACCAAATTACATAAAACCTTTTCTGCAAGATATATCAGGATGCTAAAATTTTATTTTCATAAATTTGCAAATAATAGGAGAGCAAAAATCACATTTTATGTTTCTTTGTATCCCCTTTAATCCCAGTATAGGTTTCCTTTTATGTGTGGTTACTCAAAAGATGCAACAAGTCCATTCTGAAGGAGATCAGCCCTGGGATTTCTTTGGAAGGAATGATGCTAAAGCTGAAACTCCAGTACTTTGGCCACCTCATGAGAAGAGTTGACTCATTGGAAAAGACTCTGATGCTGGGAGGGATTGGGGGCAGGAGGAGAAGGGGACGACAGAGGATGAGATGGCTGGATGGCATCACTGACTCGATGGACGTGAGTCTGAGTGAACTCCGGGAGTTGGTGATGGACAGGGAGGCCTGGTGTGCTGTGATTCATGGGGTTGCAGAGAGTCGGACATGACTGAGTGACTGAACTGAACTGACTCAAAAGAACTTAAAAAATGTTCGCATTGAAGTATAGTTGATTTTCAATGTTTTATTAGTTTCAGGTGTACAAAATATTGATTTAATATTTTATAGGTTATAGCCCATTTAAAATTATTATAAAAATACTGGTTACATTCCCTATGCTGTACATAGGGATATGTATATACATCCCTATATCTTACTTATTTTATACCTAGTAGTTTATATCTCTTAATCTCCTTCCTCTATCTTGCCCTTTCCTCAAAATCACTTTTAAAATGTATTTGTATCAATTGGATAAACAGCAAAATATGAATTGAGATAGTAACATGGATACTGATTAGAAGATAAAGTCTGCATATTGAAACATATGCGATATTAATAACATTCATAAAAGTTGTTTGGAGAGGAAAAAAGAAAAACAGTAGGCAGAAAAGGAACCTCTTTTTTAATATTTTAACTTAATATTAATATATAGAGTTTATAATTAATATATAGTGTTTAAAGCATGTATGTATAACTTAGAATATTCATATAATCAAAGTCATGTAGCCCTTATGGTACTTACAAAGTAGATTATTATCTTAATGCTGACTTTATATTTCCCTAAATATACCTATTTCCATTCTATTACTCTGTTATTAAAATTTGATAATGCACAGTTTCCCAAAGTGAGCAAAAAGTTGCTTCTTTTGTTCAATATTACCTTCTGTAATTTCATTCAAATGGACATGAGTTTTAATGCTTTCATTTTCACAGTTTCTTAACATATTCTTATGCCCATTATACATGTTGTAAACAACTTTTGTCAGTTTTTTGGCAAGATTCCTTTTTATTTTTTGAATTTCTAATCATTTAATGTATTTTTATAAACATAAATTATCCATTTAAATTTAGTCAAAATATTTATCTTTTTATTTATGTTTTGATATTTTCATTCTCATTCAATAAATTCATCCATATTCTAAGGATATACAAATAATCATTTATTTTGTTTTCTGAAACTTTTATAATTTTGTCCTTTCACCTCAGGCCTTATACTTCAAATGGGATAAAGTTTTGTGCATATTGTGAGATACATCCCAACGGTGCTTATCTATAATGTCATTCAGATATTTCCAGACAATTTACAAATTCACTCTTTTCCCCAAATCTATTCTGTTTCCTCTCCCATAATTTACAAGTCCACAAATGCATGGTTTTGTTTCTTGATTTTATATTACATAGTATGTGTTAATATTTAAATTTCAATGTCGATATCCTTTTATCTTCCTGTCTGTGTTATTAGATAAGTATAATTTCTCTCAATTTATCTTTCTGCTTCAGGAATGTTTCAGCTATATTTTGCCCTTTCCTCTTTCATGTAAATTTTACAGTCAGCTTGTCAATTTCTTCCCAAAAATGGCAGATGATCTCCATTATTTAAGGAAATAGTAATGCCAATTCTGCAGAAACTCTTTAAGAATATGGAAGAAGAGGAAATCGTTTACAACCCATTTTTAGACACCAACATTATGTATTTATATCTTGTTATGATATCCAGTAGAGGCATTAAAAAAAAGTACTAATCAATATCTCTCCTTGAAGATATAAAAAATTTTACCAAAATATTAGTTTATATAAAAAGGGCTAATACATCAAGAATAAGTGGGGCTTTTATGAACATGCAAAACTGGTTCAACATTCTTAAATAATCCAATATAATTCCCAAAAGAGAATTAATTGGATTATTAATACAAATACTAATCAATAGATTTAGATAAAACATTTGACAAAACTTAACGTCTATCCTTGACTTTAAAAACAATTGAAATATTTCAGAAAAATGAGACAAAAAGAGAATTTTTTACCAGATACTATTTATGAAATACCTACAGATCACATCATAATTAGGGTAAGACTGGATACTTTTTCACTATGAGTAGGAAAAATGCAAGTATATCTACTCTCAGAACTGTTTTCCAGTACAGTATTAGAATTACCAGTTAAGAATCAGGCTAGAAAAAAATAGCATACAGATTGGAAATAAAATGAAAGTAATAAAACTGTCTTTATTAGTAGATAATATATTTTTCATTGTAAAATAACAGACAAGGAATCTACAAAAAGCTACTAGATAGAATAAAGTGAGATAACACAGTCTCAGGTATTAATACATCACCAAAGTATATAAAAAGTGAACTGCATTCTTATGTACAAGAAATGAGAACTTGGAAATTTAAATATAATTAAAAGTACCAAACTTTCACTTATAATAATGATGAAGAGATAGGACTAGATTTACTTTCCAGTCCTAAATACTCCAAGTATACATGAAGGAATGTTTTAGGCATTGTACAATAGGCAGCTGGATACAGTCATCCTTGAAGGAATGAAACATTTAAGTGAGTAGAGTCCTAACAACTGCCCTAGTTTACTGCCTGAAGAGGATTTCCACATCACTGTTTGAGGGTGTGGGATAGAAGACCACAAAGAATCTAAGAGTACTAACATGAGTTAATGAGACAGAATTTATAGAGGCCAAAGTGGCTAGTATTTTCAGGGCAGATCAGTAAAGAAGAGAAAGATGAATAAAGCAAGAAATATCTGGAAATCTAGAGGTTACCTTTTAGGTCTTCAGCTGCACATTGATCAGTATAAGATCATGAAGAAAGTTTCTGATACTGGGTAAAGAACCACTAAAAATAGAAGATAAATAAGTCTCTGAAGCCCATTCAGGGCTTGGATAGTTCATATTTCACCAACCAGGACAGGAAAACCACTTAATACCCTAAGCAAAGAATGGAGTCCTTGGAATAAGATTGCCTCACTAATGCACAAAATTTGTCCTAGACTAAGGGCTGTTCTGGTCCTACCTAAAAAGACTTAAATCCAAATCTCAAAAGGGTGAAACTGTTTCCAAAAATATATTAATAGGAATACAAAAACAACCAGTATAAAACAAATATTTTTACATTGTTTAAAACAATGTAAACTTAAAAATTCCTAGCATCCCACTCAAAATTGTAAAGCATGCCAAAAACGCAGGGAAATTTGATCTATAGTGAAAAGTAATATAAATCATAAAAAGTGAGCCAGAAATGAAACAAATATTAGAACCAAAAGTCAAGAACATTAAACAGTTAATAAAATATAATTGTATATACAAGATTATAGAAGCTATTGTGACCATATTATAGAGGGACATCAAAGATATATAGAAATTAAACTTATGAAATGAAAAGTATAGTTTGTAAGATAAAAATGCACTAAATGGCATTATCAGCAGATTAGATAATTGACAAAGGGTAAATTAGCTTAAAACAAAGAGAACATAGACAAAAAAGTTGAGCAATGTATAATATTAGGCCAATGCTTTCTATATAGAATTCAACTCATGAGTTTCTTACAACTCATAAAATTAAAACATAGATTGACATTGACATTGAAGTCTTTCAGTCGTGTCCAACTCTTAGCGACCCCATGGACTGTAGCCTACCAGGCTCCTCCGTCCATGGCATTTTCCAGACAAGAATACTGGAATGGATTGCCATTTTCTTCTCCAGGAGATCTTCCCAACCCAGGGATGGAACCCGGGTCTCCCGCATTGTAGGCAGACACTTTACCATCTGAGCCACCAGGAAAGTCCCATAATATTATCTGATTCATTTATATATAACTGATCATACATAATTGATTCAGTTTATATATGACATTAACATTAAAAAAATAGATTAGACTCCATAAAAAATAAAAACTGAGATTTGAAAAAGATATTCTAAAGGAAATGGAAAGACCTGCCACAGACAAGGAGAAATTACTTGCAAATACATTTTTAAAAGAATTGGGACCACAACATACAAAGAACTTTCACAATTCAATAAGTAAACACCCAATTTAATGCCCTTTTTAAAAAGAGGAGCAAACTATTGAAACAGAAAATGCTTATCAGAGAAGATAGAATGAAAATGAGAGCAAGAAAAGATGTCCAAAAATGTTAGACAATAGGAAAATTCAAATTAAAACCAAAATGAGATACCACCATATAACATTTTGATGTGTGTAGAGTTTGAGTTTCAGGTGGGTAGTTTAGGATCCCTAAATTGAAGGATTAGTTTCTATACTTAATTTTAAAAATTCCTTAGCCATTTTTACATTAAATATTCCAGTTTTCTCCATTCTCTCTTGATCTCTTTTAGAAAACTCAATTACATTTATATTACTTAAGACCTTGTCGTCCTATCCTGTAAGTCTCTGAACCTCTATTTTGTATTGTACTTTGTTTCTCTGAGATACATTATCTTAATTTTTTTCCTGTGTAGCTTCCACTCCTTATTTGTGTTCTTAATTTTAATTTGATTTTTTTGCACTCACTGACTTTAACGTTTTACTTGTTACTTCTGGTACTGCAAGTTTTATAGGGGTGCTTATATACTACTTAGGTTTTTATATAAATTTTTCTTATTTTAATATTATTTTTTTCAAGCTAAATTTTAAAAATTTAAATGTATTAAGCATAGCTATATTCCAAACATAATATATTTGAAAAAAGGTAGAACTGAATTCTGCTGCTTGCTAATTCTGCTTCCCTGGTGGCTCAGAGATTAAAGCGTCTGCCTCCCATGCAGGAAACCTGGGTTTGATCCCTGGGTTGGGAAGATCCCCTGGAGAAGGGAATGGTAACCCACTACAATATTCTTGCCTGGAGAATCCCAAGGACAGAGGAAGCCTGGTAGGCTACAGTCCACGGGGTCACAAAGAGTCGGACACAACTGAGCGACTTCACTTTCTTTTCAGAACTGAATTCTGCTGCTTGCTAATTCTGCTATCCTATCCCTGAGGCATTAATTCTTTCTGCACATTCTTTTGAAAGGTAAGCAGCTAATATTCCTTGAAGTTTTCTCTTTGGGTCATATTTAAAGCCTAAAGAGAGTAATTGAGATTGTGTCTTATCATTTGGGAGCAACATAAACTCGAATCCATTTACTTTGGGACTTATTTGGATAATACAGATGGTGTCGTACAAACCCAAAGGTGTTCCAATTCTGGTTGCAAAATCTCAGCCTTTTTTAAGAAATTATTTGGAAGTGTTATTTTGCATATGTAGTCACCATATATTTCTTTAGAACATGTTGATAAAAGCCTTAATATATTTTATCAGAGCACACTTCAGCAAAGTATATGTATTCTGTCTCAAATTCTCAGTCTCATTTTGTTATGTAGACATAAGAACTAATTGCTGAAATTTATAGGAAGTAATTCAGAATTTTCAGAACAGAAAAAGAATATGTATTTTTCTCCTTAAATGCATTCTGTTAATAATCAACATAAAATCCTGTTCTACCAGAGTGCAAATAAAAATTTAAGACCAAAGATTATAGATAATTAATTGAATATCCTTGAGATGAGCAAAAATCACTTATATCGATAATTGTCTAAGAGAATTTATATATTCCAGTGCTGTTGAAAGGATTCTATCATTTAGAAAATATAAATTAGCATATCATTCTATCAGCATTGTTTTTAATAGGGCAAAGCACTGAATTATTTACATAGAACAACCAGCGTCTACAAAATGTTCCTAAGAACTATTTTAACATTCAAATATATTAAACATTTTGTTTTAATATACATATATGTTAAAAGAGTACTGTATATATTGACAACTTGAATAGCATTTATTTCAAATTTTAATTATCCTATAATGAACATGTTTATATTTTAAAATAACAAATATGAAATATATTTAACTAAATGTTAAATATATTTCTTTACATTGTTTTGACAGAAGTATGCTTCTGAGATTCACAAACACAAGATAGGCAGAATGTTTAGAATCCTGTTTGATGAAAAATGACCTTTACATCCTGAGACTACAAACAGTTCTGGGACAACTTTCAAAGAAAGAATAGAGTCTATCGTTAGAGAATTCAAAAAACAAAATTTTGTACTTTGACTTTTAAAAGTTGGCAATTTATCCAAGTTTTGAGAAGAATAGAATTCAACTAAATAGGTTGAAGTAATGACATTAATCATGCTCCTTTTTTGAGAGTCTGTATGAAGTTTTCTTTCATGTCAGGATCCTAGAATAAACTTAATGTGATTGAATGATTCTACAAATTTATTATTTTTTTTGTATGTTTTTTTCACTGTAGGAGACAGGAAGAATAAAAGAAAAGCAGTACCGGGGTCCAGCCCCGGTTGGATCCAGGGATTCCCTAAGGAGGACGGTGTTGGCGATTAGAATAGCAAAGGCTGAGAGATTTTAGAGGCTCAGTAATAACTGGTTTATGTGGGAAATCAATAAAGTTCGTGACACCAAACTTGTTCTGACTACGGAAGCCGTAGGCGCCCTCGTGAATAGCGGAAGGTGTCCCACCTTGGGTGCCTTCTGGAGTGGGTCTTAAAAGTCCAGGCAAATAAGTAGTCGCAGAGGACCCCCACGCTCCAATTATTTTGGCCTGAAGGAAGAACAGAAGAGAAAAGGAGGAAAAGTAAACAAGAAAGAACAACATGGGGAGACCAAGCTTTGAGCAAGGCCCGTAGCTTTATTTCCAAAGGGAGCTTATATACCCTAAGTTGCACATAGAGGATAATAGGGGGTGTGAAATCATGCAAAGTCAGCAGTCTTTGATCCTTATCGAGACCAGGCTTTCGTTTCTGCAAACTTATTGTATACAAATGGTTTAGGTGATTTACATCATCTTCTGGCCAGAAGGCCTGTTAACATTTTATGACTTTGAGAAAGGTTTGTCAACCATAAGACTTATTTTCTTTAAGAGTAATTATTTTAAAGTTTGGCACCATCGTCCGAAGGTGTTAGATAAAGTTGCATTCCTATAGGGCAGAGGTGCAGTGAGTTTACAACAAGGAAAGAATTTATTACCTTAAGGGTCTAAAGTTGTTAGCACCAAGGCCACTACTTATTTTTTTCTATGTACCAACTATATTAATTAATATACTTCCAAGGATACAATACAGGGGATGTGGAAACTTGGCAGCAAGCATTGGCTCAACAATGATCTTCTACTAGTTTTAACAATTTCTAACTCTCCAACATTATTTGAATATCTTAAGCTTCCCATGCCTCTCGTGGTTGGGAGACTGTAAACAATCGTATGCGTAGCTGTAGGAGTCCGGGTAAACCTGTCAGGCAAGTTAGAGAGCCATCTGAGGGGTTTGGATTGAAACACTCCTATTATGCCCAGGAAGCTAATAGCTAGAGCTCTAAGTTAATTTTCTTCAGAGAAAACGTGGCCGGGGATAGCCCCCCCGTGACTGTCAGAGGAGTTGGTGAAAGTCATGAAGCAGTAAAACAGACAGACTCTGGTTTTGGGGTAGACGCTCAGGCAGGCCCAGAGGGGCACCCCTCGAGTTCTGGCTCGCCTTGCCCACCAGAACTCTCCCACATGACCTTGTCATGGGTGGGGACTCCCGCGCTGGCTCCCGGCAAAGCAGGCCCTGGCAAGGGCCAAAAAAGAAATTTATAATTATTGATAAACTGGATGTAACTGGCATCCAGAGTCACATGTTTTACGTGTAATTATTGATAAACTGGATGCTAACTGGCATCTCAGAGTCACATGTTTTACATATCTGTTGGAAAATCTATAGATAAGAATATTAGTTACTGATTTGTTATTGATTACTGTTTCTTAGTTACTCAATGGTTAATGATCACTTTGTTCTTTGGCCCTGAAGGCCACGTGAGTTATAGTTTAACTTTCCTTCACGTTTGAGAGTATAATAAAGCTGGCTTGGATTCAGTTTCAGCACCTTCACCTTGGAGCAGTGTTGGTCCCCTGATCCTCACTTTTCACTGATTTCTTGTGTCTTGTTTCTCATTCTCCCACCTTATTGCGCTTTCGGAAACCTTGCTTGTCGAGTTGGTCTCGGCATTTCAGAAAAATTTGTATTTGTATAAAATTTTTACATTTCCGAGCTGAAAACAGAACTCTAGATTTTTTTTTTCCTAATTAGAATCTGAGACTAAAATGAACAAATTGGCATGAGAAGAATATTAGATTCAAAATATTTTTAGAAACAATGTTATAGGTATTTATGAAAAGGAAGCAGGAGAAGAGAATGCATAAACTACTGAATTCTAAATGAACATTGCAGGATATTCTGAGGGCAGTTTAAGTACTTAATTGATTTTCCCAGTTCAGCCTTAAAAGGAGTCTTGGGGCTAGTTTACACTAGTAGTCTTGCTTTATGAACCTAAAAGAATAAGGGTATAAAGTATCACATATTCCAAAGAATTCAGGTAATAAAATGAGACTATCAGATAAAGAAATGAATATATATATATATATATATATATATATATATATTTCATACCTTAAAGACATGATGTTAAAAAAGTTTCAACTGTAAAAATTAGTTTAAAACAATTTTAATTATTTTTATATACACAATTTTGAGAGTCAAAATGTGAAACTTAGATGTTTTAGGTTGAATTCCTGGGGAAGCAGGTTCTAAGACCAAGATCATTTTACAGGAAGTTATTTGGGGACCTCTCCCAGTATGTGGACCTACTAGGAAAAGGAAGGAAACAGGACTGAGCAGAAAGCAAAATTGGGCTGCAGCATAATCTCAGCTGAGCCGGCATAGAATTCTGGAGCTTGGATAACCATTCACTGTGCTGCCTTGTGAGGCTGTGGTCATTCACGTGTCAAGTAGCGGTAGGGTTTGGCTGCTTTCATTCGGGAAAGTGGGCATGACTTAGTCGAGGCCTCTCTTCTCAGCTGTGGATAGTCTCAGAGAAGGGTGACCATTGACCTATGTGAGGCAGCAATTGGGGAAATGTTACTCCACTTTGAGGGGAGGGGTGGAAAATTCCACCAACAGAGGAGCCTGGTGGACTATAGTCCATGGGGCCGCAGAGTCAGACATGACTGAGCAGCTGAGCACACAGCAAAAGAAGTCAGCAGAGCAGCCTCCACGTTATCTGACACTTACTATGTGCTAAGGTGCCTCACTGTGCTGTTTTAAATAGGTATATTTCATTTTCTCTTTGAGACATCTCTAAACCCATCACTGAGGCCCAGAATATGAATAAAATTGCCCAAGCTACCAGCAAATAGGTAGGATAGCCAGAATGTTGACATTTCTGAGATCCAACACTTAACAACTTTGAAACTGCTTTTGTCAAGTTCAGAAGACAATTTTCTCAGCAAGTTCTAATTTGTACTATTCTTATCTATAGAAATATAGATATAAGGAGACTTGTTTCATAGATGGCAAGCTCTAGGCTAATAGGAATAGTTTTTGCAAAGCAAAAGGATATTCATTTTATCATATATATATATATATATATATAGAGAGAGAGAGAGAGAGAGAAGGAAATGGCAACCCACTCCAGTATTCTTGTCTGGAGAATCCCAGGGACGGAGAGGAGCCTGATGGGCTGCCGCCTATGGGGTCACACAGAGTCGGTTACGACTGAAGTGACATAGCAGCAGCAGCGTGTATATATATATATATATATATATATATATATACTACAGGAAGCATTTCATCTTAAAATATATCTTCTGATGGCTGTATTAATGGTGAGGTTATTCAGGCAAAAAGAAGTGGAGAATTCATTCCTTCTTTCCCCATTTCATTCTTTCTTTCCATAATGTGAGTTTACAGTTTCTCATTGCTGTCCAACAAGCAGGTCCTTCAACTATGGCTAATTCCTGGCATAATGGGTATATGGTGTGCATTTGCAGCTGTATTTTAATGTGTTATTTAGAGTTTTTTCTTTGTATTATATCTATGTATATACACATATATATTACATATACAAATATATATACACATGTATATATACACACATATAAAATTATTCCATAATTGCATATTCTTTCGTATCTTCTTGTTTGCATTCTCTATGTGCATAATTTTTCTATACCAGTGTTCTAGGGCCTGTTAATGGGAAACATGTCTTTTATTGATATTATATCCTCACTGCGGGCCAAAGTTTAAACAATGACAGCAGTTTTTTTTTTTTTTTTCCTCTATAGATATTTGTAAAATCCTAAATCGAAATCAGAAAGTGCTGTGTGATATAACAGGATATGCATGAGTAGGGGACCCTAGCAGCTTTGATTTAAATACCAGACTTGACCTGGAACAAGTCTCATAAGTTCATTTAATTTCCTTTACAGCAAACCAGCAATAGTATTAATTTTTTTCTGACCTCATTCTTTTGCTCCAAAGTAAGAGCTGATATAGGTTAATATGTAAAGAAATGTAAATTACTTAAAGATGATAAAATAGTATTATTACAATTATTAATTTGGCTAAAATATTTTGCAATTTAATTTTTTGTCCAAGTTGTCTCTAAAATCTGACCAGGTCACATCAGAACAAATTTCCTGGAGTCAAGCTGCTGCTACCCTCTCTAAATGAATTGTGCCCTCCTCGTCCACTCGATCTCTGCTACTCACACAGTGCTAGTTTATAGACCTTTTAAGACATTGGTCCAGCCTGTTCTCTATAGGCATTTGGGTTTATAATGCCTGCTTTATATTCATTAACTCTACCTAGTTATATCTTAGACTCCAGAAAACAATATTCTTACCCAATATTATGCACAATCCCTACAAAATTTTATTCATAAAATAATGATTTAAAATGTTGCTTCTGTTTTTTGAACTGAATTGATATGCTTGTTTTGAAAATGTCTTTAGCATTAATAAAAATCTAAATGTTGCTAATGGATTTTTTTAAATTTTGTTATTCTCAAACTTTTTATAAAGATTATGTAGGAAATGTTTTTGATTTAGTTTAGAAAAAAGAATAGCATATTATTAAAAGGTTTCTTTTTAATAATGGGGGTTGTGTAATTTCCAAATTGTGATGCTTACTTTTGGTACAAAGAAACTCACATCTGTTGTTAAATATTTATGCTATAAAAATGTCTATGCTTAGGAGAGATTTTGACAAAATTATTTTCATGATTTTCCCTGTTACCTGATCGTTAACATATAACAGGAAGAAATCATGTGTCCTAATTCAAGTCTGCATTTAGTCTATTCTCATATCTTGCAGATTTTTATTGTTTTAAAATATCCAATTCGGAAGGAGGGAAAGAGGGGAAAGGAGAGAGAGAGGGAAAGGAGAGATGGAGGAAGGAAAGAAAGAATGGAAGAAAGGAAGGAGAAAAGAGAAAAGGAAGAAAGAAATGCATTATTTATTTTAATCTAAAGTGTGTGCTCTTTTTGGTAATATAATTAACCATTATTTATAATAGCTCAGTTGATAAAGAATCCACCTAGAATGCAGAAGACTCCAGTTCAATTCCTGGGTCAGGAAGAACCCCTGGAGAAGGGATAGGCTACTGACTCCAGTATTTTTGGGCTTCCCTTGTGGCTCAGCTGATAAAGAATTTGCAATGCAGTAGACCTGCATTCGATCCCTGGGTTGGGTAGATCCCCTGGAGAAGGGATCCCTGGGTTGGGAAGAGCCCCTGGAGAAGGGAAACGTTACTCACTCCAGTATTCTGGCCTGGAGAATTCCACAGGCTGTATAGTCCATGGGGTTGAAAAGAATCAGAAACCACTGAGCGACTTTCACTTTCACAGAAAAAAATATTAACTTCTTCACTGTGGGTGATTAATTGACCTTACAAATTTGAAAAGAATAAGATAATTAATAATACTGGAAGGACTTTTGTAGATTATTTGTTCCAATCTCCATATTTAACCCAGAAAGTTTTAATAACATGTCCAAGGACACTGGCAGAGCTGACTAATGTTCAAGTGAGAAATACACCAATAAATTCTACATTCTTAGATTTCCAGGCTAGATTTCTTTCTGCTATTCAGTCCAGTAGTCTGAATTTACATAGCTCTTAACATCTCAGGTCTAATTTATACCCAGAATGATCATAATATACAGAGGTTTTATTGTTAACCGGGTTATCCTACTTCCTCAAGTGAAAAGGAAAATTCAAACTTTAAGTTTTACTTTACCACTTTTACAAAGAACCTTGCTATGAACTTTGGAATGATTTTATTTGCTTGAGAGTCAGGTTTCTGTGTGTGAAGATACTAAATTTATCTTGATGTTACTTACATCTTTCCTATGAGGGAATGTATTTTAATTATCTATGACAAAAAAATTAGTGATTAATGATCATTAGCAATAACCTTAAATATGTAATACGTGATGATGCTTTTGAAGTTATATTGATGACTATTTTGGTAAAACAGAATTCATCTGTAACATTTAACTGACTTTAAAGTACATGCTTTATATAAAGCACCTATTTTTTTGCATAGAGCCTAAGGGAATATATGAGGTTTTTTTTTTACTTCTATAACTAATTCTTCTGTAGAAACATACAGAAAAAGTCACATTCACTTCAAGGCAAAAGCCCAATACAGAAAAAAATGGCAAGTAATTTACAGAATTTCTTTGACAATTTATTTTTCTGCTTCTTATTATTGTTCATCTACATTTACAGTTGCATGGGCTCATGAACTCCTCTAAATGGATTGCTCCTAGGTAAAATAAAATCTTTTGTGCACCATGTATTAAATATATTTGGACTTACTGTGCAGCCCATGTGGATTTTCAGACTATTAATGTGGCTAGTTAATAATGTTTATTAAACAAGGAAAAAGGAAATACAGATAACTATAGACAATGTATCTCCAACTTAAAGATATCACACATTCTAGGAGGGAAAGCAGACAAGTAAACAGACAATTGCAATGTGAATATAAAAATGTAAAAAAAAAATAAGGAAACTACTGTCCTATACAGAAGAGAGAATTGGTTAATTCTGTTCAGAGTGATGGAGTTAGCTTTGCCAAAAACTAGACTTTTCAAATCATGGCACAGAACCCATCAGAGACTTAAAACTCACTGGGTTGCCCAGGTTAGAACTAGGCAATCAGGAAGCAATCCTTCGAACTGTAGGTAAGCTCCTGCCGATTTTATGGGCAGGAAGAGAAAGTTGTTATGTATCTGCAACTTATGGCCTGAAGCTTGCTTGTTACATGCACATTGGTAGGGCCTCAGGGGACAGATTTCCAGGGCAGTAGCCATGTAGAAGGCAATGGCACCCCACTCCAGTACTCTTGCCTGGAAAATCCCATGGACGGAGGAGCCTGGTAGGGTGCAGTCCATGGGTCACTAAGAGTCGGACATGACTGAGTGACTTCACTTTCACTTTTCACTTTCATGCATTGGAGAAGGAAATGGCAACCTACTCCAGTGTTCTTGCCTGGAGAATCCCAGGGACAGGGGAGCCTGGTGGGCCGCCATCTATGGGGTCTCACAGAGTCTGACACGACTGAAGCAACTTAACAGCAGCAGCACCAGCAGCCATGTAGAGAGTCAAAGCACCACTGTGAACAGGAGGTCTAGAGTGCCAGTTTCCACACACAGAAAGGTGATCATAACAGTTTGAGCCTTTTTTTTTTTTTTTTTTTTTGAGTTTACCAAGGGATCATGGCTGGAGCAGAGCACCACTGATTATCTTCACATCCATGTTGCTGACTAGTTGTGCAGCAACAAGAATCTGCAACAGAAGTCTCCTTCCTGCAATATCCCTCCAGTACCATCTGCAATGAAAGTGACATGTGCACATTTTAAAGGTGAAATTCTGAAAGGAATTCCAGCCTTGACTCCAGAGCAGATATTAAAGGGAGCAGTTGAAACTGAAATACAATAAAGTGATAAAGGAAAAAGAGGCATGGGGAAGAAATTAAACATATCTGACACAAAGACCCTGGTTAGTGATAAATTTAGACTTTCTAATCCAATTCCAAATGAAACACACAATTCTCTTATATATATCAAACTTATACGTGAAAATTCATGGCCTTGTTTTACTTTTGATAATAAAATAATGCTTAGAAATATCAAAGACTTTTTCATATACCCTTGTCTCCCTGAGTCAAAACTTTTTGGTCTTATGAAAAATAATATCATACCTCTTTAGGCTAATATATTTACTATACAATTTATTATTATTAGGACTTATTATGCTATCTTTAGATTAATGAATCATCTTCTCTGCTTACTGAGAGATTAAGAATATTTCACTTTAAAATTTCAAGGTCATTTTATTAAATATAAGAAGTGAAAAATATCATAAACAACATTACTTACTCAGTTATTACTGTAAGTTCAAGCTGTTCAGCAAAGTTACTACTGGGCAATAAAGTTTTCTAAATTTACATATATATAAGTAATACATATTTGTATGTTATATTCATATCTGTGTTTATATATACATATGTATGTCTATACCCATACATGTATATGTATGAACATATACATAAAGTCTTATATACGTGTGTGGAAGTCACTCAGTCATGTCAGACTCTTTGCAGCCCCGTGGGACTGTAGCCCACCAGGCTCCTCTGTGCATGGGGATTCTCCAGGCAATAATACTGGAGTGGGGTGCTATGCTCTCCTTCAGGGGATCTTCACGACCCAGGGATCAAACCTGAGTCTCCCACATTACAGGTGGATCTTTACCATCTGAGCCACCAGGGAAGCCCATTACATAGACTACTGCTTCATGAATATTATACATTAAATTTCTACTTTCAAATCAATTTTATCTCCATTAAATATCAGAAGTAAATTTTATATATAATAAATTTGACATGACTATTCACTCTATCTGATTCATTTACAGGATATTTTTAAATATTTATCATGTTTTAAGATTTCTATAGGACAGAAAATATCATGGCTGCAAAGACGATTGTCCCATTCAGAATTTATACATTTTAATCTTTAAAAATCCATAAATTTTCAAATTTCATGCAGAATAAATTATGCAGCTTTTCATTATCCATCTGATTACATTAATCATCCTACAGTGTGTATATGTAGGTGTACTTGTAACTGTGTTCAAATATCTGAAAAATGCAAGATAGAAATATGGCTCAAATTTTTTAAATTTAGAAAATGAACTATGATAATTAAGATTAAACAATACATATAGCTTTTGGATGTTGTCGTTGAGTCTATAGTCTTTAGTCTGTCATATCAGAAGTTCTTTGGTCTTCTCAAAATAATAGCATTAAGACTGAGCCTTTAATATAATAAAATATAATATGAATCAAGACATAGGGATCCTTAACAGGGCTAAAATAGGAAAATCTGTAATATAACATATGGCAGACAGATATTGAGCAAATCAAACCTCAATTTTAATAGTATGCTGTGATAAATTATGTTGATTAAGCAAAATGATATAAAAGCAACATTAGATTAGCCCTCTGGAGTCAGGGAATTTACAAAGTAATTGGGGAAAGGAAATGTAGGTAGTTTCCTCCTTTCAAACATAATGTACTTATGTTAACTATGTAGAAATCAAGTAACAGGCTTAAGATTATTATGGGCCACTACTGAAAAATATTTTAAGCTTTAATTACCTCTCTCTTATAGAGCATGAGAGTAGATGAATTTTAGCTCTATTACCAGTTCTGGTGGCAGCACCTCTTCAGTTTCAGCTCAGGAGGGCTACCTATATCCTGGTGAGGGCACTTTTCCTTGCCAATATTTTGGGGGTTTTCTAATTTGCATATTTATAACACAGCAAGATAGGTGTAGGTAGCAGAGTCAGCATTAGCTGATGATTGATTATATCAATGATTGACATCTTGATGTTTTATCATTTGCATATAGCCAGTCACAGACAGGATGTAAAAAGCAACAACCCTAGAGAAACCAACTCCAGAAAATGAATTCCTCATTATAGCAAATAGGAATCCTGAACTTTCAGGCTCCATGGCACTTGCTTACACAACAGATTACCTGCTCTTCCCTTTCCTAAAGCTTCATGGCTTGAGAAAAATCTATTCCAATCAAGTGCCCAAAGCAACAAATGATTAACATATTGTGGTCTTGAAACTGTACCACAAAGAAGTGTGTATGAGTGCTGTACATATTAAAAAGGGTTTATCTATTAACATTATAACACAGTTCACTATATGTCTTAAACCTAAGAATGAAAATATCTTTAAAATATAATATTTAATATTATATATCTGACATATATACTCCTTAATATGTGTTGACCTGAAGTAAACAATCTAGCAGATATTTATCCAGTAAAATGGGTTTATTTGGGATCAGCAAATGAATCACGTGCAAGTTCCTGGAGGGCAAGAAAAGAACACTTTTATAGTAAGAAAAAGGAGGTTGGGAGAGATATTGCAAACAGAGAATTTATGACTTTTCATTGGCTGAGTCCTAGCCAGGAAAGAAGAGTCTTTCTTTTTCCTGTTGGCTTCTGCTATCATTGCAGGCAGTGAAAGTCTTCCAACTCTGAGGTTTAGCTTCATTAATTTTTATGTATGCTATGTATCCTTTCCAATTAAACACAAGAATGTGAAACTTTAATTTAGTAATTTTGATTTGTGTGTAGATCACAGGTAAGGTTTCAGAGCATTTCAATTAATAGCCTCTAAGATATGCAGATGACACCACCCTTATGGCAGAAAGTGAAGAGGAACTAAAAAGCCTCTTGATGAAAGTGAAAAGAGAGTGAAAAATTTGGCTTAAAGCTCAACATTCAGAAAACGAAGATCATGGCATCTGGTCCCATCACTTCATGGGACATAGATGGGGAAACAATGGAAACAGTGTCAGACTTTATTTTATTGGGCTCCAAAATCACTGCAGATGGTGACTGCAGCCATGAAATTAAAAGACGCTTACTCCTTGGAAGGAAAGTTATGACCAACCTAGATAGCATATTCAAAAGCAGAGACATTACTTTGCCAACAAAGATCCATCTAGTCAAGGCTATGGTTTTTCCAGTGGTCATGTATGGATGTGAGAGTTGGACTGTGAGGAAAGCTGAGCGCCAAAGAATTGATGCTTTTGAACTGTGGTGTTGGAGAAGACTCTTGAGAGTCCCTTGGACTGCAAGGAGGTCCAACCAGTCCATCCTAAATGACATCAGTCTTGGGTGTTCATTGGAAGGACTGATGCTAAAGCTGAAACTTCAATACTTGGGCCGCCTCATGCGAAGAGTTGACTCATTGGAAAAGACTCTGATGCTGGGAGGGATTGGAGGCAGGAGAAGAAGGGGATGACAGAGGATAAGATGGCTGAAAGGCATCACTGACTCGATGAACATGAGTTTGAGTAGACTCTGGGAGTTATTGATGGACAGGGAGGCTTGGTGTGCTACTATTCATGGGGTCACAAAGAGTTGGACATGACTGAGTGACTGAACTGAACTAAACTGAAGATAAAATAGACTTAAATGCATAATCACATTAATATATACTGAAATATTGTAAAGTAAATGACAGTGTGTATTACTACAAATAGCTGCAAAAGTAAATATATTTAAATTTGAGTGTTGATAAATAATCAATATTAAGAGTTTATCTTTTTACAGGCCAAATGTGGTAGCAATCATAGCTCAAATATTAGTTGTTCTGCTCTTTCAGGAAATATCTTTATAGAAACAAAGAAATAGACAGTAAAACTCAGCAAACTTGAAAATATCAAACAGCAGTGAACATTGTAGTGATATTAAACTACTTAAAACTCTCCTTGAACAGTGTAAAATGTGTATGATGAGAAACTGCTGTTTTCAGTTTTAAAAAATTGAATTTATATACATGTCTGCTTGATGTAAGATAATAATTCATAATAATTAGTAATATTATTAAATGTATTCCTCTTTAAAAATTTAGTTAACATTTGAAAGTCTACAAATGCTTCTGAGTTCATTAGTATTTACTGCCAGACTATGAATCATAAGAAAAAAATTCAGCTGAGCGACTTTCCAGTGCAGACAACAAAAAGCTTTTATAAACACATTAATGATGGAAACAGTGCTTTCACTCAGTATGTACACTCAGTATGTACTGAAGCATAATGAAGTTAGTTCTCCAAACCAAAATATATTTTCCCTCAGAGGAAAACAATCATTTAAATAACCATTGATTTGTTACCTAGTGCCTTGACACTTTATGATGAGCCCTTTCAAAGCATGCTGATCTTACCTATCTAATAATTAATAATGTATATAGGAAAAGAAAAAAAAATCATCTCCCAGGAAATATTTGCCTTATCAATCACTGACATGTTTTTTGTGTTTAATGTATGCTTACAGATCAAAACATCATTGAATTACAAATGTTAAATATGCATAAATTTGTTTTAATCATGTTTACTGAGAAATAAGTAGTGATCATAAGACATGTTATAGACTGTATTATTCCTCCCAGCTCCAAATTGTAGCATTTGCTGTTCTCTTAGTACAAAATATTTTGAAAATTTATAGAAATTTTGACAATTTAGAATAATTGGCATCTATATATTCAGAGAGCTAGTTTAGTGATTAAAAATTGTTTTCTTACTTCTTGTTATGGAATATAAAATATGAAACAACATACATTAATTTAAAATGGACTACTTATTTTATTGAGATAGAAATTAATTTCACATCACTTAATTAACATGCTAGACTGGATGAACATAAGCTGGGATCAAGATTGCTGGGAGAAATATCAATAACCTCAGATATGCAGATGACACCACCCTTATGGTAGAAAATGAAGAACTAAAGAGCCTCTTGATGCAAGTGAAAGAGAAGAATGAAAATGTTGAATTAAAACTCAACATTCAGAAAACGAAGATCATGGCATCTGATCCCATCACTTCATGGAAAATAGGTGGGGAAACAATGGAAACAGTGAAAGACTTTATTTTTGCGGCTCCAAAATCACTGCAGATGAGACTGCAGCCATGAAATTGAAAGATTCTTGCTCCTTGGAAGAAAAGCTATGGCCAACCTAGACAGCATATTAAAAAGCAAAGACTTCACCAAGAAAATCAGTCAAGTCAAAGCTATGGTTTTTCAAGTAGTCATGTGTGGATGTGAGAGTTGGACTATAAAGAAAGCTGAATGCTGAAGAATTGATGCTTTTGAACTGTGGTGTTGGAGAAGACTCTTGAGAGTCCCTTGGACTGCAAGGAGTTCCAACCAGTCCATCCTAAAGGGAATCAGTCCTGAATATTCATTGAAAGGACTAATGCTGAAGCTGAAATTCCAATACTTTGACCACCTGATGCGAAGGACTGACTCACTAGAAAAGACCCTGATGCTGGGAAAGGTTGAAGGCAGGAGAAGAAGGGGACAACAGAAAATGAGATGGTTGGATGGCATCACTGACTCAGTGGACATGATTTTGAGTAAGGTCCAGGAGTTAGTGATGGACTGGGAAGCCTGGCATGCTGCAGTCCACAGAATCACAAAGAGTTGGACACTATTGAGCAACTGAAGAACTGAACTGAATTAACAAAATGACATTGATATTTACTCAGGAACCCACTGGAAACAAACATACAACATTGTGAAACCATATAATAACTTGTGATATAAAGTATAAATGATAACAAGTCTAAAACAGGAGGTAAATTAAATGTCCAAGCAAGATAAGAAAAAGTGAAAATTGAAAATTTAATTACAATATTTTTTTCTTACAAATGGTTAATATTTTGAAAAAGACTGGAGAAAATTCCTGAATATGCATTATGACTCTTAGAGGATCATTTCCCTAGTGAGAAATATGGAAGGAAGCTTATAATTTTTATTATAGCTTCCATTAATTTATTTTACAAAAATTTGAAATTTTCTTACAAATTAATATTAGAACTTTAAAAAACCTAAACTTTAGGGTGAAAACAAAGTCTGAAAAACAAGATATTTAACCTGTGCATTAGATAATTCCTGGAAAGAAGTTCCTTCTTTGGTGACGGAAGGAGAAGTTCTAGTTACTTAGACTTCATGCCTTACTCTGGGGAAGATTGTATGTTTGACTATAACAAAATCAATAAATGAAAGAGTTAGACTAAATGTTTTTCTAACTATAATTTGAATCTATGCTTATATGGCTACTAAAGAAATTCTATGACATTTGGGACATCTGTTAGCATTTTCCTTGGATCTGTTTTTTTTTTTTTTTTTAATAATTCTTAATAAATTAACATTATTCTGTACACTGGGGAAGATATTTTTTTTGCTGTTCAGTCATGTCTGACTCTTTGCAACCCCATGGACTGCAGCACGCCAGACTCCCCCGTCCTTTACCATCAACTGGGGCTAACTTTGAAGCTTTCTAATCAGGATACAATTTGGGAATGGTTAGATAAGTTTTTGAAAGATCCATTCAGGTGGATCCTAGATCTTAATCCAGGATAGATAGGCAAAATGTTAAATGTCATCATCTACATCTGTGTTGAGGAATTTACTAAATGGCATAAGGGATATTAGAAACCTTTCTATTGATAAGACTATAATGTTGTAGGATTTACTAGAAAGATGACCCAGTATACACACAGAGTATGAGTTTAGTGAGACCAGTGATAGCCTTCTGAGTGATGTTCTATGTCCTGAGTTTCTTTTGTTCAGGGCCCCAGAACTTCACCTTCATGAAAATTGCTTGTCACCATGCTATGGGTCTTCCCAGGTAGCACAATGGTAACGAATCTGTCTGCCAATGCAGGAGACATGGGTTCGATCAGTGGCTTGGGAAGATCCTCTGGAGTAGGAAATGGCAGCCCACTCCAGTATTCTTGCTTGGGAAATTCTATGGACAGAGGAGCCTAGGGGACTACAGTCCAGGGGGTTGCAGAGTAGGACATGACTGAGCACATAAATGTATGCTATTGGCAGAGAGCAGGGACTTATATCAAAGCTTATATCCTTAAGCTTATATCAAAAGATGAAGCAACTGTTCTGTGCTTGGTTTTTAATTAATGTTTGTGACTTTAACAGAATTTCATACAAATTTTATTGTCAACATAGGATGTCAACTCCTAGCAAGATATGCAAAAGGAGAAATATAGCCTCTACCTATTTCTAATTCTAGGGGCTCTTCAGAATGACCTGACAATTCTAAGCCTTATCCAAAGCAGTTTTCAATAGATCCCAAAGTGCACCTAGATAGAGTTTATATGTAATAAAGCTTATGTGTTATCTCATCAAAAAGAGAACACAAGATCTGAATATGTGTGCTAATGTGCAAGTGAGAATGCTTTCTGTTTCCACATTTGAAATACAATATCAGATAATCAGAGGGGGCTGTGCTAGATTAGAGGGTATAAATAAATGCCTAATAGAATGTAGGGATTCTTAAGAGTTAAGGGGAAGCAGGAAGGTTTAGTGGGTGAGTCTGTAAGCCTATTACCCTTATTTCAACAAAACAGCTTTGTCATATCAAACATGCCTTTAACTTCTTAAAATTGGATTTTAGATAGTCAGTGAGCATATACCCAGTGTGAGATGGGAGCTACAGATAGGTTATTTTTCTTGGTCACTGTGTACTGCTTATTCCACTGTATTTTACAGCAGAGTGTGACACCAGAATTTGAAAAAAAAAAAAGTTTTTATATGTTTTTTTCAATTTAAGCCAACCACTAGTGAACAAAAAATAGTACTCATCCAATGATGTGGAAAAATTTATCTCTGTTGTTAGTAAGAAATTATGTGTTGATCTGAAAAGAACAGACTTTCATAAATTATTTTTAGGATAATTTTGATTATTCAAAATTCACCATTTTTGCTTATTTGGAACCTAAAGTCCACATATGATTAGTCTTTATTGCATGTTCTACACACTGAAATCTTATATTCACTATTTGCTCAAAGAATTTTTCAGTTAATACAACTTCAAAAGTCACTGGGACCTGTCAGTTTGAAGTCATATACAATCCTAATATTAGTTAAATTATATTTCTTTTGTCAAATTAAAAAAAAAAACACTTTAGACTTAAATAAGGAGAAACTATATTGCAAAGCATACTGGAAGAGTTAGAGGAGGGCCTATTAAAATAGGGGCTATACACTGACCATGAGATGTAGAAGATTCTTAATGGTTAAGTAGAAAAGCAAAAGCCTTTATTTATCTCTTTTTTTTAATAAGGAGGAGTTACCAAATCTAGAAAGAATTGAATTTGAAAAAGTGAGATGAACAATGGTGGCATAATAGGATAGTAGACCACAGAATGATTTACCTTGAGGTCAGTTTATTCCTGACAAAATGGTAGGTAATTAAGAGAAGCTTGTATGCTGGTCCAGACTGATTGTGAATCAAAATTCAGGGGTCTGAGAGAGAAAAAGAACTTAACCAAAGTTTGGTTAACAAGGATTTTGTTTTGATTGATCAATAAGGACAAAGCAGTTCAGCCATTCACTTATGAAGCAAAGAAAGGGTATTTGTAGTCTGTCTGACTTTGTCATAGGTAAACAAGGGGACATCCCTGAGTCATATCTAAGTCATAAGAGGAAGAGTATTTATTTGCAGTAAGCCCCTTCCAAACACAAAAGTGTAATGAGGATGTCTTTAACTTTATTGTTTTCCAGATTCACAGGGATTAGCTAAACTCCAATTTGTCAGTCCTCCCTCTTTTCAAGACTAATGATATTTATTAATTGCTAAAAAACTCAGAGGAATCATAGATCTTTCAGCAGGGCAAGGTAGAGTGTAAGAAAAAGTCTCCTAAAGATTCTTGTTGACTTTTTTTCCTGCACAATCAGTTGAGCTATGTACTAAGAAGTGGTGAAAAATGTGTTATCTCAAGTATTTTAATATAGGGATGCCTAATATGCAAAATAGTAATATTAACATAATTTTTTTATTATTATTAAAGTTCAAGAGGTTAGTGGATTAAAATATGCTCATTATCAGCACTGCTCACTGAGTTCTTAAAGCTAAGAGGTTGAAACTCTTAGTGATATTTTCTACAACCATGGAACACAGGTGCATGTGTGACTGGAACATTTAACAGACTCTTTCAGTGACAGAGGCAGAAGCTATACCAGGGAAAATTTCAGCCCACACATGGTCAGCTGCCATGATGAGTCTTTTCAGGTATATATCAAATTATTGGACCTAATGTCACAATTCTTATTCAGATCTGGGAAAAAAGTTGATCTACAGGGAACATAAAGTTCTAATGATTTCAGTTCAGTTCAATTCAGTCACTCAGTCATGTCCGACTCTCTGCGACCCCATGAATTGCAGCATGCCAGGCCTCCCTGTCCATTACCAACTCCCGGAGTTCACTCAAACTCACGTCCATGGAGTTGGTGATGCCATCCAGCCATCTCATCCCCTGTCATCCCCTTCTCCTCCTGCCCCCAATCCCTCCCAGTATCAGAGTCTTTTCCAATGAGTCAACTCTTCTCATGAGGTGGCCAAAGTATTGGAGTTTCAGCTTTAGCGTCAGTCCTTCCAAAGAACACCCAGGACTGATTTCCTTTAGAATGGACTGGTTGGATCTCCTTGCAATCCAAGGGACTCTCAGGAGTGTTCTCCAACACCACAGTTCAAAAGCATCAAATTTTCAGCACTCAGCTTTCTTCACAGCCAACTCTCACATCCATACATGACTACTGGAAAAACCATAGCCTTGACTAGCCAGACCTTTGTTGGCAAAGTAATGTCTCTGCTTTTTAATATGCTATCTAGGTTGGTTATAACTTTCCTTCCAAGGAGTAAGTGTCTTTTAAATGATGATTTAGGGTGTCAGGTTTTAGTTCTCAGTGTTAGGTTTAGTTCTCATTAAGTTAGGAGGGAGGAATAAAAATTGGCCATGTTTGTTTGGAGAGTTGTTGCCACACATTGACAGAAACTGGAAGATTTAAAATGTTTGTGAGGATTGATACTGTCCAAAGTAATGAAATTCAATCCAAATAATAGGTATGTAACAATTTTTTTTTCATATCTATCAATTGCCTGAAAATTGGTATGTGTGTGTGTTAGTCACTTAGTCGTGTTTGACTCTTTACAACCCCACATACTGTAGCCTGCTAGGATCCTCTGTCCATGTAATTCTCCAGGCAAGAATATTGGAGTGGGTTGCCATTTCCTTCTCCAGATCTTCCTGACCCTGGGACCAAACCCAGGACTCCTGTATTGCAGGAAAATTCTTTAGAAAATCGCATGTTGTTGTTATTCAGTCCATCAGTTTTGTCCTACTCTTTGCTACCCCATGGACTGCAGCACGCCAGGCTTCCCTGTCCTTCACCATCTCCTGGAGCTAGCTCAAAGGCTTGTCCATTGAGTCAGTGATACCAATCCAAACACCTTGTTCTCTGTCATCCCCTTCTCTTCCTGCCTTCAATCTTTGAAAAAGATTTTCAGCATCTTTTTGACGCTGAAAAAGCCCAGCATCAGGGTCTTTTCCAATGATTCGGCTCTTTGCATCAGGTGGCCAAAGTATTGGAGCTTCAGCTTCAGCATCAGTCCTTCCAATGAATATTCAGGACTGATTTCCTTTAGGATGGACTGGTTTGATCACCTGGCAGTCCAAGGGACTCAAGAGTCTTCTCCAGCACCACAGTTCAAAAGCATCAGTTCTTTGGTGCTCAACTTTCATTATGGTCCAACTCTCACATCCATACGTGATTACTGGAAAAACCATAGCTATGACTAGATGGATCCTTGTTTGCAAAGTAATGTCTCTGGATTTTTAAGTTTCTTGAGGCTAGGAAGCCAAGCCAAGAACTTGACAGGAAATTTTACCTGTAGTACCTATTGATTTTACTAAATTCCTCTATTTTCAATGTACTCAAAATATGCTACAAGTCCTCAACTTGCCAGGGAGTTAATTCCTTAATCATCTGTACATCTGCAAAGTCTGTAAGCCAGGCACCAGGTCAGTTCTCCCAAGAGGGATTTGTAGCATTGACTCCATGAGGTCAACATTATTAGTTCTTTTAAAAGTGTCTGGTCATATCTTAATCAATTGACATTCTTAATTATGACATTCCACTCAGATAACCAATGTTTCCATTGAAAGTGAAACTAAAATTCGCTCAGTCCTGTTCGACTCTTTGCAACCCCATGGACTATAATACAGTCCATGGAATTCTCCAGGCCTGAATACTGGAGTAGGCAGCCTTTCCCTTCTTCAGGGGATCTTAGCAACCCAGGGGTCAAACCCAGGTCTCCCGCATTGCAGGCGGATTCTTTACCAACAGAGCCACTACGGTTACATAACCAGTGTTTCTCATTATGTTCCATTAGCAAGTGGTCTAGATTCTTGTCTAACCCATGCAAATAATTATATTGCCAGTAAATAAGAATATAAAATATTCCAGATTCTGGAGGGATCAGTCAGGGAGAAAAGCATACATGTTTTATTCTCATTTACAAAAAGCATAGTGTATTATATTCTTATAAGTTATAAATATCTCAAGAGAAAAGAAAGTTTTTTATTTCTGGAAAATTGAGCACTAAATCATCAGCAATATTCCAAGAGAAACCCATAATCATCCCTTTTCAGTTCTTTTAGTCCAATGCAATTAATTTTTGTCTCAACCATCTTAGATTGTCAATCTAATGAATCCATTCATTTCTCAATTACAATTCTAGAAATCCTTACTCCATTCAGTGATAGAATCCTTAAGTTTTGAAGCAGTGTCATCAGAACCCTGTACCCCAAAGTATCTGGCATAAAACTTAATACAGCCTCTGACAAAGTACTTTTTTGTTGAAGGTGAAGCACTCTGGCCTATAGTTGATTGCAAGCACAATCATGGAAGTATCAGAATGAAACTCTCTAAAGTTTTGTTAATCTTTACTTTATTAAATCTTTAATTTAATTTTCTACTGATGGGTGGGCTGTGTTCCCTCCATGTTGCTTGACCTGAGGCCAAACTATGGTGGAGGTAATGAAAATAATGGCTACCTCTTTCAAAAGGTCTCATGCACAAGCCGCAACACTCAGTGCCTCCGACCCTGCAGCAGGCCACTGCTGAAACTAAAGATTTACTGAGCATGTCCCTACCATCAGAACAAGGCCCAGTTTCCACCTCAGCCAGTCTCTCTCATCAGGAAGCTTCCATAAGACCTTTTCTCTACCCATCAGAGCACAGACAGAATGAAAACCATATTCACAGAAAAATAACCAATTGATCATATGGACCACCGCCTTGTCTAAGCCATGCCATGTAGGGCCACCCAAGATTGGTGGGTCATGGTGGAGAGCTCTGACAAAATGTGGCCCTCTGGAGAAGAGAATGGCAAACCACTTCAGTCTTCTTGCCTTGAGAATGAACAGTATGAAAAGGCAAAAAGATAGGACACTGAAAAATGAACTCCCCAGGTCCATAGGTGCCCAATAAGCTACTTGAGAAGAATGGAGAAATAACTCCAGAAAGAATGAAGAGACGGAGTCAAAGCAAAAACAACAACCAGTTGTGGATATGACTGGTGATGGAAGTATATTCTGATACTGTAAAGAGCAATATTGCATAGGAACCAGAATGTTAGATCCATGAATCAAGGTAAATAGGAAGTGGTCAAACAGGAGATGGCAAGAGTAAAGATTGACATTTTAGGAATCAGCGAACTAAAACAGACTGGAATGGGTGAATTTAACTCAGATGACCATAATATCTACTACTGTGGGCAAGAGTCCCTTAGAAGAAATGGAGTAGCTCTCATGGTAAACAAAAGAGTCTGAAATGCAGTATTGGGTGCAATCTCAAAAACAACAGAATGATTCCTGTTTGTTCCCAAGGCAAATCATTCAAAATCACAGTAATCCAAGTCTATGCCCTGACCCTAATGCTGAAGAAGCTGAAGTTGAATGGTTCTAGGAAGACCTACAAGATCTTCTAGAACAAACACCCAAAAAAGATGTCTTTTTCATTATAGGGGACCAGAATGGAAAGTAGGAAGTCAACAGATACCTGGAGTAACAAACAAATTTGGCCTTGGAGTACAAAATGAAGCAGGGCAAAGGCTAACAGAGCTTTGCCAGGAGAATGCAAACACCCTCTTCCAACAACACAAGAGAAGACTCTACACATGGACATCACCAGATTGTCAATATCAAAATTAGACTGATTATATTCCTTGCAGCCAAGACGGAGAAGCTCTATACACTCAGAAAAAAAGAAGACCGGGAGCTGACTGTGGCTCAGATCATGAACTCCTTATTGAAAAATTCAGACTTAAATTGAAGAAAGTAGGGAAAACCACTAGACCATTCAGGTATGACCTAAATCAAATCCCTTATGATTATACAGTGGATGTGAAAAATAGATTCAAGAGATTAGATCTGATAGACAGAGTGCCTGAAGAACTTTGGATGGAGGTTCAGAACATTGTACAGGAGGCAGTGATCAAGACCATCCCCAAGAAAAATAAATGCAAAAAGGCAAAATTGGTGTGTGAGGAGGCCTTACAAATAGCCGACAAAGGAAGAGAAGTGAAAGGCAAAGGAAAAAAAGAAAGATATACCTAGTTGAATGCAAAGTTCCAAAGAATAGCAAGGAGATTAGAAAGCCTTCCTCAGAGATCAGTGCAAAGAGAGGAAAACAATAGAATGGGAAAGACTAGAGATCTCTTCAAGAAAATTAGAGATACCAAGGGAACTTTTGATGCAACGTGGGCACAATAAAGGAAAGAAATGGTGTGGACCTAACAGAAGCACAAGATATTGAGAAGAGTTGCCAAGAATACTCAGAACTATACAAAAAAGTTTGTCATGACCCAAATAACCACAATGGAATAATCACTCACTTAGAGCTAGACATGCTGGAATGTGAAGTCAAGTGGGCCTTAGGAAACATCAGTATAAACGAGGCTAGTGGAGGTGATAGAATTCCAGCTGAGCTATTTGAAATCCTAAAAGTTGATGCTGTGAAAGTGCTGCACCCAATATGCCAGCAAATTTGGAAAACTCCACAGTGGCCACAGGACTGGAAAAGGTCCGTTTTCATTCCAATTGCAAAGAAATGCAGTGCCAAAAAATATTCCAACTACTGTAATTTTGCACTTATCTCACATGCTAGCAAAGTAATGCTCAACATTCTCCAAGCCAGGGTTCAACAGTACATGATTCCTGAAAAAGCAGTTGTTCAAGCTGGATTTAGAAAAGGGAGAGGAACCAGGTACCAAATTGCCAACATCTGTTGGATTATCAAAAAAAAAAAAAACAAGAGAGTTCCAGAAAACATCTTCTGTTTCATTTACTATGCCAAAGCCTTTGACTATGTGAACCACAACAAACTGTGGAAAATTCTTAAAGAGATGGGAATACCAGACCACTTGACCTGCCTCTTGAGAAATCTGTATGCAGGTCAAGAAGCAACAGTTAGAACTGGACATGGAACAACAGACTGGTTCCAAATCGGGAAAGGAGTACATCAAGGCTGCACAATGTCACCCTGCTTATTTAGGTTATATGCAGAGTACATCATGCAAAATGCCAGGCTGGATTAAACACAAACTGGAATCAAGGTTGCCAGGAGAAATATCAACAAAGTCAGATATGCAGATGACACCAGCCTTATGGCAGAAAGCAAAGATGAACTAAAGAGCCTCTTGATGAAAGTGAAAAAAGAGAATGAAAAAGTTGGCTTAAAACTCAACATTCAGAAACTAAGATTGTGGCATCCGATCCCATCACTTCATGGCAAATAGATGGGGAAACAATGGAAACAGTGACAGCTTTTTGTTTTGGAGCTCAGAAATCACTGATGATGCTGACTATAGCCATGAAATTAAAAAACACTTGCTTTCTGGAAGAAAAGCTATGACCAACCTAGACAGCATATTAAAAAGGAGAGACATTACTTTGTCAACAAAGTTCCATATAGTCAAAGCGATGGTTTTTCCAATAGTCATGTATGGATGTGAGAGTTGGGCTATAAAGAAAGCTAAATGCTGAAGAACTGATGCTTTCGAACTGTGGTGTTGGAGAATACAGAGTTCCTTGGAGTGCAAGAAGATCTAATCAGTGTATCCTAAAGATAATGAGTCCTGAATAGTCACTGGAAGGACTTAGGCTGAAGCTGAAACTCCAATACTTTGGCCACCTGATGTGAAGAACTGACTCACTAGAAAAGACCCTGATGCTGGGAAAGATTGAAGGCGGGAGGAGAAGCGGACAACCAAGGGTGAGATGTTTGGATGACATCACGGACTCGAGGGACATGAGTTTGAGTAAGCTCCAGGAATTGGTGATGAACAGGGAAGCTGCTGTGCTGCAGTCCATGGGGTCACAGAGAATGGGATACCACTGAGCAACCAAACTGAAGTTTATTACATGTTAGTACTAAAGTTTTACTAAACTTTACAGATTACTGAAGTTTGAAAATGATTGATGGAAATTTATCACAAAAAGTAAGGCAATTAACAAGAAAATTTGATTGTTTCTATGGTGTGCAACATTTTAAAAAACTGAAATTATGTCTGATAATACCATACCATTGCCTAAATCAGGCAAAGCAGCATCAGGATTCTAATACATAAAAATATCATGAACAGTAAGGATAATGCTGGCTCTCTGGCAACTTTGTACAGTTTCTTAAATATTTATATTTAGCAATATTTTACCCATACAAATTTATCATAAGGAAGGTTAAGCATCTCTTCTGATATGACAATACTTCCCATGCATATCATTAAATATCAAATGAACATAATTATTTTTGGCACCTCTCTTTTTACAAAGTGGAATAACAGATCCTCTGTGAATATCCAGGGGCCCCTGGGGAAACCTCAAAGACAATAGTAGGTGTGAAGAAAATATCATTTAAGATTTGATTTGGGAATGAAAAGTGACAAAAGTTGTTAAATTAGATTACAGAAGTAATAATAAAAGTCTTTAAAAGTAAACAAAGAGGTAACATATAAAAGTAAATAGAGGTAATTTCAAAAAAGACAAAAAAAATTAGCTTCTTTTTAAAAGTGTAAAGACTGTTCCTCTAAATAATAAAGGGCATAATAAAGTCTACATAAAACACTGGAAACTATTTTGAGAAGACATAGAAAATCTTTGCCTTCTAGGCAGACAACTCAAAAGGTAAAGAAAATCTTTTTACAAATTTATTAAGAAGACACTAGTAGTAATCTAAGAAAATGTTGACATTTTAACAATAATCAGTTTTTTTATGAGTATAATATTTCATACTTAATATCACTTTAAAATATCAGGATTAACCCAACGAAACCTTCAATTCAGTTCAGTTGCTCAGTCGTGTACAACTCTGCAACTCCATGGACTGCCGCACAACAGGCTTCCATTTTCTTCACTATCTCCTGGAGTTTGCTCAAACTCATGGCCATCAGGTTGGTGATGCCATCCAACCATCTCATCCTTGGTTGTCCCGTACTCCTTCCGCCTTCAAATTTTCCCAGCACAGGGTCTTTTCCAAAGAGTCAGTTCTTCGCATCATGTGGGCAAAGTATTGGAGTTTCAGCTTCAGCATCAGTCCTTCCAGTGAATATTTGGGACTGATAACCTTTAGGATACACTGGTTGGATCTCCTTGCAGTCCAAGGGACTCTCAAGAGTCTTCTCCAACACCACAGTTCAAAAGCATCAATTCTTCAGCACTCAGCTTTCTTTATAGTCCGACTCTCAGGTCCATACATGACTACTGGAAAAACCATAGCTTTGATTAGGCAGACTTTTATTAGGAAAGTAATATCTCTGTTTTTTAATATGGTGTCTAGAATGATCATAGCTTTTCTTCCAAGGAGTAAGTGTCTTTTAATTTCATGGCTGCAGTCAGCATCTACAGTGATTTTGGAGCTCAAGAAAGTGAAGTCTGTTACTGTCTCTATTATTTCCCCATCTATTTGCCATGAAGTGATGGGACCAGATGCCATGATCTTCATTTTTTGAATGTTGAGTTTTAAGTCAGCTTTTACACTATTCGTTTTCACTTTTGTCAAGAGGCTTTTTAGTTCTTCTTTGCTTTCTGCCATAAGGGTGGTGTCATCTGCATATCTGAGATTATTGATACTTCTCCCTACAATGTTGATTCCAGCTTGTGCTTCATTTAGTCTGGCATTTTGCATAAGCAAGGTGACAAAATACAGCCTTGACATATTCCTTTCCCGGTGTGTAACCAGTCCATTGTTCCGTGCCTGGCTCTAACTGTTGTTTCTTGACCTGTGTACAGATTTCTCAGGTGCAGGTAAGGTGGTCTGTTATTTCCATGTCTTTATGAATTTTGTGTAATTTGTTTGTGTTCCACACAGTCAAAGGCTTTAGCTAGTAAATGAAGCAGTAGTATATATTTTTCTGAAATTCTCTTGCTTTTTCTATGATCCAACGTATGTTGGCAATTTGATCTCTCATTCCACTGCCTTTTCTAAATCCAGCTTGAACATGTGGAAATTCTCAGTTCACAAGCTATTGAAGCCTATCTTGGAGAATTTGCACATTATTTTACTAGAAAGTGAGATGAGTGCGATTGTGCAGTAGTTTGAACTTTCTTTGAGATTGGAATGAAAACTGACCTTTTCCAGTCCTGCGGCCAGTGCTGAGTTTTCCAAATTTGCTGGCATATTGAGTGCAGCACTTTCACAGCATCATCTTTTAGGATTTCAAATAGGTCAGCTGGAATTCCATCATCTCCACTAGCTTTGTTTGTATTGATGCTTCCTAAGGCCCACTTGACCATGAAATCTTAGCTAGCTTTTATTGTGACAAATGAAATCCTGTTTTTGCAAACACCACACAATTTTTCCATATTCTTTCAAGGTATTTTTCTATATGTGCATCTTTCTCATTCTGAAATAAATAGTTAATTCACTTTAGGGAAAAATATATATATTTTTTTTAGTAAAAACATATCCTAAATACTGTATATACTTAATTTAGCATAAGTCTAAGATTTTAAATTACAGACAAATCTTGAAAACTATCTGGAAGCTAACCTTCTCCACAATCTAAATACAGTTGGATTGTATTGGAATCAAAAAATTTTCAGAGTAAGTTAAATTTCATTTCTGTCTGGGGATTTTATATTTATATGGGTGGTATTTAATAGAGCTCATTGAAGGGGGTTGTATGATATAATTTGGTAATACCATCCAGAGTTAAGAAAATACCTATATATACATGTACCTATATACAGACAGACAGATAAAAATAGAGAGCTTATAGTTTAAATTTAAAAACCTTAGCTATGTTTATGTATAAGCAAAAGAAAATACAAAGTTTACTAGTTTGTACAGAAGAGGTTAATCATTCTTTACTCACTTTTACATTTTTATGAGGAATGTTTTACTAGAAGATGACACAAGTTGATTTTACCTGCTCCTGACCAGTAATTGCTGAGAAAAACCTTTAAGAATTTATTTGCCACAATGATTCTCTTATAGAGAATATGGGCAAAGTACTGAGAAGAAACCAAGAGGCCATCTGGGTGTCTCCAAAGCCCACCTGAGTAGGTAAAATTCTATCTTGTTTTCAAACTAGTTTTTTCAGTCTCTAATTGTTGAAGAGAAGAGGACTTAAATGACATTAGGGAATTGAGAAGCTGGAATGGGAAGAAAAGGTCTTGCAAGGGTGGATAGAGGGGTAGAGAAGGCTGAAGGGTCAGATAAGAGGATTCAAGGGAGTTGGAGGAAATATGAAGATAAAAGAGAGGCAGGAAGGAAGGAGGGATGATGAGAAGGGTGAAGATTAAATGAGCCAGTCTGGGGACATCCCAAGTTTCCCTAGGATACTATTGTTCTGAATTGTCTTTAGAAAAGTTTATAGTATTGTGTGATACTAGATGGAATAAGTGCAATAATAGCAAAGCATAAAGTCAGTGGAAGAAGAAGAGGGAAGGTGCCAAATAGAGTCACCTATGGGATTTACATAGTTATTGAAGAGAGAAATTTTTAAAAATAAAACCTTAAATAATATGGGGGATAATTTTACTTGATTAATTTCTTCATACAATCCCTGGGACAGAGAGCCAAGGGAATCCCTTAGAGAATCTCTGGCATCAAAGGAAAGGAGGAAATGCTCTGAACAGTCCCCAGGTGTGGGGAACCTAGGAAAAGCAGAAGAGGATTCAGAGAAGGGAAAAAACAATCTCTTTGTCTGGAAAAATTTTAATAACTCTTTATCATGCTGCAGTAGACAATATGTCTAGAACACTGGATTGAGGATTGAACTCAATGAAGGATCTGAGAATCAACTAGCAACAGAGGAGTTAAGGGACCAGCAAAATCCCATAACTTGTAAGGACATGGGGGGAGCCCATAAGTGAGGTCCAATCTCAATCCAAACACCAGAAACTGTCAAATAAGGAACAAACTCAGGACCTAGATAAGGAGAGACTTTAGTGGGAAAACTTAATCCAAAACAGGGGAAACAGACTCTTGCAATAGGAGGGGAGAGTTTACTGCAACAGGGAGAATGTTCTAACCAAGACATCTGCCAGCTTTGCAAAGATTAGATAGAAGGGGGCTTTTGTTTTTACAAAGAAGCGTATTAAAGACTACAAAACTTTATGTGAATGTGGTGTGAGGAAGGATGGCATGATTGGATGTTTTTCATTGAAAGCCAGTCTATTCTCAAGAGGGTCCATTATGGAAGGATTGGTATATGTCAGGCTCAGAGTGGTCCAGGGAATGGAGGATAGTAGAGAACCTTAACCAAACTTCAGTTGACAAGTATTTAGTTCTGACTAATCTTTGGAGCCAAAGCAGCTCACCCATTCATTTATAAGCCAATGAATGGGAAATACAGATCTGTGTCTGGTCTTATTATAGGTAAGCAAAGGAGACCTTTGTTAATGTTATCTAAGTCATATGGAGAAGAATACTTTTACATAGCAAACCATGGCTGGGGACAGAAAAATGTTCCAGTTTCATTAATCTTTGAGTTTTCTAGGATCACAAGACTCAGTAAATTTTGGCATAGTCATCATCAATCCTGTCACTACAGATGCCATAGCTCTTAAGCCATAAGTGTTAGTTTCCTTCCCTCTGTCAAGGGGGGAAACCTTAAATGTTCATTAGAACAAGAAGAAGTATAAAATGGATACTAGGTTATTAATAAATGCCCTGTTTTACTAAGGAAAACTTAGTATCTTATTTAAGTGTCTTAAGGAAACTCTCTGTCTTTAAATCTTACTGTCTCCAGTACGATTTGCCAAAGCTAAGTTTCAAAAAAAAAATCATTTTCTTATTTATATATCCTGACTTATGCTATCACAGAAGGCAATGGCACCCCACTCCAGTACTCTTGCCTGGAAAATCCCATGGATGGAGGAGCCTGGTAGGCTGTAATCCATGGCATCGCTAAGAGTCGGACACAACTGAGCGACTTCACTTTCACGTTTCATTTTCCTGCATTGGAGAAGGAAATGGCAACCCACTCCAGTGTTCTTGCCTGGAGAATCCCAGGGCCGGGGGAGCCTGGTGGGCTGCCGTCTTTGGGATCGCACAGAGTCGGAGACGACTGAAGTGACTTAGCAGCAGACTTATGCTATATGGATCATGGACTTAAAGGCATTGGGGAAAATTGGTACGGTCTATCTTAGAGATGGAATAAACAGTGTGGATATATAACAGAGACCTTAAACAAATGGATGGATCATTTAAATTTGCTATGGAAGTACCACAAGTCCTGAGGGCAAAGTCAGGTCACATTCTAGAATATCAGTTAATAATCATAAGAAGAGGTAACATGAGAGGGTAAGATGGATTTGGGTCTAATTTTGTAAGAGAGCATGGACAGAAATAAGATCAATGCAATTTAATGTAACAAAACATTATTAAGTGTATAATATTTAGCAAGAAAATTCTCAGATTATATAAGGCCAAAAATAAAATATAGATGTTTAAAGTTAAGGATTGAAGATGTTAGCAAACATGTGAGTAAGGTTGAATTTGGATACAAAGAAGCAGAAGCAACTGAGACCACGAATAGAGGTTGAAGGTTGAGAACAGAGAGGACGCCTCTACTCAGGCAGTCAAAGAATAACCATAGCCAAACCTATTGCTTGTTTTGTTTCTGAGTTCAAATATTTCTTTCCAGAGAAAGCAAGACTTGTTAGTTAACCTTGCTTACAGAAAAAGATAGCACAATATAGGGGAATATTTTGCGTTAGCAAGCTTCATTTTGCATATTATTTAAATATTTAATTAAAAATTTGTTCAGATACTTATTCTTTATATTTTCAAGTATTTGAAAGTTATATGATGATTTAATATACAATATCAAATAAATATTCTTTCAGTGTAATGTATTAACCAAAAAATGATTTGTTTTACTCTTCTTAATAAGAAGAGTGTGACTGACTCTATTTTTTCCCCTTGAGAAAAAGACATCACCAGTTTCTAAGATTTGAAAGCTCCATGCTCCATAGTAATACTGTGAAGTTTAGTCTCAGAACAGTTTATGATCACATTCCCAAAATGCCATGTCTACTCCTACCTCCCACTCTCTTCCTGTCCCTCTCTCCTCTCAATCTCTTTCTTTATTTCTCTTACCCACTTTTTTCTCTCTCTCTCAATTCCTGCAAGAAAATTTAGGAGATAAACAACATAAATTTACTAAGTATCTTCTTTTTCTCATGCATTTTTAACTTATGCTGAATACAGAGAAGATCCTAGGAAAAGGACCAGGTCTCCAGTAGTTTTCAGTTCATTGTGTACCTTTGTGTTTCTTTTGCTTGATTTTCTCAAAGTGGCTACCTTTCCCAGAACCATAAAAAAAATCAAACTGCAAAAAACCTACCTTTTTTCTACTTTTATTATTGCAACACATTAAACAAAAAAATTGTTAGTGAACCAGCTTTTGTAATGCTTTACAGAATTGTGACTTGATATATTACTTTTAAAAGGCAATTTGATGGCCAGAACAAGAGTTAGGAAGAATGCAGCAACAGCCTAATGTATCCTGATGTATTTCTTGCCTGGGGAAAAACATGCACTGGTTCCTATTCCCACATTTTCTGGCAGCTTAAATAAGTAGTCACGGTACTGCTTGTCTACCACCTACTGGAGAATAGGAGGAATCAGAGAGATAATCTGATTACAAAGTACACTCAGGAGATGATGGCCCTGTTGCTGTCATACACACAAGGCTCTGCTCTAGTGGAGACGAGGGACCTGAAGCAGAAGGTTACTTAAACCCCAAAGCATAAATGAAACTGTTGGAAAAGAAAAAGCCCAATAAACCTAAAGACTGAATTAACCAGCCTGGTTGAGTGTAGAATGTAGCTGCTCTTGGCAGAAACAGTGAATTTTAGGCTTTATGTCAGTGTTATAAATTTTACTTCCCTTTTAATATTTCTGCCAAAACCCTTGCCCCAGATAAATTGTAAATCGATTGACCAAGATAATTTACTTATCCTGAGTCGGAGGTTTGTGTATGGTAATTTTGCCTCCAGAAAAGCAAACAGCCTGCTCATGGTTTCCTAACCATTTGGCAGGCAGGAGAAAAACATCAGGTCACTGGCAAATAATGCAGTTGGAAGAGTAAACATGGAGCAGCAATTGAGAAGAGACAGGGGGAAAAGGACAAAGAGCTTTACCCTCCCAGCAGGAAAGAGATGTTGCTGGATTGGCAGGACTTTCTCTGAGGATTAATAGAATTTGTTCTGATGACAAGAAGGTCACAATAATTACTCCCACCTCTCTGTAGCTTTTCAGTTTCCATTACCCTTCTGTAGCAGCTTAGGAAGAAAAGTTGGCATAAAAATTAAGGATACTGATAATTATAACTAGATAAATAAAGGGATAACAATTTTACTCAATTAAAGGCCTTGGCAAAGTGGCCCAAAACAAATCACAAAGGAAATCAACACACAAAGCCATTTTATACAAATGTCTAAAATTTAAATTCACAAAAACTCTTCAGAAGTAAAGTAAGAGTCAGTGCCCATAAAAATAAATAGAACAAAAGGTGATGACAGTGCTAAACGGCAAGCAAAAAGATCTGAAATTTTCTGTTCTTAATGTGCATCTTCTTAGTAAGTCTGCTATCAGACTTAGGTAGAACCGGCAATTTAGTTAGAAGGCAAAGACTTGGACCATTTTGTTCACTGACATGTTGCTAGCATTTGGTATTATTCCTTGATTCAAAGGAGCTCCTAAAGTATTTGTAAATGAATGGATGACAAGAAGGAAATGGCAACCCACTCCAGTACTCTTGTCTAGAGAATCCCATCGTCAGCGGAGCCTGGCAGGATACAGTTCGTGGGGTCGCAAGAGTCGGACACAACTTAGTGACTAAACTACTACTACTATGTAACAGATGAGTTAATGAATGGGTGGATAAATATTAACAATAAATAATAGGGCTGTTAAAAGTTCCCTTGAAAATTCTAGAATGTAAGCAGGTGGATACTTTCAAATTAAGTTTAGAAATTACTTGTGTGTTTTTCTAATGATTCACTTTTAATACAAAATGAGCACATTAAAATATCATAACAACACAAAACATGTAACTACATAGCTGTTTTATCATAATTGAACCAAATGCCTCATGAAAGTGATAAATATTTTTTTAACCTCTGCACACCTGATTTTTCTCATTACTAGTTTTCTTCATTTCCACTTGCCTCCATTCTAGTTTAGTCTATTTAATTTTCCTCTTTCTTTCATCTCATCATTTTTTTTTTTATTCTCGCCCTCCTTCCCATTCATATTCCATCTTACTCCACTTTACTCAGAACTACAACAAAAATTCTCCCTGGGCAAGTAGACATACTATTTTACTCAGTCTTAGTTGTTGTTGTTGTTTAGTCACCAAGTCATGTCTAACTCTTTTTGGATCCCATGCACTGTGTAGCCCATTAGGTTCCTCTGTCCATGGGATTCCTCAGGCAAGAATACTGGAGTGGGTTGCCGTTCCCTTCTCCAGGGGATCTTCCCAACCCAGGGAAAACCGTGTCTCCTGCATTGGCAGGCAGGTTCTTTACCACTGAGCCACCAGGGAAGCCTTTCACTCACTTTACCTACCTCTACATAACTGCTGCTACTGCTGCTAAGTCGCTTTAGTCGTGTCTGACTCTGTGCGATCCCATGGACTGCAGCCTACCAGGCTTCTCTGTCCATGGGATTCTCCAGGCAAGAACACTGGAGTGGGTTGCCATTTCCTTCTCCAATGCATGAAAGTGGAAAGTGAAAGTGAAGTCGCTCAGTCGTGTCTGACTCTTAGCGACCCCATGGGCTGCAGCCTACCAGGCTCCTCCGTCCATGGGATTTTCCAAGCAAGAGTACTGGAGTGGGGTGCCATTGCCTTCTCCACTCTACATAACTATGACCTCTAAATATTTGTTCTGTTTCCACCTTGGCCTGCCATGTCTTCCTGCTATAATTCTTTTCTCTCCTCAGTTATTTATTCATGTTGGAGGGCATGACAAAATAAACATTGTTTATTTTCTCTAAACAATGTTCACCAGTCCCATTAGCTGATGCTCCTGCTAAGTTGCTTCAGTCGTGTTCGACTCTGTGCAACCCCATAGGTGACAGCCCCCCAGGCTCCTCCGTCCCTGGAATTCTCTAGGCAAGAATACTGGAGTGGGTTGCCATTTCCTTCTCCAATACATGCATACATGCTAAGTCACTTCAGTCATGTCTGATTCTGTGCGACCCCATAGACAGCAGACCACTAGGCTCCTTTGTCCACGGAATTCTCTAGGCAAGAATACTGGAGTGGGTTGCCATTTCCTTCTCCAGTCCCATTAGGGAGAGGCAGTAATTCCCTCCTTTGAGCCTTTGCCATCCAGTAAAAATCTCTATACTAGCACCTATCTCATATCATTAATATTTATTCCTTTGCCTCTTCTCAGCTTGTAACTTCCTAAGAGTAATGGTTATAACATATTCACCTTATATACACAGTTCTGGACACATAGTACACATTCAGTATTTGGATAAATAAATGAAACATTAGTGAACTGAGAGTTGAGCTTTGGTGAACATAAATGTTTTCTATTAATATTTATTTACTAAAAAATCTAAGAGTCACTCTTTTATAACATTAAACACATTAAAATTTGAATGCATTATTTAAATCTTAAAAAGTTATTTGCAAAAATAAAATGAGACAAAATGAAATTTAAATCCAAAGATGACGTCTTTTTATCTTTCATTGTTGTCTGCTGCTGCTGCTAAGTCGCTTCAGTCATTTCCAACTCCGTGCGACCCCATAGACAGCAGCCCACCAGGCTCCCTCGTCCCTGGGATTCTCCAGGCAAGAACACTGGAGTGGGTTGCCATTTCCTTCTCCAATGCATGAAAGTGAAAAGTGAAAGTGAAGTTGTTCAGTCGTGTCGGATTCTTCGCAACCCCATGGACTGTAGCCCGCCAGGCTCCTCCCTCCATGGGATTTTCCAGGCAAGAGTACTGGAGTATAGTTGCCATTTCCTTCTCCAATTTCATTGTTCTCTAACTGGTATGATTTGTTCATTGGAAATGTGTGTGTGTGTGTGTGTGTGTGTGTGTGTATGTATATTTCAGTTAATGTATATATATATATATATGTATATATACTACATATATATACGTAACTGAAATATACACATGAAAGATTTGCTTTCACAAAATTAACTGTGAATATCTGCATGTAATGTGATCGATTACTCAATTTCTGATGAGAATTTATTTCACTACATGGCGTTATCATCTTTTTCTATTTATTTCATCCTCTCTTGTATTTTCTGAAACCATTTCATTCAGTGCCAGTGCATCTGATTGGACTGTAAAGCATGAAATGTGTAGCATCAAAACACAGCTGGAGCCAATGCCATTCTTTAGCCAGCTGGCATGAGACATTGCTGTAGAAAGCAGCTGACTTCTGTTTTGATAGAGTAAGCATCCCAACGTGTGCTGCTTATAATTCACTCATCACCCAACAAACAAATTAATCTAGAAAAGAAATATATCAACCATTGAGAGGAATAGGATTGATTGGTAAAGGGGCTATTACTTTATCCTGCTTGTGGTACATAGTATGCTTGTGATGTTTTTATTAATAGCAAAGCAGTTTGCACCATTTGTAGTAATTTCATCAGCAAGGCAAGATATTAGTGTGAAAAAACACTTAAAATTCTTTTTTAGGACACAAAGAAGAAGAAGGTAGAGAAAATCTTGGATAGTACTTTATATAATATTGTGTATCTATCTATCTAGCACCTTCTTCCCCATAATGAGGGACAAAATTTCACCCAAACTTTAAGTTTCTCCAGGAACACAAAGTTCAATATTCTACCAGGTATCCAATTCTCTAATTATCCACATCAAGTAACTTAGAAAGTTAACTGCAGTTTTATAATCTCCATTTTGTAGTCCTAACTTTACTCTCCAGAGCAGTGCAAAATGAGTCTATTACCACCTTTCATCTGAAAGAACTCTGGTTTTTGAAGAGAGCCAATCTTTTCATCCAACCCCTTTGTTCACTAGTCTAAATAACCCCCCTGCTTCATTGCATGCATTTTTCTAGTATTATTTGATAATTATCCTTTCCTGTGCACCCACAATGTTTGTCACTGTCCCTTTTATTTATTTTTTTTTATTTTTTTTATTTTTTAATTTTATTTTATTTTTAGACTTTACATAATTGTATTAGTTTTGCCAAATATCAAAAGGAATCCGCCACAGGTATACATGTGTTCCCCATCCCGAGCCCTCCTCCCTCCTCCCTCCCCATTCCATCCCTCTGGGTCGTCCCAGTGCACCAGCCCCAAGCATCCAGCATTGTGCATCGAACCTGGACTGGCAACTCATTTCATACATGATATTTTACATGTTTCAATGCCATTCTCCCAAATCTTCCCACCCTCTCCCTCTCTCACAGAGTCCATAAGACTGTTCTATACATCAGTGTCTCTTTTGCTGTCTCGTACACAGGGTTATTATTACCATCTTTCTAAATTCCATATATATGCGTTAGTATACTGTATTGGTGTTTTTCTTTCTGGCTTACTTCACTCTGTATAATAGGCTCCAGTTTCATCCAACTCATTAGAACTGATTCAAATGTATTCTTTTTAATGGCTGAGTAATACTCCATTGTGTATATGTACCACTGCTTTCTTATCCATTCATCTGTTGATGGACATCTAGGTTGCTTCCATGTCCTGGCTATTATAAACAGTGCTGTGATGAACACTGGGGTACACGTGTCTCTTTCCCTTCTGGTTTCCTCAGTGTGTATGCCCAGCAGTGGGATTGCTGGATCATAAGGCAGGTCTATTTCCAGTTTTTTAAGGAATCTCCACACTGTTCTCCATAGTGGCTGTACTAGTTTGCATTCCCACCAACAGTGTAAGAGGGTTCCCTTTTCTCCACACCCTCTACAGCATTTATTACTTGTAGACTTTTGGATCGCAGCCATTCTGACTGGTGTGAAATGGTACCTCATAGTGGTTTTGATTTGCATTTCTCTGATAATGAGTGATGTTGAGCATCTTTTCATGTGTTTGTTAGCCATCTGTATGTCTTCTTTGGAGAAATGTCTATTTAGTTCTTTGGCCCATTTTTTGATTGGGTCATTTATTTTTCTGGAGTTGAGCTGTAGGAGTTGCTTGTATATTCTCAAGATTAGTTGTTTGTCAGTTGCTTCATTTGCTATTATCTTCTCCCATTCTGAAGGCTGTCTTTTCACCTTGCTAATAGTTTCCTTTGATGTGCAGAAGCTTTTAAGGTTAATTAGGTCCCATTTGTTTATTTTTGCTTTTATTTACAATATTCTGGGAGGTGGGTCATAGAGGATCCTGCTGTGATGTATGTCAGAGAGTGTTTTGCCTATGTTCTCCTCTAGGAGTTTTATAGTTTCTGGTCTTACGTTTAGATCTTTAATCCATTTTGAGTTTATTTTTGTGTATGGTGTTAGAAAGTGTTCTAGTTTCATTCTTTTACAAGTGGTTGACCAGATTTCCCAGCACCACTTGTTAAAGAGATTGTCTTTAATCCATTGTATATTCTTGCCTCCTTTGTCAAAGATAAGGTGTCCATATGTGCGTGGATTTATCTCTGGGCTTTCTATTTTGTTCCATTGATCTATATTTCTGTCTTTGTGCCAGTACCATACTGTCTTGATAACTGTGGCTTTGTAGTAGAGCCTGAAGTCAGGTAGGTTGATTCCTCCAGTTCCATTCTTCTTTCTCAAGATCGCTTTGGCTATTCGAGGTTTTTTGTATTTCCATACAAATTGTGAAATTATTTGTTCTAGCTCTGTGAAGAATGCTGTTGGTAGCTTGATAGGGATTGCATTGAATCTATAGATTGCTTTGGGTAGTATACTCATTTTCACTATATTGATTCTTCCAATCCATGAACATGGTATATTTCTCCATCTGTTAGTGTCCTCTTTGATTTCTTTCACCAGTGTTTTATAGTTTTCTATATATAGGTCTTTAGTTTCTTTAGGTAGATATATTCCTAAGTATTTTATTCTTTCCGTTGCAATGGTGAATGGAATTGATTCCTTAATTTCTCTTTCTGTTTTCTCATTATTAGTGTATAGGAATGCAAGGGATTTCTGGGTGTTGATTTTATATCCTGCAACTTTACTATAGTCATTGATTAGTTCTAGTAATTTTCTGGTGGAGTCTTTAGGGTTTTCTATGTAGAGGATCATGTCATCTGCAAACAGTGAGAGCTTTACTTCTTCTTTTCCAATTTGGATTCCTTTTATTTATTTTTCTGCTCTGATTGCTGTGGCCAAAACTTCCAAAACTATGTTGAATAGTAATGGTGAAAGTGGGCACCCTTGTCTTGTTCCTGACTTTAGAGGAAATGCTTTCAATTTTTCACCATTGAGGATAATGTTTGCTGTGGGTTTGTCATATATAGCTTTGATTATGTTGAGGTATGTTCCTTCTATTCCTGCTTTCTGGAGAGTTTTGATCATAAATGGATGTTGACTTTTGTCAAAGGCTTTCTCTGCATCTATTGAGATAATCATATGGTTTTTATTTTTCAATTTGTTAATGTGGTGTATTACATTGATTGATTTGTGGATATTGAAGAATCCTTGCATCCCTGGGATAAAGCCCACTTGGTCATGGTGTATGATCTTTTTAATGTGTTGTTGGATTCTGATTGCTAGAATTTTGTTAAGGATTTTTGCATCTATGTTCATCAGTGATATTGGCCTGTAGTTTTCTTTTTTTGTGGGATCTTTGTCAGGTTTTGGTATTAGGGTGATGGTGGCCTCATAGAATGAGTTTGGAAGTTTACCATCCTCTGCAATTTTCTGGAAGAGTTTGAGCAGGATAGGTGTTAGCTCTTCTCTAAATTTTTGGTAGAATTCAGCTGTGAAGCCGTCTGGACCTGGGCTTTTGTTTGCTGGAAGATTTTTGATTACAGTTTCAATTTCCGTGCTTGTGATGGGTCTGTTAAGATTTTCTATTTCTTCCTGGTCGAGTTTTGGAAAGTTGTACTTTTCTAAGAATTTGTCCATTTCTTCCTCATTGTCCATTTTATTGGCATATAATTGTTGATAGTAGTCTCTTATGATCCTTTGTATTTCTGTGTTGTCTGTTGTGATCTCTCCATTTTCATTTCTAATTTTATTGATTTGATTTTTCTCCCTTTGTTTCTTGATGAATCTGGCTAATGGTTTGTCAATTTTATTTATCCTTTCAAAGAACCAGCTTTTGGTTTTGTTGATTTTTGCTATGGTCTCTTTTGTTTCTTTTGCATTTATTTCTGCTCTAAGTTTTAAGATTTCTTTCCTTCTACTAACCCTGGGGTTCTTCATTTCTTCCTTTTCTAGTTGCTTTAGGTGTAGAGTTAGGTTATTTATTTGACTTTTTTCTTGTTTCTTGAGGTGTGCCTGTATTGCTATGAACTTTCCCCTTAGGACTGCTTTTACCGTGTCCCACAGGTTTTGGGTTGTTGTGTTTTCATTTTCATTCGTTTCTATGCAAATTTTGATTTTTTTTTTTTTTTGATTTCTTCTGTGATTTGTTGGTTATTCAGCAGCATGTTGTTCAGCCTCCATATGTTGGAATTTTTAATAGTTTTTCTCTTGTAATTGAGATCTAATCTTACTGCATTGTGGTCAGAAAAGATGCTTGGAATGATTTCTATTTTTTTGAATTTACCAAGGCTAGCTTTATAGCCCAGGATGTGATCTATCCTGGAGAAGGTTCCATGTGCGCTTGAGAAGAAGGTGAAATTCATTGTTTTGGGATGAAATGTCCTATAGATATCAATTAGGTCTAACTGGTCTATTGTATCATTTAAAGTTTGTGTTTCCTTGTTAATTTTCTGTTTAGTTGATCTATCCATAGGTGTGAGTGGGGTATTAAAGTCTCCCACTATTATTGTGTTATTGTTAATTTCTCCTTTCATACTTGTTAGCATTTGTCTTACATACTGCTCCCGTGTTGGGTGCATATATATTTATAATTGTTATATCTTCTTCTTGGATTGATCCTTTGATCATTATGTAGTGACCATCTTTGTCTCCTTTCACAGTCTTTGTTTTAAAGTCTATTTTATCTGATATGAGTATTGCTACTCCTGCTTTCTTTTGGTCCCTATTTGCATGGAAAATCTTTTTCCAGCCCTTCACTTTCAGTCTGTATGTGTCCCCTGTTTTGAGGTGGGTCTCTTGTAGACAACATATGTAGGGGTCTTGTTTTTGTATCCATTCAGCCAGTCTTTGTCTTTTGGTTGGGCCATTCAACCCATTTACGTTTAAGGTAATTACTGATAAGTATGATCCCGTTGCCATTTACTTTATTGTTTTGGGTTCGAATTTATACACCACATTTGTGCTTCCTGTCTAGAGAATATCCTTTAGTATTTGTTGGAGAGCTGGTTTGGTGGTGCAGAATTCTCTCAGCTTTTGCTTGTCTGAAAAGCTTTTGATTTCTCCTTCATACTTGAATGAGATCCTTGCTGGGTACAATAATCTGGGCTGTAGGTTATTTTCTTTTGTCCCTTTTATTTAAATTATTATGCCAGATTTAGAAATAAAGAATCTTAGAACTGTGGCTTATATTGGATTTAGTCCCTACATATTGAGAATAATATTTTATTAACACGTTTGAAAATGTTCTTTTTCAAGTTATAATATTTGTTTATTTCTTTTTAATAAGTCTTAGCTACTTCAAACAGTACATATTTATTATCTCACAGTTTATGTGAGTCAGGAGTCTGGGGGCTCAGCTTAGCTGGGTAATCTGCTAGGATATCACAGGTTGCCACGAGTGTTATCCAAAATGTTTTCTCATGTGAAAGCTCAATAGGGAGAAGTTCATTTCCAAGCTCACTCACTCAGATTGTTGGCATAATTTATTCCCATGTGACTGTAGAACTGCCCTGGACTCTGCAAGCTGATGGCTGGAAGCTTCCCTCAGGTCTCAGAGGCCACCCTCAGCAACTTGCCTGTGAACTTCCTAACAAGGATGCTTACTTCCTCCAAGACAGCAAGGAAGAAATCTCCAGGAGAAGTCTGCTGGCAAGATGAAGTCTTTTATAAGGTAACAATCCTGAGAATAACATCTCATCACTTTTGCCACTTGTTTCTATTGCTTAGAAACAAGTCACAGATCCCACCCACATTCAAAGAAGAAAGATTAAAAACAAACATGTGATCACCAACAAGTAGAGATCATAGCCAACCACCCCCCCTTGAGTTTTTCACCAAACAAATAATGAATCAAAATAGAATCAAGTATCATAGCATCTGAGTATAAAATAGGGATTTATTATTTTATGATTCATAGAACTCCTTAGAAAAGAAAGCCATGAACCTTCTCTGTTTCTTTGGGAGTAAGCTACTGAATCCTAGTACATGTGATGGATTGAATTAATTACCTCAATTTTCACACTTCTTTTCATCCAGCCTTTTTCCATGCAACTTCATAGTCCCTATTCACTGTGAACAATGCTTTACTTTCCTAGCCACTTAAAGATAAGTTCAAATATGTTACCTGTTAATTAGTTTTATGTGTGTGTGTTAAGTCACTTCAGTCATGTCCAACTGCTTGCAATCCTATGGGCTGTAGCCTGCCAGACTTTTCAATCCATGGGATTCTCCAGGCAAGAATACTGGAGTGGGTTGTTGTGCCTTCCTCCAGGGGATCTTCCCAACCCAAGGACTGAACCTGTGTCTCTTATGTATCTGGCATTAGCAGGTGGATTTTTTACCACTGAGGCCCCTGGGAAGCCCACATTAGTTTTATAAGGCTACACAAAAAATATTGCCACAAACTTGATAGCTTGCAACAATAGAAATTTCTTAACTCAAGTTACCAAAATCAAGATGTCACCAGGATTATGCTGCCTCCTGAGGCTCTAAGGAAGAATCATTTCTTGACTCTTCCACAGTTGGTCATGGTGGCAGGTATTTCTTGACTCATTGCGGCCCAATTCTAATATCTTCCTTTGTCTTCACATAGTTTTCTCTTCTGTGTCTATGTATGACTCTCTTCTCTCTGTTATAATGACAATTGTCTCTGGATTTAGGGTCAACCACAATAATGCAAGATGATCTAATTTTGAGTTTCTTAACAATACATCTACAAGATGCTTTTTTTCCAATAAACTTATGCTCACAGGTTTTGGGAAGTGAGCATATCTTTTTAGAGACCACTCCTCAAACTACTGCATCTGCTTTGTTCAGTGAGATGCTTAGCAGATGTGATGTGACATAGCACTTGTGTGATCTGGCTTCCTCTCTTGTGCTTCTGTCATCTCCATGAATAATACATACTTGAGCTAGCCACCAGGTCATAAGAAGAGTTAAACATGATGCTCCAGATATGGCACCCCAGTCAAATCCAGATTAGAACTAAACCCTCAGCTTATTTGTAGACACACAATAGAGTCCCTCTAAACTCAATAGAATCTAGCCAGACCCAACGAAGGTCATCTAATCTATACAAATAAGTGAGAATTTAGTATTTACTATTGTATGCCACTGTCGTTCTGTGGTTGCTTGTTAGGCAACAAGTGAGTAACCACATGTGTATGTATGTATTTCCCTTTTAACATCTTTAGGATCCATTCTATGTTAGACGTTTCTCTAATCACCCCTAACTCCAGAAACAAACATTTTCATGCCTTATTTTTGTATTTTCTCTGAGCAAAACTTGCTCTCAGAAAAATTAATTCACGCTAATATGAAAATTTGTCATTTAACTTTCCCTCCGGGTTCTTTAATTCATCATTTATAAGGTAATAACTATGAGAAGCATACTCTTACCATGCCATTTTTAGCCCTTGGGAAAACTGAGGCACAGGTGATTGTGGTTGCAGTTAAGTTGCCCAGAGTCACACAGTTTGTAAACAGTGCAACTTTGATACAGACAAGCTAAGCTCCAGGAACTCTGTTCTAACCCTGTATCTTCTCATACTCATGATGATGGAATTCTGTTCCTTTACTCAACACTGTGAAGCATTAATGACAGAGGTCAGATGGAGAAAAACTATTTTGAGAAGAGATTCCTGAAATACAGAAAGTAAAAATATTTTCCTAAAACCTTTGGGAAAGCTGGAGGCCTACATTTCTGCTGTGGTCCTTATCTCTACGCAGTCCAATCCTAAAAATACGAATGTAAGAATTTACCTTTCACTATTAGCCATATGCCTCATGATTTTCTACTGAATATTCTTGTAATTCAAAACCCTTCCTTAAAATTTTATAATCCATTTTATGTTCACTCAGCATTCAATCATATATTAGCTTAGATTTCCTTCCCACAGGGTTGTTGGTATGGTATACAATTGCCTAATCTTGACTTGTAGAGTGCATAGTATGTCACTGGCATTTATTGATTTTTTCCATTTGCTTAGGCTCACAATGTTTATTAATGTAAATTAAGCACTAAAGTACAACTCACATTCTTTATATGCTTGTAGCATAGAATTTTAACAATGAGATTAAAATTTTAATATTAAAAATATGCTTTATATGTGCCAGGGAAGTATAAAACAAATCTAATAGGTTAAGGCAAATTACGTGATATAAGGATAAAAGGAGAGACCTTGGACATCAAAACAATTGTTTTCCAATGTTCACTCCTCTTTACTTGCTATGGGACCTTGAGCATGTCATTTAATTTATTTTAATTTAATTTAATTTAATTTAATTTAAACACAACCTTCTTTTTCTGTATAAGACACGTGTGTGTATGTGTGCATACTTGCTCAGTTGTGTCTGATTCTTTGCAACCGCTGGGACTGTAGCCATCATGCTCCTCTGTCCATGGGATTTTTCCAGGCAAGACTACTGAGTGGGTTGCCATGTCCTCCTCCAGGGGATCTTCCTGACCCAGAGATTGAACCCAAGTTTTTGCGATTCCTGCATTGGCCTCCCTGTCCATCACCAACTCCCGGAGTTCACTCAGACTCATGTCCATCGAGTCGGTGATGCCATCCAGCCATCTCATCCTCTGTCGTCGCCTTGTCCTCCTGCCCCCAATCCCTCCCAGCATCAGAGTCTTTTCCAATGAGTCAACTCTTTGCATGAGGTGGCCAAAGTACTAGAGTTTCAGCTTTAGCATCATTCCTTCCAAAGAAATCCCAGGGCTGATCTCCTTCAGAATGATTGGCTAGATCTCCTTGCAGTCCAAGGGACTCTCAAGAGTCTTCTCCAACACCACACTTCAAAAGCATCAATTCTTTGGCACTCAGCCTTCTTCACAGTCCAACTCTCACATCCATACATGACAACAGGAAAAACCATATTCTTGACTAGACGGATCTTTGTTGGCAAAGTAATGTCTCTGCTTTTGAATATGCTATCTAGTTTGGTCATAACTTTCCTTCCAAGGACTAAGCGTCTTTTAATTTCATGGCTGCAGTCACCATCTACAGTGATTTTGGAGCCCAGAAATATAAAGTCTGACACTGTTTCCAGTGTTTCCCCAGCTATTTCCCATGAAGTGGTGGGACCGGATGCCATGATCTTCGTTTTCTGAATGTTGAGCTTTAAGCCAACTTTTTCACTCTCCACTTTCACTTTCATCAGGAGGCTTTTTAGTTCCTATTCACATTCTGCCATAAGGGTGGTGTCATCTGCATATCTGAGGTTATTGATATTTCTCCCAGCAATCTTGATTCCAGCTTGTGTTTCTTCCAGTCCAGCATTTCTCATGATGTACTCTGCATAGAAGTTAAATAAGCAGGGTGACAATATACAGCCTTGACTTACTCCTTATCCTATTTGGAACCAGTCTGTTGTTCCATGTTCAGTTCTAACTGTTGCTTCCTGACCTGCATACAAATTTCTCAAGAGGCAGGTCAGGTGGTCTGGTATTCCCATCTCTTTCAGAATTTTCCACAGTTTCTTGTGATCCACACAGTCAAAGGCTTTGGCATAGTCAATAAAGCAAAAATGGATGTTTATCTGGAACTCTCTTTCTTTTTTGATGATCCAGCAGATGTTGGCAATTTGATCTCTGGTTCCTCTGCCTTTTCTAAAACCAGCTTGAACATCAGGAAGTTCATGGTTCACATATTGCTTGAAGCCTGCCTTGGAGAATTTTGAGCATTACTTTACTAGCGTGTGAGATGAGTGCATTGTGCAGGAGTCTGAGCATTCTTTGGCATTGCCTTCTTTGGGATTGGAATGAAAACTGACCTTTTCCAGTCCTGTGGCCACTGCTGAGTTTTCCAAATGTGCTGGCATTTACACAGCATCATCTTTCAGGATTGAAATAGCTCAACTGGAATTCCATCACATCCACTAGCTTTGTTCGTAGTGATGCTTTCTAAGGCCCACTTGACTTCACATTCCAGGATGTCTGGCTCTAGGTCAGTGATCACACCATCGTGATTATCTGGGTCGTGAAGATCTTTTTTGTACAGTTCTTCTGTGTATTCTTGCCACCTCTTTTTTGTACAGTTCTTCTGTGTATTCTTGCCACCTCTTCTTAATATCTTCTGCTTCTCTTAGGTCCATACACTTTCTGTCCTTTATCGAGCACATCTTTGCATGAAATGTTCCCTTGGTATCTCTAATTTTCTTGAAGAGATCTCTAGTCTTTCCCATTCTGTTGTTTTCCTTTATTTCTTTGCATTGATCACTGAGGAAGGCTTTCTTATCTCTTCTTGCTATTCTTTAGAACTCTGCATTCAGATGCTTATATCTTTCCTTTTCTCATTTGCTTTTTGCTTCTCTTCTTTTCACAGCTATTTGTAAGGCCTCCCCAGACAGCTGTTTTGCTTTTTTGCATTTCTTTTCCATGGGGATGGTCTTGATCCTTGTCTCCTGTACAATGTTACGAACCTCAATCCATAGTTCATCAGGCACTCTATCTATCAGATCTAGGCCCTTAAATCTATTTCTCACTTCCACTGTATAATCATAAGGGATTTGATTTAGGTCATACCTGAATGGTCTAGTGGTTTCCCCTACTTTCTTCAATTTAAGTCTGAATTTGGCAATAAAGAGTTCATGGTCTGAGCCACAGTCAGCTCCCGGTCTTGTTTTTGCTGACTGTATAGAGCTTCTCCATCTTTGGCTGCAAAGAATATAATCAATCTGATTTCGGTGTTGACCATCTGGTGATGTCCATGTGTAGAGTCTTCTCTTGTGTTGTTGGAAGAGGGTGTTTGTTATGACCAGTGCATTTTCTTGGCAAAACTCTATTAGTCTTTGCCCTGCTTCATTTTGTACTCCAAGGCCAAATTTGCCTGTTACTCCAGGTGTTTCTTGACTTCCTACTTTTGCATTCCAGTCCCCTATAATGGAAAGGACATATTTTTTGGGTGTTAGTTCTAAAAGGTCTGGTAGGTCTTCATGGAACCATTCAACTTCAGCTTCTTCAGCATTACTGGTTGGGGCATAGACTTGGATTACTGTGATATTGAATAGGTTGCCTTGGAAACGAACAGAGATCATTCTGTCATTTTTGAGGTTACATCCAAGTACAGCATTTCGGACTCTTTTGTTGACCATGATGGCTACTCCATTTCTTCTGAGGGATTCCTGCCTGCAGTAGTAGATACAATGGTCATCTGAGTTAAATTCACCCATTCCAGTCCATTTCAGTTCGCTGATTCCTAGAATGTTGACATTCACTCTTGCCATCTCTTGTTTGACCACTTCCAATTTGCCTTGATTCATGGGCCTGACATTCCAGGTTCCTATGCAATATTGTTCTTTAATGCATCGGACCTTGATTCTATCAGCAGTCACATCCACAGCCGGATATTCTTTTTGCTTTGGCTCCATCCCTTCATTCTTTCTGGAGTTATTTCTCCACTGATCTCCAGTAGCATATTAGGCACCTACCGACCTGGGGAGTTCCTCTTTCAGTATCCTATCATTTTGCCTTTTCATAGACGGCTGCGATCAGTGCACTAAGACTGGTCGAGAGGAGCTACCCCATGTCCGAGGTCAGGGGCAGAAGCTGGGAGGACCCCATGCCCGAAGGGTGGCATCCAAGAGGAGTTACCCCACGTCCGAGGTCAGGGGCAGCAGCCGAGAGTGCCAGGCTGGGACAGCACAGGAAAGACCGAGAGGAGCTACCCCAAGTCCGAGGTCAGGGGGGTGGCCAAGAGGAGCTACCCCCAATCCGAGGTCAGGAGCGGTGACGAGAGGAGTTACCCCGCATCCGAGGTCGGGGGGGGGGGGCGGCCGAGAGGAGCTAGCCCACATCTGAGGTCAGGGGTTACGGCCAGGAGGAGCTACCCCACGCCCCCCAGCCCAAGGCCAGGGGCGGCGGCCGGGAGGAGCAACCCCACGTCCAAGGAGCCGTGGCTGCGTGGGCGCAGGAGGGCCTAGAGGAGCTATCCCACATTGAAGGTCAGGAGGGGCGGTGGTGAGGAGATACCCCTCGTCCAAGGTAAGGAGCAGTGGCTGCACTTTGCTGGAGCAGCCGTGAAGAGATACCCCATGCCCAAGGTAAGAGAAACCCAAGTAAGACGGTAGGTGTTGCAAGAGGGCATCAGAGGGCAGACACACTGAAACCACACTCACAGAAAACTAGTCAATCTAATCACACTAGGACCACAGCCTTGTCTAACTCAATGAAACTAAGCCATACCCGTGGGGCAACCCAAGATTGGCGGGTCATGGTGGAGAGATCTGACAGAATGTGGTCCACTGGAGAAGGGAATGGCAAACCACTTCAGTATTCTTGCCTTGAGAACCATGAACAGTATGAAAAAAATTGCATAAGAAGGAACAATTTCAAACTCATACTATGAGATGACCATCATTTTGATGCCAAATCCAGACAAAGATATGATACACAAAAAAGAAAACCACAGACCAGTATAATATGCAAAAATTCTCAACAAAATACTAACAGACTCCAGCAATACATTAAAATGATCATATGCCATGAACAAGTGGAATTTATCCCAGGGATGTAATGATTTTTCAAAATCCACAAGTCAATCAATATGATATACCATATTAATAAGTTGAAGAATAAAAACTCTATGACCATCTTAAAGAGTTCTTTTATAAAATTAATTATGCATTTATGATTAAGAAAAAAAAAGAGCTCTTCATAAATCTGGCTTAGAAAGAACATAACTCAAAATAAAGTCCTTATCTGACAAACCCTCAGCTAACATCATACTCAACAGTGAGAAGCTAAAAATGTTTCCTCTGAGATAAAGAACAAAACAAGGATGCCCACTCTTGCCACTTTCATTAAACAGGGTTTTAGAAGCCCTAGCTGTGGCAGTCGGAGAATAAAAAAATAAATAAATAAACATTAATAAAAATTGGAGAAGAAGTAAATCTGTCATTTCTTGCAGATGATATGATGCTATATATAGAAAATTCTAAAGATATTACCAGAAAACTACTAGACCTTATCAATGGATTCAATAATGTTGCTGGACACAAAACTAATATACAGAAATCTGTTGTGTTTCAATACTCTACAAGCAAAATATGATGCTGATAAAAGACTTAAAAGATGCCACAAAGAGATGGAAAGATATACTGTGCTCTTGGATTGGAAGATCAATATTTTTAAAATGACTGTACTACCCAAGGCGATCTATAATTCAGTGTAATTCTTATCAAATTACTAATGAAAATTTTCACATAATTTTAATTTTTATTGAAACAAAAAATCCCAAACAATCTTGGGAAAGAAAAATGGAGCTAAAGGAATCAGGCTCCTTGACTTCAGACTATACTAAAAAGCTACAGTAATCAAATTAGTATGGTGCTGGCATAGAAACAAACATATAGATCAAAAAACAGGATAGAAAATCTGGAAAGAAACCCATTCATCTATGATCAACTACTCTGCAATAAAGGAGGCAAGAAATACAATGCAGAAGACAGTCTCTTCAATAAGTGATACTGGGAAAACTGGACAGTTACATGTAAAAGAGTGAAATTAAAACATTCTATAATAGTATATACAAAAATAAACTCAAAATGAATTAAAGACTTATATGTAAAATTTTATACTATTAATATAAAACTCCTAGAGAAAAGATAGGCAGAACTCTCTTTGCCATAAATCACAGCAATATGTTCTTGGGTCATTCTCCTGTATTAATGGAAATAGAAACAAAAATAAACCAATGGGACTTAATCACACTTAAAACTTTTTGCACAGCAAAGGAGATCATAAGCAAAATGAAAAGATCACCTATGGACTGGGAAAAATATTAACAAATGATGCTACCAAAAAGGGATTAATTTCCAAAATATACAGTTTAATTAAAAAAAAAAATACCATCCAGTCAAAACAATGCACAGAAAACCTAAACAAACTTTTCTCCAAAGAAAACACAGATGGCCAACAGGCACATGAAAAGATACTCAATATCACTAATTATTACAGAAATGCAAATCAAAACTGATTTGCTTTGAGGTGTCACCTCACTCAAGTCAGGATGATCATCATTAAAAAGTCTACAGATAACAAATGTTGGAGAGGGTGTGGAGAAAAATGAACCTTCCTACATTTCTCTTTATTTGTAGAGCTCAGCTGGTTCAAATAATCTGCTTAAAACTAGATCCATGAGGCTTATTAGGGTAATTATTCCCACTTGATTTCATTTAGAGATACCATTGTTCCTACTGAAATCAGGGAGCCCAATTCTATGTTATTATTATCCATTGTTATCTCCAAATTACAGAGGAGACTCACTACAAATCTTTTTATGGATAGGATACCTCAGAAAAACAAAAACATATTTCTTAATGGTTTGAGACACTCAGATCAGTTATAACATGCCCATCTCACTAAGCCTTCAGACTCCTTCCTCTTCTATAGTGTGCCAAGAAGTCTACCATTTTATGCTGATTAACTGCAGGTAACTGATTAACCTGGAGAAGGCAATGGCACCCCACTCTGGTACTCTTGCCTGGAAAACCCCATGGATGGAGGAACCTGGTAGGCTACAGTCCATGGGGTCGCTAGGAGTCAGACATGACTGAGTGACTTCACTTTCATTTTCTACTCTCATGCATTGGAGAAGGAAATGGCAACCCACTCCAGTGTTCTTGCCTTGAGAATCCCAGGGCCAGGGGAGCCTGGTGGGCTGCTGTCTATGGAGTCTCACAGAGTCGGACACGACTGAAGCGACTTAGTAGCAGCAGCAGCAGCAGCAGCAGTAGCAACTGATTAACCCAGGTTCCAATATGCTAAAGGAACTATTAAATACACTTTTAACTTTTGGGGCCAACATATTAAATGTCAAATATTGGGCTAAAACTGCTGTTTTGATAAATTTGGTCCTGTTAAATTTAATACCCTTAGAGGTGGTAAGATCTCACAATTTTATTTAGTGCATAGGCTCTCTCCTGTAGAGACTGCATTTCATAGTCTGGATATTGGGTCCAGAGGCACTGATGGGGAGTATTTTAGGAAAACAAGCATCCTCTTGGGAGCAACTGCCCAAGATCAACTCATTAATGAATTTTTTTATAAAGAATTCTAGTTTCCTTAGAAAGTGGGAGAAGAGCTTCTTCTGCTCAAAGTGGGTTTCAAAAACACTTTAGAAAAAGATGCCCAATTTTGTTTGTATCTGGAGAAGGCAATGGCACCCCACTCCAGTACTCTTGCCTGGAAAATCCCATGGATGGAGGAGCCTGGTAGCTGCAGTCCATGAGGTCTCTAAGAGTCGACTGAGCGACTTCACTTTGACTTTTCACTTTCATGCATTGGAGAAGGAAATGGCAACCCACTCCAGTATTCTTGCCTGGAGAATCCCAGGGATGAGGGAGCCTGGTGGGCTGCCGTCTATGGGGTCTCACAGAGTCGGACACAACTGAAGTGACTTAGCAGTAGCAGCAATTTGTTTGTATCTACCAAAATGCCCCCAACCCAAGCCTTCAACCCCTGCTTATCTGCAAGCAATGACTTATTCCAAGCCTAAGAGTCTTGGAGTTAGAAATTGCTTTTTAAACTGGCTTTGCAACTCTTAACCTACACAATTTGATTTATAGCCAAGTCTTTTGCAGGCATTTATTGCAGGCATGAAATATGAGTTTGTTTTAAGACTATTATGGCGCTTTCCAGCATTCCTAACTATATTTGCAGTTCAGAATTAAAAATCTTTTAAATTGTTATTATTATTATTGTTGTTTTAAGTTATCCGGCACAGAGATAGGCATTTGGCCTCACAGCTTTGTAATTGTTATAGTTTTCATGTTGATCTCACTTGATGGAATCAACACTTGATCAGACAAACCTTTGCCTTCCATTAGTACTACAACTCAACCCACTCCAGTACTCTTGCTTGGAAAATCCCATGGATGGAGGAGTCGGGTAGGCTGTAGTCCATGGGGTCGCTAAGAGTTGAACACGACTGAGCGACTTCACTCACTTTTCACTCTCATGCATTGGGGAAGGAAATGGCAACCCACTCCAGTGTTCTTGCCTGGAGAATCCCAGGGACAGGGGAGCCTGGTGGGCTGCCCTCTATGGGGTCGCACAGAGTTGGCCGCGACTGATATGACGTAGCAGCAGCAGCAGCAGTACTACAACTCAACGTACTCAACCTGGAGGCAGTTTTAAAGGCTTGGTGCTTATGCATTCCCACAGGACTCTGCACTTACTAGGACTCAGCACTTATTTTAATGCTTTGTCTTTATTATCTTGGAATTTTCAGCAAGTTTTAAGTGGGGGTTAGGGTGCAGCATTATTGCATTGAGTACTGCAAATTATGTGCACCGCCAGCTATGGACAGTGGTAATTTGGCTAAGTCTGGTGTCAGTGAATAACAGATTATCACTGTTCCACTTTCCCAAACAAGTATATCATCCATGTATGTGTTCAACTAATAGATGATCAGTCTGGTTGCAGGATTTCATCTGATCTTGCCCTTCTTGGTGGCCCATTTTCAATTATCTGCTCTATCTCTCAGGACTTTGTGTACTCAGATGGTTCAATTGAAAGGCTTTCAATGAAGAGATTATTTATAAAAGTGTGAGCAAACTTTAGGGAAGCAACAAAGGGGATTGAGTTTTCTAGAGACTGTCAGTAGTCAAAGAGATCTTCCACCAATAAATTATGGTCATAGAGGGACACAGACACTATAGGTAACACAGGTAAAATAACCCTGGATTGGAATAGAAATAAATTGACTTCTTCCTCATTAATAAAACCCAAGTCAAAGCCGGCCTGCAAAGGAATCCGGGTGACACTATTAATAGCAGTCAGACAATGCAGGTAGAGGACTGAGAACAAAATATGGTCTACCAGGGCAAGAGAAAAAAAAAAAAAAGCACAATATATTTAAATTAATGCTCCCTGAAATCCCTGTCTGCTCTAAAAATTAGGAATACTACAGCATGGAAAGGGGGCTTCCCCAGTGACTCAGTGGTAAAGAATCCACCTTTCAATACAGGAAACACAGGAGATGCAGATTTGATTCCTGGGTCAGCAAGATTCCCTGGAGGAGGAAACTACAACCCAGTCCAGTATGCCTGAGAAATCCCATGGGTAGAGAAGCCTGGTGGGCTACAATCCATGGGGTCACAAGAGTCAGACATGATTGAACATGTACACAGACATACACACGCACAGCTTGGAAGAGCTACAAAAAGTATAAGGAAGAGAAATAATACGTTAGTTAATTACTCTCAGAATATTGCTTTAATCTATGATTTTGCATTTAATATGTTGGCCCAAGCACTGGAGAGTTTAATATTTAAAAGTTTGATTTTTAACATATTGAAGCATAGAATAAAAAATGACCTATAGTGAATGAAGCTAAGATGTTGTGGGTAAGATTTATTTCATTCAATTTTTGTATGGATGTATTTTAAATTTATTGGACTGTCATAAACTTTTGGTGGTTATCAAAGGATTATTTGTGTATGTTTATGTATATTTACATGTATATTTAAAACATGTCAAAAGTAGGTTTATCCTTTTGTTTTTGTTTTATTCTTGTTATTAAAATGGTTTAATTCTTTTTGTGTTTTAAAATTTTATTTCTGTATCTTTTTGTGGATATCAGTAATATAGTTGCTGAATAGTCTTAGAATTTATATTCCCCCAATATTATTGTTGTAAATTTCCTGCTAAAAATGTTTGATCACTAAGACTAAAGTAAGTCATGTCTGACTCTTGAGATGCCATGGACTGTAGCCCACCAGACTTCTCTGTCCATCAGATTTTCCAGGCAAGAATACTGGAATGGGTTGCCATTTCCTACTCCAGGAGGTTTTCTGCACCCAGGGATTGATTAAACCCAGGTCTCTTGCCTTACAGGGAGTCTCCTGCATTTTCAGTTGGATTCTTTATCAACTGAGCCACCAGAGAAGCCCCAGTGTAATAAATACTTTTTATGTGATGAAAAGGAACTGGAAAAGTCAGTTGATGTAAATTTTATAGGGGCACGTGATTGAGATATCTTCCTTTTCTTTGGGCTTCCAGAATTAACCTGTTGTTATTTCTTAGAAACATGCTCATAAAAAGAAGTAAAAAAGAAGAGTCACTAAGTTTTTATTTATTTTACTATGTTTTTCAATGTAGGTAGTACCATTACTGGATTATATTCATAGAATTGATTTTTCAGTTATTTAATCAAATGAAAACAATCTAAAGAAACCACTGTTCAAGTCTTAGACGATGGAGGAAAACAAAGTGCACAGCCTTCAGAGAGTTGAACAAATATCTAAACTCATAATACTGGTAAATTTATGCATCAACAAAATAAACAAGCCCCAAATGCTCTCAAACACAGACTAGATTCTCTACAATGTAAAGTGGCAGTTATTGTTAATAAATTGAATAATGAAATTTATACCAGGAATTGTTACAAATAGACAGTTTTCAACTATTTAAATTCATTAAGCATATAAAATAGAAGAAAAAAACTGGAAATTAATGACTGTAAAATAAAACCAACCTCATTTTGAAATTACTTTAAAAATGAATTACTTAGGAGGAAGCCAGGGAACACACACATTTATAGATTTTCATTATGTTCTGAATTTAAAAATGGCTCCCCAGAATTTCCTGGGTTCTTAAGGAGCCTGGTGGGCTACAGTCTGTGGTGTCGCAAAGAGTTGGACAAAACTGAACAACTAACACTGTTTCCTTCTAATACTTAGTTAGTTCAGTTTAGTTCAGTTGCTCAGTTGTGTCTGACTCTGTGACCCCATGAATTGCAGCATGCCAGGCCTCCCTGTCCATCATCAACTCCCGGAGTTCACTCAGACTCACGTCCATTGAGTCAGTGATGCCATCCAGCCATCTCATCCTCTGTCATCCCCTTCTCCTCCTGCCCCCAATCCCTCCAAGCATCAGAGTCTTTTCCAATGAGTCAACTCTTCGCATGAGGTGGCCAAAGTACTAGAGTTTCAGCTTTAGCATCATTCCTTTCAAAGAAATCCCAGGGCTGATCTCCTTCAGAATGGACTGGTTGGATATCCTTGCAGTCCAAGGGACTCTCAAGAGTCTCCAACACCACAATTCAAAAGCATCAATGCTTCAGTGCTCAGCTTTCTTTACAGTCCAACTCATATCCACACATGACCACTGGAAAAACCATAGCCTTCACTAGACAGACCTTTGTTGGCAAAGTAATATCTCTGCTTTTCAATATGCTATCTAGGTTGGTCATAACTTTCCTTCCAAGGAGTAAGCATCTTTTAATTTCATGGCTGCAGTCACCATCTGCAGTGATTTTGGAGCCCAGAAAAATAAAGTCTGACACTGTTTCCACTGTTTCCCCATCTATTTCCCATGAAGTGATGGGACCAGATGACATGATCTTAGTTTTCTGAAAGTTGAGTTTTAAGCCAAGTTTGTCACTCTCCTCTTTCACTTTCATCAAGAGGCTTTTTAGTTCCTCTTCACTTTCTGCCATAAGGGTGGTGTCATCTGCATATCTGAGGTTATTGATATTTCTCCCAGCAATCTTGATTCCAGCTTGTGCTTCTTCCAGTCCAGCGTTTCTCATGATGTACTCTGCATATAAGTTAAATAAGCAGGGTGACAGTATACAGCCTTGATGTACTCCTTATCCTATTTGGAACCAGTCTGTTGTTCCATGTCCAGTTCTAACTGTTGCTTCCTGACCTGCATACAGGTTTCTCAAGAGGCAGGTCAGGTGATCTGGTATTCCCATTTCTTTCAGAATTTTCCACAGTTTATGGTTATCCACACGGTCAAAGGCTTTGGCATAGTCAATAAAGCAAAAATAGATGTTTTTCTGGAACTTTCTTGCTTTTTCCATGATCCAGCAGATGTCGGCAATTTGATCTCTGGTTCCTCTTCCTTTTCTAAAACCCGCTTGAACATCTGTAAATTCACAGTTCACATATTGCTGAAGCCTGGCTTGGAGAATTTTGAGCATTACTTTACTAGTGTGTGAGATGAGTGCAATTGTGGGGTAGTTTGAGCATTCTTTGGCATTGTCTTTCTTTGGGATCAGAATGAAAACTGACCTTTTCCAGTCTTGTGGCCTCTGCTGAGTTTTCCAAATTTGCTGGCATATTGAGTGAAGCACTTTCACAGCATCATCTTTCAGGATTTGAAATAGCTCAACTGGAATTCCATCACCTCCACTAGCTTTGTTCGTAGTGATGCTTTCTAAGGCCCACTTGACTTCACGTTTCAAGATGTCTGGCTCTAGGTCAGTGATCACACCATCGTGATTATCTTGGTTGTGAAGATCCTTTTTGTACAGTTCTTCTGTGTATTCTTGCCACCTCTTCTTAATATCTTCTGCTTCTGTTAGGTCCATACACTTTCTGTCCTTTATTGAGCCCATCTTTGCATGAAATGTTCCCTTGGTATCTCTAATTTTCTTGAAGAGTTCTCTATTATTTCCCATTCTGTTGTTTTCCTCTATTTCTTTGCATTGATCACTGAGGAAGGCTTTTTTATCTCTCCTTGCTATTCTTTGGAACTCTGCATTCAGATGGGAATATCTTTCCTTTTCTCCTTTGCTTTTCCCTTCTCTTCTTTTCACAGCTATTTGTAAGGCCTCCTCAGATCGCCGTTTTGCTTTTTTGCATTTCTTTTCCATGTGGATGGTCTTGGTTCCTGTCTCCTGTACAATGTCACGAACCTCTGTCCATAGTTCATCAGGCACTCTGTCTATTAGATCTAGTCCCTTAAATCTATTTCTCTCTTCCACTGTATAATCAAGGGATTTGATTTAGGTCATACCTGAATAGTCTAGTGGCTTTCCCTACTTTCTTCCATTTAAGTCTGAATTTGGCTATAAGGTGTTCATGATCTGAGCCACAGGTAGCTCCTCGTCTTGTTTTTGCTGACTGTATAGAGTTTCTCCGTCTTTGGCTTCAAAGAATGTAATCAATCTGATTTCGGTGTTTTCCATCTGGTGATGTCCATGTGTAGAGTCTTCTCTTATGTTGTTGGAAGAGGGTGTTTGTTATGACCAGTGCATTTTCTTGGCAAAACTCTATTAGACTTTGCCCTGCTTCATTCTGTATTCCAAGGCCAAATTTGCCTGTTACTCCAGGTGTTTCTTGACTTCCTACTTTGAGTGTTTTTCTTCATAAAATCATTATTTCATTTAGTAACTAATAACTGAAGGTTTATTCTTTGCTAAGCATTTAAAATTATCCAGATAAATTAAAATTTATCCAGAGTCTTTGATCTCAGGGAACTTAAGTAAAACAAAACAAAACACTTTTATTTAGCAAATATAAAAAAATAAGATCAAGTCCTAAATGATTATAAATGGTACCTACAATAAGGAATAGTTCAAATTCAGTGATAATCTAAAGCAGTTGATGTAGTTTCTTTTCCTGCCATTAAAGTCTGGGCAGTGGCCATGGCATCTTTATTTTCTAAAAATTGATTCAGTTCTCTCTTGATCTGATTACTACCACTTTGCTTTTATTACTGACTTACACAGTTTGGTACTTATGTCAACTACCCTTTGGTATAATGGGATTTTTTTGAATTGCCTATAGGCTATGCTTGTATTTAATTACAATGCCTGAATTTTTATTTTTAAATGAGTTATACCTCCTAGCCACAGATTTTATTTTTTCCTCTTCTTCAGATTTTGGGTTTTGTTTTTGTTTTGTTTTGTTTTCATTTCTGCAAGATCTCATATATTGACCTCTTTTTTTTTCTAAGACATTGTAAGCTTTCAAAGAGTGAAACTTAAGCATGCAATTAAGAGCAATGAAGCACAAAATTGCTCATGCAAGAAATATCATCATTTTCCTTGTACACCTGAAAATAAAGGGATTTAAGCTGTCCAATCATGAGCTAACCAGTGGGATGAGGGCACACAATCATGTGCAACCTATCATTACATTTTAACAAATTTAGCAGAGAGTTTAGTACTCACAAATTGATAAATATTCACTTGTTAATATACTTTTATTCTTACTACATATGTTCTTATTTTTATGTACATTGTGCTTTTGGCTGTTGTCCATCTATATTCTGTATGTCATAGAGCCTTCCCAAGGGAGATTAATAAGAGAAGAGGAAAGAAGTGGGCAAGGAACCTGTAAATCATCTTCAATTCCTAGTTTCCTGCCATCTGTTTAAGGTCCACCAGATTCAATAGCTGAACTAGAGTAGAGCCCAGTTTAGACTCTGGCCCACTAGACCATGATATTTTCCTTATTAAAAAGCTGCATCTTCAACTGCTTTTCACTTAAATAGACAATGGAATATATTCTCATCCTCTGTAACTACTCTTTTTTGTATTTTTTTTTTTGTTGTTATTAGAAACTCATCGCCACAATTATGGAATATTAGTACCCATCTTTTACAGTCTCTGCTTTTGAAGGCTTCATTCTGGCTCACAGTCAGCTCCATTTCTGACTCCTTCATGGTTTCTTTCCGTGCATTCCACATTTTCTTTTTTAAGTCTTATATTAATAACAACTATGGAATTATTTTCACCATATTTTCCTCAGCCCACAAGGAGACAATTATTCTACCATCTTCCAGTTATTACAGAAGAGATGCCACAGAGTATAAGGAACACTAGATAAAAGGAGTTTAAAAATTCATAAAACATTTTGTGGCCTACATTACTAAATGTATATCACTTTACATAAATATTTTACCCTTCCTATTTCTTTACATAAAATTGAAAATAATCATAAAGAATTATTATCATAAAAGAACTGATAGAATTTTTTCTATTTAGATAAATGTCAGATGACAGGTGTATAAATTCTTGTGCACACTGTAGATCAACAAATGGTTATTCATTTTTATGAAGGCAGCATATTGTTAGTCAGTTTGAATTGATTGGCATAATATTCCTTTCTCCTTCCCTTTGTTTGTATTGTTTCCACACTGTTATCATTGATCCTTCCTCTGCCCCTCCAGTCAAACAAAATTTACAACGTCTATTTCAAATTCCACTTCTTCCATGAAGTTTTCCCAAGAATTTCAATCAATCTCAACCTTTTCAAATCCTGGCTACCAATAAAACTTAATACACATTTATTAGTTAATTTTCTATAATTTATCATTTTAAAATATATTTGATTGAATTTTTCAGAATACAATACCATTTTAAAAAATAAAATATATTTTAAAATTGAAAAATTATGTCATTGAAAGAGCAGCATTAAGATCTTGAGATAAAAAATCTTCTTCTCAGGTAGACCAGGAGAACTTTGGACAGTCTTGGGTAATGCCTGTCATTCCACTTAAATTATTAAGAGCTCTTATTTCATTCACAGAAAGATCTGACTTGGATGGCAAAATATATGTACATAGTATCAATTAGTTAGTTTCTTTTTTAAAAATTAATTTATTTTTGGCTGCACTGGGTCTTCATTTCTTCATTGGCTTTCCGCATGGACTCTGTATTTGCAGCGCATGGACTTAGCCACACTGCAGCATGTGGACTCTTCCTTGACCAGGGATCAAACCTGTGTCCATTGCATTCAGAGGTGGATTCTTAGCCACTGAACCACAGTAAAGTCCCATCAATGTTAATTTCATATAGTAGTTACATCATCAGCGGGGATACATCCATCATTAGTCACTGCATGCTTGCTAGAAACTAGACCTGAAGACCGTAGTGATGGTACTTGGTAAAGAACTCAAGCATTTAGGTTGATAAAAGCAGCTCAATTCATATTGTCAGGCTATAATAGCATGCACAGATAAAGGAAAAGATGTATTTGCTTTTTGCCTTCAAATATTCCTATATGAAAGGAATATAAAACAGGCTCTGTTAGGGTGCAAGAAGGGATGGCTGAATAGTTGGAGCAATTTTTGTAAGCATTCTCAGTGGGAGTAGAGTTTAAATCTCTCCTTCTTTGCACACAATCTCTTTCATCCTCCTGTGCACCTCACTTCATGGCTAGGAAGTTCCAGGAAACAAAGTTATATAATCCACTTCAGGTTCATTTTAGGCAGTATCTGAAAGGTCTCTTGGTAATTCTGTTTGCAAACTTTTTTATTTCTATCTTGATAAATAGTATTTAAAATGACTTTGAGTGAACACATATTGTGTAGTTATTTAATATCTTTTTTATTGACTTCTGTAGACCTCAATCGGAGAAGGCAATGGCACCCCACTCCAGTACTCTTGCCTGGAAAATCCCATGGATGGAGGATCCTGGTGGGCTTCAATCCATGGAGTCGCTGAGAGTTGGACATGACTGAGCGACTTTACTTTCACTTTTGACTTTCATGCATTAGAGAAGGAAATGGCAATCCACTCCACTGTTCTTGCCTGGAGAATCTCAGGGACGGGGGAGCCTGGTGGGCTGCCATCTATGGGGTCACACAGAGTTGGACATGACTGAAGTGACTTAGCAACAGCTTAGCAGTAGACCTCAATATGAGAATTTCTCTGAATTTGAATGTATTCCATGAATTATGATATTACATTGTGCCCCAAATATGAGCCCATTGTTCAGTTCTGATAACTAAATCTCTTCTATGGACAGAGATTATAGAGAACATGAAACTTCAGAGGTATTGTCTAGAGATTTGATGGTGCATGTAGATTGTATTTACTTTGGGAAGTCCTACCTGACCTCTCCCAGCTTTGCTTAGTTATCTTTCTCTATCAGTTAAGATATTTTCAGCTGTATGAAATAGAAATTACAATTTAATTTTAATTGTAATTAAAAGAAAAGCTGATAAAAAAGAAACCTTGTGTAAGACAGAATCAGCTTCTCAAGAGCCAGGATCTTTCATCTTTCTTTCCCACCATCCTCAGCATTTGGGCTTTCAAACTGGGGCTGATGCCCTAATGATCAAAACACTGCTGAAGTTCCAGTTACCGTGCCTTCAAATAACCCACTTGACAAAGGGGAAAAGAGACAGCCCCCCCCCCCACCCACCCCAATGTCTTTTTATCAGGAAAAATCCTTCCCCAGGTCCTCAAAAGCAAATTTTATATTTGTCTCATTAGCCACAGCTATGTCACATAACCATGCTGAGCCAGTCACTTGCAAAAGAAAAATCATTGTTATTCCAGGTGCTGGGAATCATTCTAGGAGCTGGGATAGGACCACTTTCTTTGAGAACATGAGTTATCAATTCCTGAACAGAAGCCAGTTTCTTATATCAAGAAATAAGGAGCTAATGGCTATTGAACAGGGTATCTGCAGCATCTGCCACACCTTCCAGTGTGCATCTAGCATTTACCATGGTACCAATCTGCTTTCGGTCTATGTGATTGTATATTTCACAAGAGTAAGGACTGACTTATCTATCTATTAAATCTCATAACAATAAGTGATTTCATTAAATGCACAAACTAATACCAGATATTACCTTGTAGTATAAATTGTCAATATGTTCTCAGGATATATCAAACTGGAGTATCAGTGCTTCTCTGTGGGCTATAGGAAATCTGAAAGTTCTTTTATAAACAGGACTAATCATGGAAAAGCATAGCAAATCCTAATCTTTCTGTCTATGTTGCTTTTCTTAACTTTTTATTAAATTTCACCTTGCTATTTCTGCATTGCATGTGTCAGCTTTAGTAATATATACAGAACACTTTAAGATAAAATATATATGCATGCCTATTCACTGGAGATGGACAAGGCAATGGCAACCCACTCCAGTACTCTTGCCTGGCAAGTCCCATGGATGGAGGAGCCTGGTGGACTGCAGTCCATGTGGCCGCTGGGAGTCATATTCGACTGAGCGACTTCACTTTCACTTTTCACTTTCATGCATTGGAGAAGGAGATGGCAACCCACTCCAGTGTTCTTGCCTGGAGAATCCCAGGGACGGGGGAGCCTGGTGGGCTGCTGTCTATGGGGTCACACAGAGTCGGACACGACTGAAGTGACTTAGCAGCAGCAGCAGCATGCACTGGAGAAGGGTGTTCTACTTTGTTCTTATCATTTCTAAACTGGGAAAATGCTATGTTACTTTTTTATTATCATGTGTTTGATAGAATAAATAATATCTACTTACACCTTACAAGGAACACTAGACCAATTAATTTCCATTCATGTGATGCTATTACAACATCTCTGAAAGACAGCTTAAGGCATAATGTGTTGTTTTTTTTTTCTGTTTTGAAATAAATTAACACATCTGAAATGCTAACTTCCAAATTAAATTTAAAAAATAAAGTTCAGTCTATAAAAAGCATGCACTAAAATTAGGTAAAATTAATGGAATATATATATATATATATGTATATATATGTCATATGCATATAAAAATGAAAGATATAATATTTTAGAGAAAATCATGCTTTAGTGTTCCTTGAAAAATGAAACAGAACTTTTATTCCTATAACTATATAAAAATAGCATAGAATAAAAAACCACATGTATTTCAGTCCCTGAAACAGTTAAGTAAATATTCTATTTATATATATATAGATGTGGATATTACCTTTAGTAAGGTACATCGTTTTCTCTAGAGTGGTACTTCTAATAGTGGCACTTTTGACAGTTTGGGCTGGATAATAATCTCTTACAGCATTCCTGACCTCTACGCACTAGACGCTGGTAGCATTCTCCCAATTGTGACTATGAAAAAATGTTTCTAAATATTTCCACATGTCCTAAGAAGGGTGAGTTCATACCTAGTTGAGAACTACTACTGTAGCTTAGCATAATTATAGAACTATACATTTTAAATTACAACAGGTTAAAAAATATGTAAGTTTAATAAGGCTGGGAGTTTTGAATTAGGTCATTAATACTGGAGCCATGTGCTATAGCAATTGAAGAAACACAATTGTGGTTTCAGATATCATCATCCTTAGTCTCTCTTCTGCAAGAGCATTTATCAGGTCATTTCCCTCCCACTACTGTAGTGGAAGAAAGAAAAATTACTAATCCAACAAATAATCCAGTCTTCTACATTAAGTACTTCACTAAATTTTTTAATCAAAGAGTCCATTTCATCACAAAATTGATTTTCCTCAAGTGGAAAGGTGAACACACAATTGGAATATTAAAAGAGAAGAATATACAAAGCAGTTAAGGAACTTGGAAGAGAAGTAGATTTTTAACATCATTCAGGAAAGTTTTTCTGAACCATAGAAAGTTGGAACTGGATGTAAAAAGAACAGAATTCTAGAAGATGAAACAAACTGTAAAACATAAGGTGCCCACTTGTGAGCTTCAGGTGATTCATACGACAGGAACAAGGAGATATCAATAAGGAAAGATTGAAGTAGGAGCCAGAAAGGAAAACAAAAGTGGATTGGAAGATGTTCATATACCATGTCCTTGCCCTATGTTTTTAAACAGTTTGATAATGTAATCATAAGTGCAATCTAGAAATGCTACTATTTCATATATGAGCATTTAAATATATAATGAGGACGACTGAGGGCAAGGAAAACCAATACTAAATTATGAGAGAAATGATGAAGGTTCAAAATAAATCAGTAACTATAAGGAACACAGAGTAAAACAGATTTTATTAAAGTGTTTATAAAAGAGGTTTTTAGAGATAATCCAAGAAGGAGGCAGATAAAGATGGTTCAAGGCAAAATGAATGTTACGTTTTGTTAGGAGTCAACTGGAGCATCTTGTTGCTATTAAGCAAAGGTGGTAAACATAAGAAGGAAAAAAAATTGGGGGGTGATTAACAAATTCTGAAATTTATTTATCAAAGGTCCTATGGAATATGTAAAGAAATGCTCAATTTGTGGAAAACAATTGTAATGCTTGCTTCTGCCGCTAAGTCTCTTCAGTCGTGTCCGACTCTGTGCGACCCCATAGACAGCAGCCCACCAGGCTCTGCCATCCCTGGGATTCTCCAGGCAAGAACACTGGAGTGGGTTGCCATTTCCTTCTCCAATGCATGAAAGGGAAAAGCGAAAGTGAAGTCGCTCAGTCATGTCCGACTCTTTGTGACCCCATGGACTGCAGCCTACTAGGCTCCTCCATCCATGGGATTTTCCAGGCAAGAGTACTGGAGTGGGTGGCCATTGCCTTCTCCAAATGCTTGCTAAGAATGTCCAAATATTCAGTTACAAATATAAAGATAAGTGACTAGAGATTGTAGAATCAATCACAAGTAAGAAGTTTAGTTTTAGAATGCTGTAGAAGCTCCAACAATTAAATAGAGGGTGTATCAACAGAAACCTGAAAAGAAGGATAGCTTTTTTTTTTTGCATTTAAATTATACAGTTTTTCAATTTTTACCAACTATCCAATATTTTATTTAAAATTGGATCACATCAAATGAAATACATCTGTACACATCTGTCATAGAGAACTGCATGATGCACACAGGTATATATGTAGATATGATGCAGTATTTTCATATCAGAATTCAAGATATTAATTAGTAAGAAAACACAGTAAAATTAAAGGTTGGGATAACTTCATCTTCTATAATATTTTTTCATCATTTCTCTCCTATGTCAGAGTAATAAAAGAACCAAAGAACACTTTCCACAGAAGGTAAGGTAAGAAACCATCTCAATAAGGAAGCTGAAAAGAATTGCTTCACATGCTACACATGCTCCAGGCGCATAAAGCAGTGTGAGGGTGAAAGAGTATCTCCCGAATGTGTCAGCTGAAGTCATTAGCGATCTCAGTGCAAGTGGTTACCGTGGAAAAGTGAGGCCTGACTCAAGATGCTTGAGGATATAGAAGGAAGAGAGAGACTCAAGAGTACTTATAGAAGGGAACTGTGGTAGGCAGAATGATGGTCACGCAAAGATATCCACGGGCTTCCCTGTGGCTCAGTGGTAAAGAATCTGCCTGCCAATGCAGGAGATGGGAGTTTTATCCCTGGGTTGGGAAGATTCCCTGGAGAAGGAAATAGCAGTCCAGTATTCTTGCCTGGAAAATCCCATGGACAGAGGAGGCTGGTGGGTTGCAAAGAGACTAAACAGCAACAAAAGATATCCACACTATAATCCCCAGAACCCATGAATATAGGTCACATGGAAAAGGAACATTGAGGTTTTAGGCAAAATTAAATGATCTAAGCTGACCTTAGAAAGGGTGAATAGCCTGGATGATTCAGGTGGTCACAATCTAGTAATGAGAGTCTTTAAAGCTGAAAGAGAGTAGAAGAGGTCAAAATCAGAGGGAGATGTAACCATAGGAGAATTGTCAGAAAGACGTGACACTGCCAGCTTCAAAGATCAAGGTAAGGTGTCACGTTGTTGTTGTTCAGTTGTTAAGTTGTATCTGACTCTGCAACCCCATAGACTGGAGCAGCCAGGCTTCCCTGTCCTTTACTATCTCCCAGAGTTTGCTCAAGTTCATGTCCATTGAGTCAGTGGAAATAAAAATACAAATTTATTATCTTTTAGTTTTATAGGAATAAAAATCCAACACTGGTTTCACTACCCTAGTAGCTTTTCCAGCTTATAGAGGCCACCCACATTCCATAAAATAAGCTTAAGGTTAAACCTGTGCTGGACTTGTATTCCTCTACAAGTATAAGATAATAAATTTGTGTTGTTTTCAGCCACCAACTTTGTGGTAATTATTTTAGCAGCAATGGAAAACTACTATAGGAATCTTAGCAAGAAGAAACACAGCAAGAAGAAACACTTTTTTTCTCAAAATGTTTTTTATTCATTAAAAAAATTATTTACTGAACTGTTCTACCAGTTGCAGATATAATTGTGAACTATACAGATAAAAATCCCTCTTTTTTATGTTACATTCATTAAAGGACTTTACATTCATTAAACAAATTAGAGTATGTGGCATATTGTGTGTTAATCAGTACTGAGACAAACAAAGAAAACAGCAAATGGGACTGCTTATAATGGGATAAAAGTGAAGTTGCTAAGTCTTCATTAAAAGTTGGGTATTTGAACAATTGAAGTTATAAAGCAATCTATGTATATGTCTGGGTTAAAAACAAACCAGAAAGAAGAAACTACAGTCTCCACAGCAAAATCATAACTGACTTAGGGGCAACTGGAGTGGAGTCAGTCAAAAGTGATGAGCAACACGTGGGAAAGATTTTACCCATCACAGTAGCAATGACATTGATTATTTATGACTCAGAATAAAATTATTTGCAATGTTTTAGGTAAAGGACATAATTTGACTTTCATTTTAAGGGAGTTCTGGATATGGTTTTGAAAATAAATGATCAGGAGCTAGGGCTTGAGACGGAGATCAATTGGTAAGCATTTTTTAATAATCTGAGAAATACATAATGGTGGTTTGGATCTACATTCTAGCAGTGATCATGTGAGGAGATGCTGCATTTGGAAAAAAGTTAAGTGAGTCGCCTGCATTGGCTGTGGAGTTTGAAGGAAATAGAATTGAGGACAAACCCATGGGACATTTTAATGTAAGAACTTTCGTAATACTGAACCTCTATGGGATGATGGGAAGACAGCAAAAGACCTAATAAATATAGAATCAGACCGTGTTATTAATAATCACAATAAGATACTTACTGATAATTTACAAATACAAGATCTCATTTGATAATTATAAACAACTCTGGCATTGTTTAGAATTATTATCCTCGTTTTACAAATGAAACATATTAAAATAAGGGAGGTTAATTGACCTGCTCAAAGCCATCATTATAAAGTGAAAGAGTCAGATCAGGTTTACACGGTGCAAATAAACCTCTTTCATGTAGCAATAATTATGCTTAAGAGTTTCTGTGTTGTTACTGTTCTTTCATTCTTGCCATTTGGAGAGCTAGTACCACATAAAGAGTAAAATTAAACAAAAAAAAATACCTTTAGGTAAAAATTACATTGGGGCTATCTTCAAGTTTTTGTGTATATAGACAGAATAGTGAAGCCATGGGGATTATAGGAAGACTGAGAAATCATTACTATATTTCCTACCTCAGATATACTGATTTTTAATTTTTTGTAACATGAGAATGTATTTTTTCAAAACAATTTCTACTTTTAAAATTTATTTTCAATTGGAAGATAATTGCTTTACCATAGGGTGTTGGCTTCTGCCATACAAGAAGTGAATCAACCATAAGTATACATATGTCCCTTCCTCTTGAAGCTCCCCCAACCCTCCACCAAGTTGCACCCTTCTAGATTGATTATATTCTTTGCAGCCAAAGATGGAGAAGCTCTATATAGTCAGCAAAAACAAGACCAGGAGCTGACTGTGGCTCAGATCATGAATACCTTATTGCCAAATTCAGACTTATATTAAAGAAAGTAGGGAAAACCACTAGACCATTCAGTTATGACCTAAGTCAAATCCCTTATGATTATACAGTGGAAGTGAGAAATAGATTTAAGGGACTAGATCTGATAGACAGAGTACCTGATGAACTATGGATGGAGGTTCCAGATATTGTACAGGAGACAGGGATCAAGACCATCACCATGGAAAAGAAATGCAAGAAAAGCAAAATGGCTGTCTGGGGAGGCCTTACAATAGCTGTGAAAAGAAGAGAAGCGAAAAGCAAAGGAGAAAAGGAAAGATATTCCCATCTGAATGCAGAGTTCCAAAGAATAGCAAGGAGAGATAACAAAGCCTTCCTCAGTGATCAATGCAAAGAAATAGAGGAAAACAACAGAATGGGAAAGACAAGAGATCTCTTCATAAAAACTAGAGATACCAAGGGAACATTTCATGCAAAGATGGGCTCAATAAAGTCAGAAATGGAATGGACATAAAAGAAGCAGAAGATATTAAGAAGAGGTGGCAAGAACACACAGAAGAACTGTATAAAAAAGATCTTCATGAGCAAGACAATCACGATGGTGTGATCACTCACCTAGAGACAGACATCCTGGAATGTGAAGTCAAGTGGGCCTTAGAAAGCACCACTAAGAACAAAGCTAGTGGAGGTGATGGAATTCCAGCTGAGATAATTCACATCATGAAAGATGATTGCTGTGAAAGTGCTGCAGTCAATATGCCAGCAAATTTGGAAAACCAAGCAGTGGCAACAGGACTGGAAAAGGTCAGTTTTCATTCCAGTCCCAAAGACAGGCAATGCCAAAGAATGCTCGAACTACCACACAATTGCACCCATCTCACACGCTAGTAAAGTAATGCTCAAAATTCTCCAAGCCAGGCTTCAGCAATATGTGAACTGTGAACTTCCAGATGTTCAAGCTGGTTTTAGAAAAGTAAGAGGAAACAGAAATCAAAATACCAACATCTGCTGGATCATTGCAAAAGCCAGAGAGTTCCAGAAAAACATCTATTTCTGCTTTATTGACTATGCCAAAGCCTTTGACTGTGTGGATCACAATAAACTGTGGAAAATTCTGAAAGAGATGGGAATACCAGAACACCTGACCTGCCTCTTGAGAAACCTATATGCAGGTCAGGAAGCAACAGTTAGAAATGGACATGGAACAACAGACTGGTTCCAAATAGGAAAAGGAGTATGTCAAATCTGTATATTGTCACCCTGTTTATTTAACTTATATTCAGAGTACATCATGAGAAATGCTGGACTGGAAGAACCACAAGCTGGAATCAAGATTGCCAGGAGAAATATCAATAACCTCAGATATGCAGATGACACCACCGTTATGGCAGAAACTGAAGAGGAACTAAAAAGCCTCTTGGTGAAAGTGAAAGAAGAGAGTGACAAAGTTGGCTTAAAGCTCAACATTCAGAAAACGAAGACCATGGCATCTGGTCTCATTATTTCATGGGAAATAGATGAGGAAGCAGTGGAAACAGTGTCAGACTTTACTTTTTGGGTCTCCAACATCACTGCAGATGCTGACTGCAGCCATGAAATTAAAAATGCTTACTCTCTGGAAGGAAAGTTTTGACCAACTTAGATAGCATATTTAAAAGCAGAGACATTATTTACCAACAAAGATCCATCTAGTCAAGGCTATGGTTTTTCCAGTGGTCATGTATGGATATGAGAGTTGGACTGTGAAGAAAGCTGAGTGCTGAAGAATTGATGCTTTTGGACTGTGGTGTTGGAGACTCTTGTGAGTCCCTTGGACTGGAAGGAGATCCAATCAGTCCTTTCTAAAGGAGATCAGTCCTGGGTGTTCAATGGAAGGACTGATACTGTAGCTGAAACTCCAATACCTTGGCCACCTCATGCGAACAGTTGACTCATTGGAAAAGACCCTGATGCTGGGAGGGATTGGGGGCAGGAGGAGAAGGGGACAACAGAGGATGAGATGGATGGATGGCATTACCGACTCAATGGACATCAGTTTGAGTAAACTGTGGGAGTTTTTGATGGACAGGGAGACCTGGCGTGCTGCAATTCATGGGGGTCGCAAAGAGTCGGACATGACTGAGCGACTGAACTGATCTGAACTGAGTTTGTCAAAAACTACAGCTTTGAGCTCCCTGTGTTATATAGCAACTTCCAATTAGCTATCTGTTAACACTGGACTGGAAGAAACACAAGCTGGAATCAAGATTGCCGGGAGAAATATTAATAACCTCAGATATGCAAATGACACCACCCTTATGGCAGAAAGTGAAGAGGAACTAAAAAGCCTCTTGGTGAAAGCAAAAGTGGAGAGTGAAAAAGTTGGCTTAAAGCTCAACATTCAGAAAATGAAGATCATGGCACCTGGTCCCATCACTTCATGGGAAATAGATGGGGAAACAGTGGAAACAGGGTCAGACTTTATTTTTCTGGGCTCCAAAATCACTGCAGATGTTGACTGCAGCCACAAAATTAAAAGATGCTTACTCCTTGGAAGGAAAGTTATGACCAACCCAGATAACATATTCAAAAGCAGAGATATTACTTTGCCAACAAAGGTCCTTCCAGTCAAGGCTATGTTTTTTCCTGTGGTCATGTATGGATGTGAGAGTTTGACTGTGAAGAAGTCTGAGCGCTGAAGAATTGATGGTTTTGAACTGTGGTGTTGGAGAAGACTCTTGAGAGTCCCTTGGACTGCAAGGAGATCCAACCAGACCATTCTGAAGGAGATCAGCCCTGGGATTTCTTTGGAAGGAATGATTCTAAACCTGAACTCCAGTTCTTTGGCCACCACATGTGAAGGGTTGTCTCATTGGAAAAGACTCTGATGCTGGGAGGGATTGGAGGCAGGAGGAGAAGGGGACGACAGAGGATGTGATGGCTGGATGGCATCACTGACTCGATGGACGTGAGTCTGAGTGAACTCCGGGAGTTGGTGATGGACAGGGAGGCCTGGCATGCTGTGATTCATGGGGTCACAAAGAGTCAGACACAACTGAGAGACTGTACTGACCCAAACTGATGCATATTTTAATGTGTATGTTTCACTGCTACTTTCTCAATTCATCCCATCCTCTCCCTGGGCTTTCCGGTGGCACTACTGGTAAAGAACCTGCCTGCCAGTGCAGGAGACATAGCAGATGAAGGTTTGATCCTTGAGTGGAGAGGATCCCCTAGAGGAGAACATGGCAAACCACTTCAGTATTCTTGCCTGGCGAATCCCATAGACAGAGGAACCTGTTGGGCTACAGTCCATAGGGTCTCAAAGAGTCAGACATGACTGAGTGACTAAACCACACACACACACACACACACACACACACACACACACACTTATGGAATCTATGAAAGCAATACTGATGAACACATATTGGTTTAAATGATAGAAAGGTAAATCTTAAATCCAAAGAAGTAACTGATATATGCCTCATTTGACTTTTGTCTTAGAATTTGTGCCTTTTCAAAAGTTTCTATTATACAGGCTACTGCTAAGTCACTTCAGTCGTGTCCGACTCTGTGTGACCCCATAGACAACAGCCCACCAGGCTCCTCCTTCCCTGGGATTCTCCAGGCAAGAACACTGGAGTGGGTTGCCATTTCCTTCTCCAATGCATGAAAGTGAAAAGTGAAAGTGAGTGTCCGACTCCTAGCGACCCCATGGACTGCAGCCTGCCAGGCTCCCCACCCATGGGATTTTCCAGGCAAGAGTACTGGAGAGGGGTGCCATTGCCTTCTCCGATTATATAGGCAGATGTCAAAAATATTGGTATTTATATATCATGGGTATTATGCATGTATAGGTACACATGCATACTCTGTGTGTCTGTGTGTGTGTATATAAATATATATATATATATATATATATATATATTTATATGCAACCATTCTAGAGACTGCCTGTAAGTCATGAAGACAATAAACTAAAAAAATAATATTTCATATCACTCTTTGTGGAGCTTCCAGTATTGAGAATATTTACCAAATTTAAAGAAATATTGGTAATTTATAGGTAGCTACAAAAAAAATTTAAAGAAAATAAGCTCTGATCTGGAATTCCTATGTGCCACTTGATAAAAAAAAAAAAAAAAGCTGTGCACTAAGTTGTTCACATGTTATTTTGTACTTAGCCTGTTTTGTGATACCAATTTGAAATATTTGGTTTTGGTAGTTTAGTCACTAAGTCATGTCTGACTTTTGTGACCCCATGGACTATACCCCACCAGGATCCTTAGCCCATGGGATTCTCCAGGCAATAATACTGGAGTGGGGTGCCATTTTCTTCTCCAGGTGATCTTCCTGACCCAGGGATTGAACCCTGATCTCCTGCATTGCAGGCAGATTCCTTACTGACTGAGCTAGGTCAGTACTGTATATGGATAAATGTTCATTTATTTCATGTGTATTTTAAATGTACTTCTTCAAGCACTATATATTTGTCCATCTGTAGTGGTTTTTGTTTCTTGGGTTTTTTTTGGTTTGTTTTAATTTTGAACTTGTTGTTATCTCTGGTTTCAAATAGAGTGAGATTAATATTGGCTGATCCAATTGTAAGTATTTTTTGGCATTTTTTTTTCAAATGTAATTTACTTGAAATGGCAAATGTTGCTCTTTTATAGTGGCTACTTATTTGAATAATCTTTACTTGAGCTTTTAAAATAGGGGGGAAAACATATTCTTTCTTAAACAATAAACAAAGCAGACACTTAGCCTTAGATAAAATATATTTCGAGGGTTCAGGATGGGGAGCACACGTATACCTGTGGCAGATTCATTTCAATATTTGGCAAAACCAATACAATATTGTAAAGTTTAACAGTCTTATAGAACAGTCTTATGGACTCTGTGGGAGAGGGAGAGGGTGGGAAGATTTGGGAGAATGTCATTGAAACATGTAAAATATCATGTATGAAACGAGTTGCCAGTCCAGGTTCGATGCACGATACTGGATGCTTGAGGCTAGTGCACTGGGACAACCCAGAGGGATGGTATGGGGAGGGAGGAGGGAGGAGGGTTCAGGGTGGGGAACACATGTATATCTGTGGCGGATTCATTTTGATATTTGGCAAAACTAATACAATTATGTAAAGTTTAAAAATAAAATAAAATTAAAAAAAAAAAAGAACAGATACACAACCAACTGGTTTGTGCTGTGATAGAAAATGTACCTCCTTACCTAGTATTGTATTAAGACTTAGAAAAAGAAGAAAAAAGAATCTGAAAATAAATCGATTTTTTACTGTAAAAAAAAATAAAATTAAATAAAATTAAATTTAAAAATATATATATTTCTGAATGAAATAAACTGAAGATTAACACATGAGCAAATTAATAATTTGAAACTGAATATATAGGTATTGAACAAGTTAACAACTGCTTGTTGGCTAGTGTGGGCTAAGAAAACTATGGAAACCAGAAATCTACCTGCAAAATTTAAAAAAAATCACCATTGATAATAATAACAAAACTTATACATGATGTTCTCAGCATGGGGTGTGTGTGTGTATGTGTACAACATCTAGATATATGTGTATACACATTTCTTAATTCCTTTAATTTTCACAACGATCTTCTACAACAGTTATTATCATTTGACTTTTACAGATGAGGAAAAGTAAAAAAAAATAATAATAATAATTATCACAGATGAGACAAAGCTTTTACAGAAGAGTTACATAATTCAGGGCTCACAGCTAATATCCTACTGTTGCTAAGTCCTGTCAGTCCTGTTCAACTCTGTGCAACCCCATAGATGGCAGCCCACCAGGCTCTTCTGTCCCTGGGATTCTCCAGGCAAGAACACTGGAGTGGGTTGCCATTTCCTTCTCCAATGCTGAAAGTGAAAAGTGAAAGGGAAGTCAGTCATGTCTGACTCTTAGCGACCCCATCAACTGCAGCCTACCAAGCTACTCTGTCCATGGGATTTTCCAGGCAAGAGTACTGGAGTGGATCGCCAGTGCCTTCTCCGACAGCTAATATGCTGCTGCTGCTGCTGCTAAGTCGCTTCAGTCGTGTCTGACTCTGTGCGTCCCAATAGACTGCAGCCCACCAGGCTCCCCCGTCCCTGGGATTCTCCAGGAAAAAAGACTGGAGTGGGTTGCCATTTCCTTCTCCAATGCATGAAAGTGAAAAGTGAAAGTGAGGTCGCTCAGTCGTGTCGGACCCTTAGCAACCTCACGGACTGCAGCCTACCAGGCTCCTCCGTCCATGGGATTTTCCAGGCAAGAGTACTGGAGTGGGTTGCCTTTGTCTTCTCCAGCAGCTAATATGAGGAGAGTTCAAACCGACTGACTTCCAAGTCTGACCATCATGTACCTGAAGCAGAAAAGTCATCTTAGAAATTCATCTAGATGAATTCAAAAGTCATCTAGACCCTTGCAAATCTAGCTACCACATGCTTTCTGTTCAATTAACACATCAGCATCACAGTCAAGAAGATAAAATCCGGATCAAATGAGATTCCAAAATCAACAACAGATGAGCAAATTCTACTGAGTGAAAGTATCTCAGTGAAGAGGAACTGGATGTTTGTTCCCGAACCTCATGAATACTTCTTTAGATTTTGGAAATTAATTTCTTTTAAAGGTGTTATGGAGTGGCTATTATGTGCTGAGAACTGGATTTATTTCTCAGAAATGGAGCTAAAAAGTTGATCCCAAATTAAAAAGATTTTATATCCCAGGAAGAAGATAGACATGTAAAAAACTAAATGAAATATGGAAATTTCTACAATGATAAAATGCACAAATTACACTGAAAATTCAAGAGAATGAGCATATGAGTACACTGGAAGTCAGAAAATGCTTCACATAGGAAACAGTTTTGAGACTTAGAAAAAAAATCACATTTTTCGACTCTGAAGCTGTTTATCAATAAGAATTATTGTGAATGTTTATACAAATAATACATATATACATATATACATCCAGAATATTTGATATATTATATGTATATAAATAGTTATGCTAAGTCCTGATTATTAAGAGGATATACTGTATTCAGTTGCTAGGTAAAGAATTTAAGACTAGAATCATGGGTTTTATTCACATCATGAATAATTCACCTCACAAATTTATTTTAAAGTAATATACACAGAAAATTTTTAATTATTATTAAACTAAATTGTGGAGGATATATTAGGAGTGTATATGTAAAATTTTCACTTTATTTGCCCTGACAGGAATGATATTAGTTTTATTTCACTCTGATTAAAAGGTGAATATTCATATTTTACACCTTTCTCCCTACACTTCAAATTTGCCCTCATATCAGGCCTCCAAACTCAAGAACGTTGACCGAATTTTACTTTTTAAACTTTACCACCTTACTTAGTTTCCAGTGTCAAAAAGCAATAAATATCTCACTCACCATTCCCTTTTCCCCTGTTACTGTTGTTGTTCAGTTGCTCAGTTGTGTCTGACTCTGCAAATCCACGAACTGCAGCACACCAGGGTTCCCTGTCCTTCACCATCTCCCGGAGTTTGCTCAAACTTATGTCCACTGAGTTGGTGATGCTGACAAATTACCCATCTCATCCTCTCATCACCTGACTCATTCAACCACTCATCCTCTGTTGCCCCCTTTTCCTCCTGCCCTCAATCTTTCCCAGCATTGGGGTCTTTTCCAATGAGTCGTCTCTTCTCATCAGGTGGCCAAAGTATTAGAGCCTCAGCATCAGTCCTTCCAATGAATATTCAGGGTTGATCTCCTTCAGGATTGATTGGTTTGACCTTCATGCTATCCAATGGACTCTCAAGAATTTTCTTCAGCACCACAGTTTGAAAGCATCAGTTCTTTATGGTCCAATTGTCTCATACATATATGACTACTGGAAAAACCATAGCTTTGACTATATAGACCTTTGCAGGCAAAGTAATGTTTCTTCTTTTTAATATGCTATCTAGGTTTGTAATACCTTTTCTTCCAAGGAGCAAGCATCTTTAATATCATAACTGTAGTCACTGTCCACAGTGATTTTGAAGCCCACAAAAATAGTCTGTCACTGTTTCCATTTTTCCCCATCTATTTGCCATGAAGTGATGGGACAAGATGCCATGATTTTTGTTTTTTGAATGTTGAGTTTTTAGCGAGCTTTTTTTTTTTTTTAAGTATAATTGCTTTACAGAATTTTGTCATTTTCTATCAAACCTCAACATGAATCAGCCATAGGTACACATATATCCCCCCCCTCTTGAAGCTCCCTCCCATCTCCCTTCCTGTCCCACCCCTCTAGGTTGATACAGAGCCCCTGTTTGAGTTTCCTGAGACATACAGCAAATTCCCATTGGCTACCTATTTTATATATGGTAATACAAGATTCCATGTTACTCTCTCTATACATCTCACCCTCTCCTCCCTTTTCCGCATGTCCATTTAAGCCTGTTCTCTATGTCTGTTTCTCCATTGCTGCCCTGCAAATAAATTCTTTGGTACCATCTTTCTAGATTCCATGTATATGTGTTAGTATATGATATTTATCTTTCTCTTTGTGACTTACTTCACTCTGTATAATAGGTTCTAGGTTTATCCACCTCATTAGAACTGACTCAAACATAGTCCTTTAAAAAAAAAAATATTCCTTTTTATAGCTGTGTAATATTCCATTGTGTATATGTATCACACATTTTTATCCATTCATCTGTCGATGGACATCTAGGTTATTTCCATGTTCTAGCTTTTGTAAATAGTACTGCAGTAAACTCTCTCACCTTCACCAAAAGGCTCTTTAGTTCCTTTTTACTTTCTGCAATAAGGGTGATATCATCTGCATACCTGAGGGCGTTGATATTGCTCCTGGCAAACTTGATTCCATGTTGAGCTTCATCCAGTCCAGCATTTCACATAATGCACTCTGCATATATGTTAAATAAGCAGGGTGACAATATACAGCCTTGACATACTCCTTTTCTAATTCATGTCCGGTTCTGACTATTGCTTCTTGACCTGAATACAAGTTTCTCAAGATGCAGGTAAGGTGGTCTGGTATTCCCAGCTCTTTAACAGTTTCCAACAGTTTGTTCTGATCCATGCAGTCAAAGGCTTTAGCATAGTCAATGAAGAAAAAGTTGATTTTTCTGGAGTTCTCTTGCTTTTTCTATGATCCAACAGATGTTGGCAATTTGATTCCTGGTTCCTCTGCCTTTTCTCCTTTATCTACCTGAATTTTAGGTACTACTAATAATGAAAGAGGCTTCTTCACACTGAAGCCTAGAGGGTGGCTGTAGGCAGTATGTAGAGCTCATGTTGATTTAATTCTAATTATTTGAGATTTATTGAGACATGTTTTATGCTGTAGGCTGAGATTAATTTTCATAAAATATTCTAGCTATGCATGAGAAGTGTTTTCTCCCAATTTGGGGTGAAATGTTTTACTTATGTAAGTTAGATCAAACCTTTTGTTAAAATGCTTACTGATTCATCTGTAATGAATGTACCAGTTACTATGGAAAGTATGAAATAATCTCTTATTTAGTAACAGATTTGTCAATCTCTCCTCATAGGTTTTCTAGGTTTTTAGCTTTATATATTTTGAAGCTACACAATTAGTTGCATGCATATTGTAAGTTGTATTTTCTTAGTTTAATTTTTTATCACTATATAGTGATCCTTTTAATTTCTAATATTCTGTTCCTTTGTATGACCTCAGGTACTAATACAAACTATTATGTTTTAAGTAATTCTTTAAAAAAATCTTTTTTTACAGTTTCGGCATTTAACTTTCTTTTTCAGATGTATTTGATGTAACCAGCATAGATTTAAACTGGTATTGTAAATATTTTCTTTTAAATAGAGAGATTACTCCATTAGTATTTATTTGTCTCTACCATAATACCTGCTTTTTATTTGTCTATTTTGTGTTCTTGTCATTTTTTATGTTAACTTCATGTTTTTAACTTTGTCATTCCATTTTTGCCCCTTATATTTGTTTGGAAGTTATATGCTGTATGTCTATCTTGGATATTAGATAGAAACTCTTGCTACTCTAAGAAGTAAACTAGCTAAAAATATTTAGTATCTCTACCTCCCTTCCTAATAAAAGGATCTTGGAATGCTTAAGACCTTCCCTGATTATATTCTTTTGTTGTTCAGTGTACTAATTCTAGCTTATTTCTGCCTGGTCACCCAAAATTAGGCATTTAAAAATTCTATGCTGCCAATTAATTTAGACTTGTTTAGTTATTTACCATTTTTACCCATCTCTGCTTTTTTTGTGATTCAGTCCACATCAGGGAATGATTTTCCTTTCTTTAAATGACTCCTTTAGAATTTCTGTTAGCAATCATATGTTTAGGTTAATATTACTTGGCTAATTTTTATTTTAAAATATTTATTTCACTTTCATTTTTAAGGGAAATTTTGCTTGGTTTGAAGTTAGAGTTTTCCAGAAGTTCTCTTTTGGCTCTTTGAAGATACGATTCCATTGTTTTCTGACTTCCATTGTTTATATACTGAAGTTATTTTTAAACTTATTTATCATTCCTTTGTAGTTATCTCTTATTGGCTGTTTTTCAAATCATCTTATATTGTTTGGTGCTCTGAAGTCTCATCATAATGAGAAGTTATGTGAAACAATGTGTTTTTCCTTTTATCTCACATGGATTTTATTGAATTTCTAAATATGAGCATTGGTGCTTTAAACAATTCTGGACAAATTTCAGTCATTACCATTTAATATAGTGTCTTTCCTATTTTCTTTGTCTTCTATTTCTGAAATTCTGACTAGCATATGCTATAACTCCTCACTCTTCTCTCTTCGGTAGGTCTGACCTGATTAGCTGAATCCCTTTAAAAATAGGTCTCGAATTCTGAGATGGAGGAAGTCTGAGGGAGTAGGAGCAGCAAAGACACTTTCCTGTTGGCCTTGAAGAAGCAAACTGTCATTTGGAGACGACCACATGACAGTGAACAGCAGGAGACCTACAGGAACTAAGGTTCTGAGTCCTGTAATCACAGACTGAACCCTTCCCATACCCAGAAACCTTGGGAAAAGACCCTGGGCTTCAGACGGGATCACAACCTGAGCCTATACCTTGATTACATGAAGACAGGACCCTGTTAAGTCATGCCCAAACTACTGACACACAGACAGGGTGAAATAATTTTATCTGTATTGTTTATGCTGTGCTTGTGGTAATTGTCATGCAGCAACAGAAAACCAATACAATCATTAATTAATGAAGAAACCAATAAGATACTGCAACTGTTCAAAGGAGAGTTCCTATGAGACACATATAAAGGCAATCAGGAATACTGAAAGGAGTTGGCAAATAGGTACAAAACTGGTCAATATGCACAGGTCAATGATCAACTACATTCACTGGATAAAACTCATTTACATTTCTATGAACAAGTATCATTGACTTTGCTATCGGTTTTTTCCCTACAACTTACAGAGTTGTAAAGTTAAGGACAGTAACTCTTAGAATCAGATAACCCAGAAAGGACAGACAGTAAGTTTTGTTTTATTTTGTTCATTTAAATTTATTTTTTCATTTCTTGGGTCAAACAAAATAGTGATGTGATATTTATCTACTTACTTCAAACATTGTGAGTTTAAGAAACACTAGGCATTTAAGACTGTTACTCATAGGAGAGTAATTACTATTAAAACCATGTCAAAAAATGAGTGATAGCTGTGTGAAGCACCGTTAAAAATGCCTATAAGCAAGAGCATTCACAAAGAGGTATCAGTAATACCTCTGCCAAAGCACCCTGTGTTAGTTTGCTATGCAGCAATTCTCTATCATACAGGAAAAAAAAAATACTTCCCCAAATGTATACAGTTGATTTTCTATTGCCTGGAATTTTTATTTGAGAAATCCAACAAATACCTTGCAGTGAAAATAGAGAAATGTGCTATGCATGGAAAGAGAAATTCTACATGAACAAAGTCAGCTTAGGAAATATTTGCCAATAAATGTCAAATGCTAATAGTGGACCTAATAATGATTGTAAAAATAAATCATCCTATTCAGACGTTTCTCTGAATATCATCTAAAAGACATGTCCTAACATTTAAACTGGAGTTTTAAGAATTTCTTGCTTTCTTCGGAAGTCTATTTGTTTTCTTAATGATTGTTTGTTCAAACAGTTGATTTCTCGCCTATAAAATAGCTGTTCAGTGCTGTGTTGTTGTCATCTTATGTTTTTTAATTGATTAAGTCACTCATGAAAAGCTCTATAGCTTTGAGGAAATGTGTGGGAAGATTGTACTTTTGCATGCTTTGTATCCTACCAAGAAATCATTTACAAGATGGAATATATGCCATCACATACTTTCTCTTTTATGTTCTTTCAATTTGAGCCAAACAGAAGTTTAGAGCTAGTAGTGAGCTGTTTTCTATTTAAACCAAAGTAAAAGGTGCTGTTGCCAGAATTTGGATGTGCAAGCTATTATGGTATAGGTAAAAGCTGTCTAAATTTTGACAAATCGAAGCGGCTAAGAGTTATTTGTATCCTATGCCAGGAACACCTTATTTTAATGAATATTATTAGAATAAAACATAAATATCTGTTTGACTGTGATTTTTAATACTTTTTTTTATTTTTTAGAGTAGAGAATCTCTTTTGTCCCCAAATACATATGTCACTGTGCAAAGAATTCTAAATGGTTATTGTCACACTTGTTTCAATAGTATGTAGGAACTGAGAAATTTCTAGAGATAGAGTTTTAGAATTCAAACCTAGGTAAACAGAAAAATTTCACAGTGCTTAGAATGTATGGGTAAGTATATGTAGAAATTACTATTTTTAATCTAATCACATTCCTTAAAATGAAATTGAATAGTATATTTTAAATTGCTTTCTTTATTCAGAGGAACTTTTATAACCATTAAACAAAGTACTTAAAATACTTAATGCTACACCTAAGTTAAGATGGAATCTGATTTTGTTTTGTTATTTCTGTTTTATAACAGTAGAAATGGTGTTTACTAAATAAAACTCAGTTGTTATGAACAGGATATTCATGAAAATGAAAAAGTAAGGCAGGATAGGGTAAGAAATCCATGAGAGTTGGTCATGCTGCAGATGTGTAAATTAACTACTTTATGAAAAAAAGAAAAACCTAGTTGAACAATAAAATAGAATTTAAAAATGAGAGTATGTATGAAAATGAAAAGTATTTAGGATGTATTTTTCTCCCATGTTCTTTAAAAGTATCAGGAAGAAGGTAAAGGTCAAGGTCTGTTATCAATTTTGAACTAATCCAAAATGTTTATGTGTTATAGCAACAAGATGTATACACTCTAATTAGATGGTTTGATGCATAGAATTCATAATGAGATTTAGAATTTTCCTGACAGCTCATTGAAATAAATACTTTAAATACTTTGATACTTTCTTCTATAACCTGACAAATAAGAGAAAAAATGAGAAGGGCTTACTTAGCTAAGTAAGAAGAGGCCCAAAGTACAGAAATCAAAAGATACTCACATTAATGTATTAATTATGTGTCACTGTGTCAAGGGGGGAGGCTAAGCATGCATGGAGGGAGGGAGTATGTAAAATATCTCTGTACCCTTCCCAATTTTGCTGTGAATATAAAACTGCTCTAAAAAATGGACTCTAAAAATATTAGCGATGGAATGTCTTAGAAGGGACATTATTTCAGGGTGTTAATAAATAAAAGGAGATAACAGAAATTAAAAGATAATGTAACTTACCATTTAAAAACTATTTGAAGTGAAAAAATAAATTGACTAGTTTTCAGATTGGAACAATGGGAATAATGCCATCAAGTATCCAAAAACTGATGAGTTCTTTTTCAGAATTTACTTTTGGATTTTTAATAGAATAAGAAATTCAATTTGATTTTTAAAGTTTATACTGTAATTAGAATATTAGTGGTATATGTTAAATAGTTTCTGATTATTATTTTCCTTTCATGTTCATTGAATTTAATTTTGCAGATGGATATGCCTTTATTTCCTGGTAGTCCATAATAGGCTTTTGCTTGCATTGGTATATTCTTCTCACTATGTATACTCTCACTCTAATGTTATCTGAATTCCCTTTATTATCCTACCTTTGATAAAGAAGTGAAGACTTATTCAGTATCTTTTACATGTTGAGCAATGTGCTTTCTACTTTTGCTATTTCATTTCAAGCAACCCTTGCATGATTTTATGTTATTGCTACACAATATAGTCAGTATGTAATAGTATAGTCATTGTACAAATGAGGAAATTGATATTTAGGGATATTATTTGCTTAAAGTCCCATATATAGTTGGTAGTGATTCCAGTATTTAACACCAGGTATACAGGTGCATTTATGGATCATTCAAAAGAATCATTTTATGTGAGGTGTTAGTTTACTGATATCTAGTAAATAGTCCAAATTGCCAACATCTGCTGGATCATCAATAAAGCAAGAGAGTTCCAGAAAAACTTCTATTTCTGCTTTATTGACTATGCCAAAGACTTTAACTGTGTGGATCACAATAAACTGTGGAAAATTCTGAAAGAGATGGGAATACCAGACCACCTGACCTGCCTCTTGAGAAACCTATATGCAGGTCAGGAAGCAACAGTTAGAACTGGACATGGAACAACAGACTGCTTCCAAATAGGAAAAGGAGTACATCAAGGCTGTATATTGTCACCCTGCTTATTTAACTTATATGCAGAGTACATCATAAGAAACGCTGGGCTGGAGGAAGCACAAGCTGGAATCAAGATTGCTGGGAGAAATATCAATAACCTCAGATATGCAAATGACACCACCCTTATGGCAGAAAGTGAAAAAGGAACTAGAAAGCCTCTTGATGAAACTGAAAGAGGAGAGTGAAAAAATTGGCTTAAAGCTCAAGATTCAGAAAATGAAGATCATGGCATCTGGTCCCTTCACATCATGGCAAATAGATGGGGAAACAGTGGAAGCAGTGATGGACTTTATTTTTGGGGGCTCCAAAATCACTGCAGATGGTGACTGCAGCCATAAAATTAAAGGACACTTACTCCTTGGAAGGAAAGTTATGAACAACCTAGATAGCATATTAAAAAGCAGAAACATCACTTTGTCAATAAAGGTCCATCTAGTCAGGGCTATGATTTTTCCAGTAGTCACATATGGATGTGAGAGTTGGACTATAAAGAAATCTGAGTGCAGAAGAATCGTTGCTTTTGAACTGTGGTGTTGGAGAAGTCTCTTGAGAGTCCTTTGGACTGCAAGGAGATCCAACTAGTACATCCTAAATGAAATCAGTCCTGGGTGTTCATTGGAAGGACTGACGTTGAATCTGAAACTCCAGTATTTTGGCCACCTCATGTGAAGAGCTGACTCATTTGAAAAGAACCTGATGTTGGGAAAGATTGAAGGCAGGAGGAGATGGGGACGACAGAATATGTCTGAGCCACCAGGGAAGCCCTGCTTTACATTGCAGGAGTATAAAAATGAAAAGATTTACTGTGTTACCCATTAACATTTGTTTTTAGAGCTTGTATAAACAAAGATGACCAAAGATGATCTAAATGATAACATCAAGGTAATAAAAAATATTTGGAAATTAGAATTTACAGATGGGATCTTTGGTATTTTCTGAATTGACCCAACTCTTTCCTCATATGAGTTCAGGAATAATTTCTGAGTTATCATGCAGTACCAGTCAAAGTTGAAAATGTCACAATATACACTAATTTGGATTCATTTGGCTACTTATATGCCAGGCTTTCACCTCTTTCTGATTCCTTAAAAACTGAATTTTGGATATTACTCTTACAAAACACAGCCTGCTTTATGTGGTATAAAAATACCTCCTTGTATTACCAGGATTTTATCACTCATTTATTCAGCATCTTCATTCAAAATTCAAAAATATGTTTATATAAGATGATATGCAAAGCTTAATCTTTGGGATTAGCTATGTAGTAACATTTTGCATTACTGACTTTGTACTGTCTGCCTTTGTACTCATTCTAGGATAAAAGCAGGCATTCAAATAACAAAAAGTGTACCATGGCCAATGGAAAACAAATAAAAGCATAGAACCATCAGGAATGGAAAAGATGCTAATGTACTCAGAGTGGTAAGCAAATAGATTTTCCTGGCTGAAGAGAAATTGTATCAGGATTTGATGAGCATCATTTATTTGATCCAAGAGCTTCCCAAGTGGCACTAGTACCATTGCAGGAGACGTAAGAAATGTGGGTTTGATCTCTGAGGTGGGGAAGGTCCCCTGGAGGAGGGCATAGCAACCTATGACAGTATTCTTGCCTGCAGAATCCCATGGACAGAGGAGCCTGGCCAGCTACAGTCCATGGGGTCGCAAGGAATCTAACACAACTGAAGCGACTTTGCATTCACATTTGATCCTAAACTCCAAGCCTGAATGAGAATGTTGAACCTTGGGATGGAGTGTATATAATTTGCATGTGGAAGAAATGTGAATTGCCAGGAGGAAGAATAGAAGAGATTCTAAAAATGATCATAATTTTTCTCTTCAATCAAGAGATGGAGTCTCCTTTCGTATCCATTGACTCAACACTGGCCATATGCCTGGCCTTATCCAACGGGAAATTGGCAATTGTGAAGCAAGCCATTAACATGAAGATTATCTATATTTGCTTCTTTTGGAACAATTTGTTATGTGAATGAGACCAGATTAAACGGCTGAATGAAAGAGGGCATGTGGGCCACTGGCCCTGTTACCTAGCTGCCATTCAGTTAACTTCCTGAAACAGATCTGCTGAACTGACTAGAGACTGACCACAGATGAATGAATGAGACCAGTTTAGGCCAGCAGAGAATTACCAAACCGAGTCTAGCTGAAATTCTCAGAACAAAACAGAGCTCAATAAATGATTGTTAACTTCAAGGAACTAGGTTTTTGAGAGGTTTGCTACCCAGTTAAAACTAGTAACAGTGCCTGGATTTGCCAGTATCTGCTTCTCTATGGTATAGAAAGAATAAGAGATGAATCAGCCTCCAGGTAATGATAAAGTGAAGGATGTCATGCATAAATTGCTGACTAAATTTTAATGATGGTTTCTCATCTATAGGAATCCTGAGAGATTAAATTAGAACATAACTTTCAGAGTGAAGTAACCATAGTTTCTCAGTATAGTCTTTCCTTTGCAATTCTCTATTTTATAAATGAACTGGTTACCCTATCTTTTTCAATATTTTTTGATTGAGTAAAGGATATTTCAAAAAATAATAATTTGCTATTTTAAATTATTTTATAGGGGTAATTTATAGTACTCGTACCTGTTGAAAGCAATCCTTCACCTTTCAGAGTGGGAGTAGGTAGGTGCAAATCACTCTTCACAGGATGTTCACACTCAGTGAACAATGTCTTTAGATCACAACTTCATATATATTCTTCAAAGTGATTGGCAGCCATGTTTTCAATATATGTAAAGAAGATTTCATATGCATATATTTATGCATTTTTGCTGTTCTGTGTAAAATTGAATCCTTTTATCAGTAGCATAATCCCGAGCCTTAATCTAGGCTTTAAGGCTCAGCACACCAATGATAATTTCTATGAATTATTATTACCATAACTTACACTAACCTACACTAATCTAGCTTTTAAAATAGCTTCCTTTTTCTGTGTTTCTTCTTTGTGTGATTCAAGGTGTTGCCTTCAATCAACAAAATCAAATCTTTGTGTGGTTTTATGTCTCAGTTGCCTTGGCGATTGTGTCTCTCTGCATATGCTGTTAGACAATAAGTGAAATGGCTAGCATCTGCTACCTCTTGATTTAATTTTAGTGTGGAGTTTGATGTACTCACAGTAAGCACAGTTTAATAAATGTAATAAATGGTTTAAAATACACAGCCAAAAAGAAACCGCATGTGTTATATTTGTTAACTCTTTATATCACATAGGTAATTTATAGAGTCAAAATGAAAGAACAACATGTCAGGAAAATTACAGTATACAAGTAGAAAAAAATTCAAAAACATTATAAAAAGTAACTTTTTATTTGAGGTTAAGATTTTAAATTACACATTTACATAGATAATAAAAATGTATCCTTTCTAGAAAAAAATTTCTAATTCTGTAGATTTGTCTGGAGTTATAATTCTGTGAAGAGGTAAGGTTTATAACAGAAAGTATTACTTGATGATTATTGGTTTTTGCTAGACATTAGAAATTATCAGAAAAATGTTTTAAAAATACTAATGCCTAGACCACACCATCAGGTTCCAAGGTCTGGGATGAGGCCCAGTTATAGGCACTCAAAAAATTCCCCATTTGATTGTAATATGCAGTCAGACTGAAAACCACTGGGCTATAAAAATAAATGGCCTCTATTATTTCCTTTTTAAAATAATATAATAGGAGCATTACACTTTCTCTCAAGTCAGAGAAAAGAAGAATGAGAGGGAAAAAAATTGTTCCTACCTCTCCTGATTGTTAATAAGCCCCACTGAAGTCAAAGAAAGGCAATGCCAAAGGATGTTCAAATTCCTGCACAATTGCACTCATCTCACACACTAGCAAAGTAATGCTCAGAATTCCCCAAGCCAGGCTTCAACAGTACATGAACCAAGAACTTCCAGATGTTCAAGTTGGATTTAGAAATGTCAGAGGAACCAGAGATCAAATGGTCAACATCTGCTGGATCATAGAAAAAGAAGAGAGCTCCAGAAAAGCATCTACTTTTGCTTCATTGACTATACTAAAACCTTTGACTGTGTGGATCACAACAAACTATGGAAAATTTTTAAAGTGCTGGGAATACCAGATCACCTTACCTGCCTCTTGAGAAATTATATGCAGGTTAATAAACAACAGTTAGAACTGGACATGAAACAACAGACTGGCTCCAAATTGGAATAAACTTTTGACAGCTTTATTAAGATATAATTGGCTACAACATATTATATATATATATATATATATGTATATATATATACACATATATATGTAGAATGTATACAATTGAAATTATATAGTTATGATAATGAGTATATGCATCACTGGCAAAAACATTCAGTTGCCACTTTGTGATTTTTACTTCTTCCAATCCCGACTAAGTCTTCCCTCTCCCTTAGCCTTACTGGTCCTCAAGGAATCATTGATCTGCTTCCATCACCACAGATTAGTTTGAATTTCCTAGCCTTTCATAAAAATATAATCATAGTATATAGCATAATTTTTAGTCTTTTTCACTCTGTATAATTATCTTGATATTCATCCATGTTTGTTACATGTGTCAATAGTTCATTCTTGCTTATTACTGAATATTCATTACTGAGTATTATACTGTATGAATATACCAAAATTTGTTTATAAACTTTTCTGTTGATATGTAGATTTTTACATTTTGAGGTTATTATGAATAAAGCCATAAGAACATTCATTCAAGATTCTTTCTATGGACATATGCTTTTATTTTTCTTGGGTAAATACCTAGTAATAGAATGGCAGAGGCATATGGCAAGTGCAGGTTTAACTTTAAGAAACTGCCAAACGGTTTTTCAAAAAGTACCGTTTACATTTTTACCAGCAGTGTATGAGGTTTTCAGTTGTTTCTCATGCTGGTTAACACTTGACTTGTTCAGTCTTAAATTTTAACCACTGTAATTAAAAGATGCTTACTCCTTGGAAGGAAGGTTATGCCTAACCTAGATAGCATATTCAAAAACAGAGACATTACTTTGCCAACAAAGATCTGTCTAGTCAAGGCTATGGTTTTTCCTGTGGTCATGTATGGATGTGAGAGTTGGACTGTGAAGAAAGCTGAGCACCAAAGAATTGATGCTTTTTAACTGTGGTGTTGGAGAAGACTCTTGAGAGTTCCTTGGACTGCAAGGAGATCCAACCAGTCCATCCTAAAGGAGATTAGTCCTGGGTGTTCATTGAAAGGACTGATGCTAAAGCTGAAACTCCAATAATTTGGCCACCTCATGAGAAGAGTTAACTCATTGGAAAAGACCCTGATGCTGGGAGGGATTGGGGGCAGGAGGATATGGGGACGACAGAGGATGAGATGGCTGGATGGCATCACCGACTCAATGGACATGAGTTTAGGTAAACTCTGGGAGTTGGTGATGGACAGGGAGGCCTGGCATGCTGCGATTCATGGGGTCGCAAAGAGTCGGACACGACTGAGCGACTGAACTGAACTGAACTGATTGAATGTGAAACTTAACCAGACTTTAATTTGCATTTCTAATGAATAATAATATTGCATAACTTTTCTTGTAATTGATGACTAAGATCTTTTAATGTCTAACTTTTTTTTCTTTTTTTAAAGAAACATTCAGATGTATATAACATTGTATTAGCTTTGGATGTACAACATGATGACTTTATATATGTATATGTTGCAAAATGATTATCACAGTAACATCAATTACATATTTTTGTGATAAGAATTTTTATGATCCACTCTCTTAGCAACTTTCAAATATACAGTATAGTATTATTAACTACAATCATCATGCATCATTGCATCTCCAGGACTTTTTTATGCTATACCTAGCTTTCCAGGTGGAGCTAGTGGTAAAAAATCTGCCTGAAATTCAGGAGATGCAAGTGACATGGATTTGACCCCTGGGTTGGGAAGATCCCCTGGAGGAGGAAAACTACCCATTCCAGTAATTTCCATGGACAGAGGAGCCTGGAGGGCTATAGTCCATGAGGTCGCAGAGAGTTGGATACAACGAGCGCACACACACACAAATGGAAGTCTTTACTTTGGACCACCTTAACCTTTTGCCCATCTCATTCCCATTTTTGATTAAGTCGTTCAAATCTGTGACCATTTTCAATTGGATTTTTTTGTCTTGTTATACCATTTTGAATTATCTATATATTCTAAATAAATATGTATGTGACAAAGACATTTTTGTATACACTTTCTCCCAATCTATAGTTACATTTTCTTTTACTTAATAGGGTTTTTTTTTTTTTAATGAAAATGTTTTAACTTTTGAGAAATTCAATTTGTTGTTTTTGTTTTTGTTTTTGTTTTTAAGAGCTTGTGCTTTTGATGTCTATTTACTAAATCTTTGTTAAACTTAAGGTCACCACAATTTTATACTAGAAAATCTTTTTAGATTTTCTCTTAAAATTTTCTTTCTGGAAGTACAGTTTAACTATTATATTTAGATTTATTATCCATTTTGAATTAGCATTTTACACTGTGTGAAGAAATGATTGAGTTCATTTTCTGTCTGTGACTATGCAATCTTTCTCACAACACTGTTCAAAAAGATCTATTTCCCACTGAGTTACACTGATACTTTTTTCAAAACCAAATTTTATATATAAGTTTGAGTCTATTTCTGGGCTCTTTTATGCTGTTCCAATGATAGTTCTGATTATCTTTATACCAAAACAAATTTTCTTCATTGCTATAGTTTTATAAATATTGATATAAGAAAGTAATTTTTTCATTTGAATGTAGTGAAGGTCACTCAGTCACGTCTGACTCTTTGCAACCCCATGGACTATGCAGTCCATGGAATTCTCCAGGCCAGAATACTGGAGTCAGTAGCCTTTCCCTTCCCCAGGGTATATTCTCAACCCAAGGATCAAACCCAGGTCTCCTGCATTGCAGGTGGATTCTTTACCAGCTAAGCCACAAGGGAAACCCAAAAATATTGGAGCGGGTAGCCTATCCCTTCTCCAGGAGATCTTCCCAACCCAGGAATCAAACCGGGGTCTCCTGCATTGCAGGCAAATTCTTTACCAACTGAACTATGAGGGAAGCCCCATAAGGAAGTATAGGTCTTCCAAATTTGTTCTCCTTTAAGTTCCTCTTGAAGATTCTAACTCTTTCGTATTTCTTTTTTTTTTTTTTATTTAATTTAATTTAATTTTTTTTTGAATTTTATTTTTAAACTTTACATAATTGTATTAGTTTTGCCAAATATCCAAATGAATCCACCACAGGTATACATGTGTTCCCCATCCTGAACCCTCCTCCTTCCTCCCTCCCCATTCCATCCCTCTGGGTCGTCCCAGCGCACCAGCCCCAAGCATCCAGTATCGTGCATCGAACCTGGACTGGAAACTCGTTTCATACATGATATTTTACATGTTTCAATGCCATTCTCCCAAATCTTCCCACCCTCTCCCTCTCTCTCAGAGTCCATAAGACTGTTCTATACATCAGTGTCTCTTTTGCTGTCTCGTACACAGGGTTATTATTACCATCTTTCTAAATTCCATATATATGCGTTAGTATACTGTATTGGTGTTTTTCTTTCTGGCTTACTTCACTCTGTATAATAGGCTCCAGTTTCATCCAACTCATTAGAACTGATTCAAATGTATTCTTTTTAATGGCTGAGTAATATTCCATTGTGTATATGTACCACAGCTTGCTTATCCATTCATCTGCTGATGGACATGTAGGTTGCTTCCATGTCCTGGCTATTATAAACAGTGCTGCGGTGAACATTGGGGTACACGTGTCTCTTTCCCTTCTGGTTTCCTTAGTGTGTATGCCCAGCAGTGGGATTGCTGGATCATAAGGCAGGTCTATTTCCAGTTTTTTAAGGAATCTCCACACTGTTCTCCATAGTGGCTGTACTAGTTTGCATTCCCACCAACAGTGTAAGAGGGTTCCCTTTTCTCCACACCCTCTCCAGCATTTATTACTTGTAGACTTTTGGATCGCAGCCATTCTGACTGGTGTGAAATGGTACCTCATAGTGGTTTTGATTTGCATTTCTCTGATAATGAGTGATGTTGAGCATTGATTCTAAAATTTGTATAGAAATACGAAAGAGTTAGCAAAACTAATACAATTATGTAAAGTTTAAAAATAAAATAAGGACAAATTTTAAGTCCTCTATTGTCCTTATTTTATTTTTAAACTTTACATAATTGTATTAGTTTTGCTAACTCTTTCGTATTTCTATACAAATTTTAGAATCAATTTAGCTGTCAGTTTCTACAAAGGCTTCTAAGATTTTGTTGCGATTGCATTGAATCTATAAATTAGTTTGCATAGAATTGATGTACTGAGATCAGATAACATACTTTGTAGTATTTGAATTCTTTTAAATATATTGGAATATTTTACGGCCCAAAAATAGTCTATCTTGGAAAATGTTTTCTATGAAGAAAATGAAGAGGATATGTATCTTGTTACTGTTACATGGAGAGTTCTATAAATGTCACAATTGGATTTGTTGATAGCATTATTTAGGTATGCAGTATCCTGATTTTCTGTCTACTTGCAATATTAATTACTGAGAGAAGAAGGTGAAAGTCTCAAACTGTAAGTGGAGACTTATTTATATATACTTTCAGTTCTATCAAATTTTACTTCACATATTTTTGAGTTCTGTTCTTAGGGACCCAAGTAATTAGAATTGTCAAGTCTTCTTGATGACATTATGTTTCTTTATCACTATGAGAACTCTATCTCTAGTATTATTCTTTTCTTTGAAATCTACTTTGTCTGACATTAGTATAAGCAACTGAGCTTTCTTTTGATTTGTATTAGTGTGGTATACTATTTTAAGCCAGATTTTTAATTATTTCTGTTTTTTTTTTTTTTAATTAAGTAGTTTTCTTTTGACAGTAGATAGTTGGGACTTGTACTTTATTCAATATCATAATCTCTGCCTTATAATGTAGTGTTTAAATAGTTTACATTTAATATGGTTATTAATCATCTTGGGTTTAAATCTGCCTTGTTGCTGCTTGTTTTTATTGATATAATCTATTCTTTTTTTACTCTTGCCTGGAAAATCCTATGGACGGAGGAGCCTGGCAGGCAGCAGTCCATGGGGTTGCTAAGAGTCGGACACAACTGAGCAACTTCAGTTTCACTTTTCACTTTCATGCATTGGGAAGGAAATGGCAACCCACTCCAGTGTTCTTGCCTGCAGAATCCCAGGGATGGAGGAGCCTGGTGGGCTGCCTTCTATGGGGTTGCACAGAGTCGGACACAACTAAAGCGAATTAGCAGCAGCAGCAGCATTCTTTCTTTGCTTCAGTTTTCTCCTTTTGCTTTGCCTTCTTCTCTGAGTATTCTTGCTGCTTGAACTTGATCATTACATGGGCTGAGTCCCGCTACTGAAATATCTTTGCAATGTTCTTGAATGCAATTTTCCTGCAAGTTGCTACTGAAACAAAAAAGGTGGAGATCAGGGAAGTTATGAAACATATACAATTTTTATGTCTCAGTGCTACCTTGGCAATTAATGCTATTATGATAGAATTATGTCCAAAACTTGCTTTTGTCATAAACTATATGAGATAATAAATAAGAATATTTTAGGTCTAATGATAGCACTATGATTATTTTAAAAACTTACCTAATCATTTGCTTAGTCATCTTCCCTAGGTCACCTATCTGCTAAATGATATTGCAACCACTCCATTAAAAATAAAGTTTGATAAATATAACACTGTCTCTCCTTATCTCTTCCCCTATTTGCCAAGAATTCCATTTCTAGGACTATTGTCTTTAGTAGTTGTTATATTTGGTCACTCCCTCATGTCATAATATGGAAAACCTGAGACCTCAACACTTTAACTGCATTTCTCTAAACCTGATCAGAAATACTGAAGTTAGATTTAGGCATTCTGGTCAGCCCACCAAAAACTGAATGAAGGTTCAGTGTGCTTACCAGCTATTGAGTGGGCCTCCCACAGCTTCATGGATGTTAGCAGAAGTGTGGAGACTCCTGGGTTGGAGAAAAAGGAAAGCTTATTAGTCATAGCACTAGCAGAAGTCAAAGCTGTGTTTTGTTTTTTGCTTATTCCCTGAGTTCTGGTTTCCATAGGGTGACATAAAGAGGATCAGATGACACCTCCTTCTTCAGTGCATTGTGTTATAAGAGAGAAGTCTAGAGTTTAGGGGAGCCAGAGCCAAATATTTCATAATGAGCAGCCAACCTGCCTTATTTTCTGAGAAGGAGATATCTTTGTTATACTGGACATTAAATAAACCTCTTATTTACTCCACAGGAAGATACTCTCTCTACTTTTGGGGTTGTTTGCTATGTATACATCCTTGAAAAGATTTTCTCATACATATAGAATCAATATATTTACTCAAGAGGTCTTAAAACACAACAGATCTGTAGAGAGTTGTCTCCTAACCCAGTCCAGAGCTCTTCTCACTGTAATTCTAAAGATTTTGTTTTCTACCACCTAACTTCTTGCTAGATGCATTACACATTTTATTTGTAATTTTCAAATAAAAATTTGTGTATTTTCTTTGTATGACATAATTGATACAAGACAGGCACTGATGATTATGCCCATTTTGCAGGTGAGAGAAATGTGGGAAGAAGGTGAACTTCACAATATCAATCTGGAGAATGTAGGTCAGTTAGAATATTACTATACCCACAATTATAAGGAAAGAAGCAGCAGCAGATTTTAAAAATTTGAAGAGTTTTCTTATACATCTACTAATAATGGATCCAAAATGCTGTTAGTAGCAGATTTAAAGAGACTTATTGTTTGTGGTGATAAAACCCAGTAGGCTTACTTGTTTTACAAATAGTATCTTGCCAAAGAGTCAGACACGACTGTCTGACTGAACTGAGGCATAATCATAATAATGCTCACTGTTAAAAGCATAAAAGTTTTGAGATTTTGCTCTTCTTGTAAGCTAAGTGATTATTCTGTCATAGTGTCATGAATCCTGGTAGAAGACATAAGACTCTTTGGTTTGAATTCAAGAATGGTTTGTTACTCATGGTAATAGCAGTAGCTGGATTATCAACATTTTTATGCTGGTTCTCTAAGTCCCAATTCCCACATAGCAATGCAGAACTGTCCTAATGACCCTTATACACAGTATGTTGTACTATGGGAGAGGATCCCTGCTTTTAGGTAACCTGAATCTTTTATAATAGGCTATAAGCATGCTTGCTTCTTTTGTTCTGGAAGGAGACATTATCTTTATTATATGGGATAGTAAGTATTACTATCTGGAGGAAGGATAGTAAGTATTACTCTGGAAGAAGGCACTATATCTTCCAAAACTCCTCTACACAATAGTCTTGAAAGGTAATTCAGAACCAGAGATATTGCCTTATTTGCAAGATAGGCAGGAACTGGGAGATCCATGGAAAACTGTCTCCTAATGTGTATACTTCATAGATTTCTATGAGGATTGAGTTCACATGTGTATGTATATGTTTTATTTTAAGATTTCATATAGATTAAACATACGATAGTATTATAAGTATTATTTTCAAGTTTATTCCATAGATATTCTGAATTTCTTTATAATACAGAGCAATCTGATAGTTATTTAAGATAAAATATCAAAATTTCACTCAAAAATTGTAAACTCAGGTTTCATTCAAATAACTCATACACAAACAAATTCATTGGTATATATTTCAAGGGTGATGACCTAGTCTTTGGTGGCCTATGCAAACTATATTTGATTGGAAGCTTTGCTTAAGGAACCCCACTCCAGTACTCTTGCCTGGAAAATCCCATGGACGGATGAGCCTAGAAGGCTGCAGTCCATGGGGTCGTTGAGGGTCAGACACAACTGAACGACTTCACTTTCACTTTTCACTTTCATGCATTGGAGAAGGAAATGGTAACCCACTCCAGTGTTCTTGCCTGGAGAATCCCAGGGACGGGAAGCCTGGTGGGCTGCCGTCTTATTGGGTGGCACAGAGTTGGACACGACTGAAGCGACTTAGCAGTAGCAGTAGCAGTTTGCTTAAGGAAACTATATTTGATTTGAGACCTGAAACATGAGAAGAACTAGGCAAATTATTTAGGGAATGGGGAACGCCACAAGTACAGAAATCAAAAGTTTCCAAAGTTGGAAGGAACATAGGAAGCTTGAGAAATAAAAGCATACAGGTGTAGCTTCAGTGTAGGAACATGTGAAACAGAGGTAGATTATAAGGCCAAAGAACTGGATCAGACCAGCTAAGGCAAGGCCTTTTTGATCGTTTTAGTATTTTGGTACTGATTGCGTGGGCACTGTAGTGGTATAAGCAAGAAAAGACTCAATTTTTGTTTCATGTCAAACAACCAGGATTGCAATTCAACAAACTGTATTCACTCAATCCCTGTTCTCTAGTCTCCATAGAAAACTGAGTGTGTAACAAGCCCTGGCAATTGAAGTAACTATGTTCCCCATGAATAATTTTAACACAATTTTAAGACAGGTGTAAAACCAAGAAAATTGGGGAGAAGAAGAAAACTGTAAAGTCCTGATTATTTCCTGTGACTTTACATGAATTTTGTCGTAAAAAATGGAAGTTATGTTTTCTACTTGGAAATTCTAAAATATTTGCAAGGAAAAAGGTGAAGACTCTATTTTGTGGAGGAAAATGAGTTTTATCAACTGAGTTTCCCTTTTAAAACTTCAGTTGAGCAGTTAAAGAACCATATAAATTGCAGGTAGCCTAGATGAGGAGGTCATTATTAGAGTTAAGGCTTTGAAACATTTGCTGACTAGAGTAACTGTCGAACAGTCTGAATTTTGAATTTGTTTCAAAGTCTCTAGAAGTCAAGGGAATTTTATTATTTAAATTTAGGTCCACACTGCCCTCTACCCTACCCCATTCCCTAAAATTTAACACCCTATAGTAACAGTTAGCAGGGAGTATAGAAGAGGAATACATAATTTAAATAAGTAACTGTGCTTATCATAATTTGAATGTAGAGAATGTAATCCCCTCAGGGTAAAATTTGGAAATTTGTGGGTGTTATGTAGCATTTTAAGAATAGAGGTTAGGTTAATATAATCTTAATTCATAGAAACATAATTAAAAAAATAAACTTTGTTCATACTTTAATTCTTTAACCAGCTGTAATAAAAACCTCATGACTACTCGTCAACTCTTCTCTGTATACTCCTGCCACCATAACCAAAACTGATATGAGGATTAAAGAAAGATAAGTGATAAGAGAAAACCACGATATAAAAAACTTTTCCAGACTTCCTCCATGTTTAAAATGTACTATACATATCAATGTTGCCCATGATGGTCTCGTAAAGGTTCTCTGTAGAATGACAACAAACTTTACAATGTACAGATACAGTTTCCTGTATAATATCCTGTGATTTTTTTATGCTCAAAGTTTTCAAGTTTTGAATCAATGTCTTTGATACTTTCTTCAGCACAATGAAGCTATCAGTACTGTTTTCATCTGATAAGTGAAAAGACTAAACTCCCTTTCCTTCAGAGTGCGTAGTGCAGTGTTTAAAAGCATGAATATATGGACTGTGCCCCTTAGAATATTTATTAAGAGAAAATTACTGGAATGGACCACAGAGAAATCATGGTTTGTTATGCATTTTCATTCAGGTAACCTGATTTCCCATAAGTATCTTCTAAAATCTTAAGCTACCAGAGAGTTCCCTAACCTAGTTTTCATTGTGATGTTTCTATTTATATTCTCCATTCGTACTCTGTTGAAAGGGCCAAAAAGAGCTTAGAATGTATAGAACACAAGAAGAAGTAAATATCCTCAGAATTTATGTATATCATGGTGACCAAAATTATTAATACTTTACTGTATATTTGAAAGTTGCTAAGAAAGTATATCTTAGAAATTCTTAATACAAAACCAAAATAAAAAGAAAAAAAGATCACTATGCAAGGTGATGGATGTATTAACTATACATATTGTGGTAATCATTTTACTATATATACATATGTAAAATCATTCATTTCATACCTTAAATTTCCACAGTTGTATCTCAATAAAACTGGAAGAACAAAAAATGAAAACAAAACAGCCCCATGCAGAATGCTAACCAACACATATGGGAAGCAGTTTTTCTTACTCTTTTCTATTGGGTTTAACTAGCAGAGAATTAGATGTCAAATTCTGCATTTACAAAACAATACATTTTTGTAGACAAGAAGATAACACACCTACCAGTTTAAAAAAAAGGAAATGCTAAAAAAATAAGCTGATCATATAGAAGACATTCAAATATTTCTATAGTTTGTGTTAAGACACTGATATTGATACACATATGAAATACGAGTGTATCCTTATATGTATATGGATACATATATGTATTTTTATGTGTGATTTTTGGGGCTTCCTAAATGACACAAGTGGTAAATCTGCCTGTAAATGCAGGAGATGCAGGAGACTAGGGTTCCATCCCTGGATTGGGAAGATTCCCTGTAGTAAGAAATGGCAACAAACTCCAGTATTCTTGCCTGGAAAATCCCATGGACAGAGGAGCCTGGTGGGCTACAACTAAGTGACTGAGCATATACAATGTGATTCATACAGTGTATGTGTATTTAACTACTCTGTCTATGCAAATTACAAATAAGATTTAGTTCAGTTCAGTTGCTCAGATGTGTCCGAAACTTTGCAACCCCATGGACTACAGCACACCAGGCTTCCCTGTCCATCACCAACTCCCGGAGCTTACTCAAACTCATGTCCATTGAATTGGTAATGCCATCCAACCATCTCATCCTCTGTTGTCCCCTTCTCCTCCCACCTTCAATCTTTCCCAGCATCAGGGTCTTTTCAAAAGAGTCAGTTCTTCACATCAGGTGACCAAAATATTGGAGTTTCAGCTTCAGCATCAGTCCTTCCAATTGAATACTCAGGACTGATGTCTTTTAGGATTGACTGGTTGGATCTCCTTCCAGTCCCAGGGACTCTCAAGAGTCTTCTCCAATACCACAATTCAAAAGTATTAATTCTTTGGTGCTCTGCTTTCTTTATAGTCCAATTCTCACAACAGTACATGACTACTGTAAAAACTATAGCTTTGACTAGACAGACTTCTCTTGGCAAAGTAATATCTCTGCTTTTCAATATGCTGTCTAGATTGGTCATAGCTTTTCTTCCAAGGAGTAAGCATCTTTTAATTTCATGGATGCAGTCACCATCTGCAGTGATTTTGGAGCCCCCAAAATAAAGTTTCTCACTGTTTCCATTATTTCCCCATCTATTTTCCATGAAGTGATGGGACCAGATGCTATGATCTTAGTTTTCTGAATGTTGAGTTTTAAGCCAACTTTTTCACTCTCCTGTTTCACTTTTGTCAAGAGGTTCTTTAGGGTTTCCCTTGTGGCTCAGCTGGTTAAGAATCTGCCTGCAATGCAGGAAACCTGGGTTTGATTCCTGGGTTGGGAGATCACCTGGAGAAGGGTAAGGCTACACACTCCAATATTCTGGCCTGGAGAATTCCATGGACTGTATAGTCCATTGGGTTGCAAATAGTTGGACACAACTGAGTGACTTCCACTTTCACTTTAGTTCTTCTCTACTTTCTGCCATGACGGTGGTGTCATCTGCAAATCTGAGGTTATTGATATTTCTCCTGGCAATCTTGATTCCAGCTTGTGCTTCATCCAGCCCAACATTTCACATGATGTACTCTGCATATAAGTTAAATAAGCAGGGTGACAATATACAGCCTTGATGTACTCCTTTCCCAATTTGGCACCATTCTGGTTCCATGATTGTGCCTCAGTTCAGTTCAGTTCAGTCACTCAGTCGTGTCTGGCTTTTGCGACCCCATGAATCGCAGCATGCCAGGCCTCCCTGTCCATCACCAACTCCCAGAGTTCACCCAAACTCATGTCCATCGAGTCGGTGATGCCATGCAGCCATCTCATCCTTTGTTATCCCCTTCTCCTCCTACCCCCAATCCCTCCCAGCATCAGGGACTTTTCCAATGAGTCAACTCTTCACATGAGGTGGTCAAAGTATTGGAGTTTCAGCTTTAGCATCAGTCTTTCCAAAGAACAGCCAGGACTGATCTCCTTTAGGATGGACTGGTTGGATCTCCTTGAAGTCCAAGGGACTTGCAAGAGTCTTCTCCAACACCACAGTTCAAAAGCATCAATTCTTCAGTGCTCACCTTTCTTCACAGTCCAAATTTAACATCCATAGATGACCACTGGAAAAACCATAGTCTTGACTAGATGGACCATTGTTGGCAAAGTAATGTCTTTGCTTTTGAATATGCTATCTAGGTTGGTCATAACTTTCCTTCCAAGGACTAAGCGCCTTTTAATTTCATGGCTGCAGTCAATGTCTGCAGTGATATTGGAGCTCAAAAAAATAAAGTCTGACACTGTTTCCACTGCTTCCCCATCTATTTCCCATAAAGTGATGGGACCAGATGCCATGATCTTAGTTTTCTGAATGTTGAGCTTTAAGCCAACTTTTTCACTCTCCTCTCTCACTTTCATCAAGAGGCTTTTTAGTTCCTCTCCACTTTCTGCCATAAAGGTGGTGTTATCTACATATCTGATGTTATTGATATTTCTCCTGGCAATCTTGATTCCAGCTTGTGCTTCTTCCAGCCCAGCATTTCTCATGATGTACTCTTCATATAAGTTAAATAAGCAGGGTGACAATATACAGCCTTGACATACTCCTTTTCCTGTTTGGAACCAGTCTGTTGTTCCATGTCCAGTTCTAATTGTTGCTTCCTGACCTTCATACAGGTTTCTCAAAAGGCAAGTCAGGTGGTCTGGTATTTCCATCTCTTTCAAAATTGTCCACAGTTTATTGTGAGCCACACAGTCAAAGGCTTTGGCATAGTCAATAAAGCAGAAATAGATGTTTTTCTGGAACTCTCTTGCTTTTTCGATGATCCAGTGGATGTTGGCAATTTGATCTCTGGTTCCTCTGCCTTTTCTAAAACCAGCTTGAACATCTGGAAGTTCCTTGTTCATGTATTGCTGAAGCCTGGCTTGGAGAATTTTGAGCATTACTTTACTAGTGTGTGAGATGAGTGCAATTGTGTGGGAGTCTGAGCATTCTTTGGCATTGCCTTTATTTGGGATTGGAATGAAAACTGACCTTTTCCAGTCCTGTGGCCACTGCTGAGTTTTCCAAATTTGCTGGCATATTGAGTGCAGCACTTTCACAGCATCATTTTTCAGGATTTGAAATAGCTACTGGAATTCCATCACCTCCACTAGCTTTGTTCAGAGTGATGCTTTCTAAGGCCCACTTGACTTCACATTCCAGGATGTCTGGCTCTAGGTGAGTGATCACACCATCATAATTATCTGGGTCATGAAACTCTTTTTTGTACAATTCTTCTGTGCATTCTTGCCACCTCTTCTTAATGTCTTCTGCTTCTGTTAGGTCCATACCATTTCTGTCCTTTATCGAGCCCATCTTTGCATGAAATGTTCCCTTGATATCTCTGATTTTCTTGAAGAGATCTCTATCTTTCCCATTCTGTTGTTTTCCTCTATTCCTTTGCATTGATCGCTGAGGAAGGCTTTCTTATCTCTCCTTGGTATTCTTTGGAACTCTGCATTCAGATGCTTATATCTTTTCTTTTCTCCTTTGCTTTTGGCTTCTCTTTTTTCACAGCTATTTGTAAGGCCTCCCCAGACAGCCGTTTTGCTTTTTTGCATTCCTTTTCCATGGGAATAGATTTAAGGGACTAGATCTGATAGACAGAGTGCCTGATTATGCCTACTTGACAGTAAAATGATCTGAAGCACAGTGAGGTTTCATGAAAAGGCAATTTATCCTATATTGTTTCAACTTCATTATATGTAATCAAAATGGCTAGGACTTAGATTTTTTATTTTTAATTAACCCCTTTATAGAGCTATGTTAAGTATACTACACTAGAGTAACAATTTGTCTGAATATCTATTTATATTAGTGTAATCATCCCTACATTATTAAGGTTAAGATACCAAATTATTATTCAACTGGATCAGGGTATATGAAATATATTATCCATATAATATGTTTGATACTTGTTTATATTTATATGTAATAAATTGCATATTATAAGTAAATTGAATATCATTGACTTTTATTGATGGTTTTTGGTTCAAATACTTAGGAATTCAGATTTTTAAAATTTTAGTAAATATCATACTCCTAATTAAAGCAGTCGCTTTAATTGTTAAGTAATTTATTCATAAACTTCTCAGATAATTGCCATGTGAAAACCCATTGTAAATGAATATTAATTAAGTAATACTTTAACCATAAAATATAGAAATATCTTGCTATCAGAATAATTTTTATAAGATATTTAGTTACTGATTAAGCAGTGTTTCATTGTTTGGGTGTACTGCTGAACTGTTGTCACAGATGAATCTAAATACCCAAGGTAAAAAAATAAATAAATAAAGATGGGTATATTGTTGCAGCACAGAGGCAGTAATTTCATCTAAATATACAGCTGACCCTTGAACACTGCTGAGATTGGGGCACCAACCCTGCTAAGTAGAATATTTGCATATAATTTTATAGTTAGCCTTCCATATCTGCTGTTTTGCATCTGCATATTTAACCACTACAGATGGTGTAGTACACATTTACTGAAAAAAATCACATGTAAGTGGATTCATGAAATTCAAACTCTCATTGTCCAAGGGTCAGCTGTACTTCATACTATTTTAGAAGTCTTCTAGATCGTGAGCTCTGATTTTGAGTCTAGGATGGTCATTTTATGTCCCACAGAGAGTGGGATCTTGGCATTTTGAGTCATAAGTGATGGGAAGAGGGCTGGCAGAGGATTACCCAATTATCTAGCTTGTGTAAATACTCAACCACCTAGATACATAATAAATAAAAATATTTGGGCCTAGTAGAACACAGCAACATATTAGAATCCTGTGAAAACCACTTGGACCAGCAGATCACAGTAGGTTTTGATACTGAGCACCATGCAGTGATCAGAATAGGACATTTTAGTCAATCTTGGCAAAGCTAATGCTAGGAGGAAAAAAATGTAGCCATCTGCTTATATGTTCTAACTGGTGTTTCAGTCTGGGTCCTTAAAGTTTCCATTACACAGCAGAAAATTGTTGTGCTGGTTGCCATTAAATACAATACAAATTCTGGCACATAATAGGAGCTAAATTAGCACTTTGGAATTAATGAATAAATAAATTAATACATAGATGTATATGACTCTTTTGTCTTTTAAAACACCCAATAAAAATATGCTAAATATTTTATATCAGTTTATTACTTGATTATCTAATAAACATGAGCTTCCTAGCTGATGCTTGTGATAAAGAATCTGCCTGCCAATACAGGAGTTGTGTGTTCGATCTCTATGTCAGGAAGATCCTCTTTAGTAGGGAAGGGCAACCACTCCAGTAATTTTGCCTAGAGAATTCCATAGACAGAGGATCCTGGCAGGCTATAATTTATGGAGTCGCAAAGAATTGGACATGACTGAGTGACTGAGTACATCTAATAAGCATAATAGCAATAAGGTATTAAAGGATTAAGACAAGAGGGCAAGCAAAATTTGATGAGCAAAAATTAAGTTGAGAATTCAAAGGGTAGCTCATGACAACTGGATATCTTAATAGGGAGACATTAAAAAGTTAGAGTAAAGGTTAAACACTTATAGACAAATACCAAGCTTTCAGCCTCATCTTTAAAAAGAGAACACATCTACAGATCTTCCTGGAGAAAGCAATGGCACCCCACTCCAGTACTCTTGCCTGGAAAATCCCATGGATGGAGCAGCCTGATAGGCTGCATTCCATGGGATCACTAGGAGTGGGACACGACTGAGCAACTTCACTTTCACTTTTCACTTTCATGCATTGGAGAAGGAAATGGCAACCCACTCCAGTGTTCTTGCCTGGAGAATCCCAGGGATGGGGGAACCTGGTGGGCTGCCATCTCTGGGGTCACACAGAGTCGGACACAACTGAAGTGACTTAGCAGTAGCACAGATCTTCCTTGTAGCTCAAACTATAAAGAATCTGCAATGCAGGAGACCCAGGTTCAATCTCGGGGTTGGGAAGATCCTCTGGAGAAGAGAATGGCAATCTACTCCATTCTCCACTGGAGAATCCCATGGACAGAGGAACCTGGCGGGCTATAGTCCCTGGGGTTGTGAAGAGTCAGCCACGTCTGAGCAACTAACACTACTACTACAACAAAACATTTTTTCATTATTTCTGATGTTCTACTTAGTTCCCATGTGAAGGAGGAGGGGGAATGGAGAGAGGGCAGATGAGTTGGGGGGTGAGGTGGGGGTAGAGATCATGTTAGGGGAAACAAAGGCAAAAATAAGGCTCCAGTGTTTAGAAAATGGTGAAGAAATCATTGCCTTTGCTGTATCTCATATAGAAACACTAAAAATAAAATCCTTATATGCAAATTTTTATTTGTGTGTGTGTGTAGACTGAAATATAAATAGAAAAAAAAAAATAACATGCATAATTTTCAAAGTGTTCCCAGCATTTTCTGTAACATCATTGTCAACAATATTTTAAATATTCATTCAGTACAATTATCTGGCAGTAAATTTTCCAACCAAATAATTTAGACTTGATCAGTGTACATATTCACACATATGTATACATGGAGATAAACAGATAAATAAATTCACAGTTACATAGATAGAGAATTTTAAGTGTGTAATATTACCCAGTGACTAAGAAAATCTTCTGGAATTTTTTCCCATTAGAACAATTCTTCTGGGAAGCTTATTTAAATTCCCTAAACTGTACCATTACATCCTAACACAATTTTTAGGATTAATTAGTAGTTTTAATTTACAATAAGTATATTTTAGAAGCAGAGACACACTATTTCAATTAAGATATGTTTAA